>NC_057868.1:37208311-37523458 GCF_019740435.1 Gambusia affinis | reverse complement strand
TCCACCAACGCTCCTGCTTAGCATAACAACAGGCAGCTTTATTTAAATTCAGTTTTTATCCACACTTAGTCGCCTCAGTTTCTGCTACAACATCCTGAAGTATAAAGATCTGGGTAATTTACTTGGCACCACCTGGTGGGTAAAACAAGGAATCACTCAGGGCTGTGAAGGCTTTTCTTGCCTCAAATTTGTTTAGATTGAAGCTAGAAGCTACCAATGGATTGGTAACTTAACTTTACATTTTTGACTAGCAAAGTTAAGTTAATAATAGCAGCACCATAAAATGGGATGTACTACCCTCTTTATTGTTTTTACAAATCAATCAACAAAATGTTGTTTTTAGAGAATCCTTGAATGTCACAGTGAAAATCGATTTCTATAAAATAATACAATTATATACAAATATGCAACATCAAGTAAGTTATTACATAAATATTAGTAGCAGATGTAACTAACAGGCTTGCACTTCTGAACATTGTAATTTTACTCCTCTCTTCCTGTAAGGTTTCATGGGGGTCAGCTGTGAATAACCCTATTCAAGTCCAGCAACAAATTATCTATCAAATTGATGTCTGGGCTTTGACTGGGCCACTCTGGACCATTCATTCTGTTCTCTTCAAACCAGTCTGGGTAGCTTTAGCTGAATGCATCAAGTCATTGACTTTTTTCTCCAAAGCAGTGTAAATGGAAACAAATTGTCCTCCAGGATTTCCTATAAATTGCTAAATCCACTGTATTTTCTGCCTTTCACTCATTGTGAAAATAGTAGCACCAATTATCTGAACCTCTGATGAATTAGGTTAATCAATTTAAAGGGGGTTAATATTTTTGCCATCACTTATTTTATGCTAAATCTTTTTATTTAATTATTTGATTTAATTATTTTGTTGAATACAGTTCAATATGACAGTAACATTTTTTTTTGTTTTTTCATTTGCCAAAAAGGCAAATTTTGCTAAACATGCTTAATTTGAATAGAAGGATAAACCATCCAAAGGGACGAGTCACTTTTAAAGTCACTGTATCCTTGGTTCCACCAACATCAAAGCAGTCCAAGTGTTAGCTGTTTGGACATGTGCACTGCAGTCCAGAAATTTGAGAAAGATGATGTCAGCTCATAACACTTCCAAGAAATGATGTAATGAGAACCTTTGTGAAAATAGTCAATCATCCTGCAGAGCTTTCAGGGTTCTATTGACATGTTATTTTGTTTTCTGAGATGTTTCTGAAATATTTCACAGTGATATCAGCACAAAAACCTATGAATTAAAATACACCACATTTATGCCCATATCTTTTTGGATATTAATTAACTCTGGAGTGCATGCACCAAGACATGCAATTAACACAGGTCAACTAATAAATTTAGATGCCCAGGCTAATAAATAGAACAAACATCAATCAAAAGCTCATATTTTAAGTGTGATAGTCATACTGCAAATAAAAATGTTTGAAGGTGAAAAATGATTCCAGTCAGAGACAAATCAGCATTAGATCAGTGGTCATCTTATGCTAAGTACTAATCATATTTTAAAGAGTTTTCACAATGATTTAACATTAAATTAATTAAATTAACAAAGGAAACCCTAGTAGAAATGTTTACAGATTAAGCAGTGAGTTCTTTTCAGATTATATGTTCTGAGTTTTTGTTAAAATTATGATCAACGAAAAGATCCCGACCCAGAATGGGGGTTGAAGTTAGCCACCAATACCCCTTTGGAAGTAATCATAAAGCCATAATCACTCCGAACTTTACAGGGTAGTACAGTTATGTGCAACAAATGTGATGTATACAAAGCACTACATTTCGCCCGTAGGAAAAATCCCACACAATTTTGCGCAGATGAGGGCTCCATGTTGTAGGCCACACCTCTCTTGTTCCTATATAGTGTGAAAGCGCAAAAGATTTGTGGTCAAAGTAACTTAATAGGGAGGTTCATAGTTACAGCTAGCTGCATTATGTCAGTAAGAAACATAATCTGAAAGTGTGCTTGTAGTGTACATGGAGGTAAAGTGGGACTCAGTCTGACACAAGCTCCTGTTTCTCTCCAGGGACAACTGAAGAGAACCATACCCAATGAATTCTGTTTCTGCCTACTCAACCACCAGAGGATCTATTTGGCACCACATAAAAAGTAGGATCTTTGGGTTTCTACAAAGGATAAAACTGTAAAGCTTGAACTTAAAAGAACTGACAGAAAGACATCACCAGGAGTGAAGCCTGGGACTTTTTGAACCCAGGATGGGAAACTTCACCAGGCTCGGACAGATTGATGGCGCTATCTGGATACTTTAATGACTGCACTTAAAGCAATACCAATCCTATCTTTATGCGATGGTGTATCATGTTCCCCCATTACTGTCTGATTCAAAAACACACAATAGTGTTGGGATCAAAAGCTTTTGCTAAGCTAAAACAGGCTAGATTTTAACCACACAAATCGGCATGTTTTTCACAGAGTGAATCAGCATGTAGAAGTCGACTTTTGTGGGCGCTTTTGGCGTCTGTAGGGTTAAAACATCATTCACTTTTTACCTTTGATGTTGAATCTCTGTCCAGCTCATCCTCCCCGTTATTTAGTGCTGAGGGATCATTGATGTGGGCAGCAGAAGGTGGGTGTGAAAAGTGATGAACACTGTCTGTTCCAGCCTGCTGTTCCTACATTAGAACACAGAACATTCAGCGTAAACAATGACGCAATGCAAGACACGAAGCAAATCTGCACCACAATCAGAAACAACTTTTAGCTTTTAAAAAAAGTAAATTAAGGCTTATTCTGAGATCTGCAAAGCAAATGTGTTTATTTACTACAAACATGTTTCTGTCTTGTGGGTAGAACTAAAAATTGCTGTCTGAGTGCCAAAGAGAATCCCAACACATTTACTTTCACAAGTGGAGCATTATGGCTTTAGCTTTAATACTCAACTGGAGGAAAAACGAATTATTAGAAAATGTTTTGGGTTTATTTCACATGCAATGAACATGGAAAATAAAAATAAAGGGAAAAGGACAAAGAAGAGAAATGGGGCAAAAGTTAAAAAGGAAAAAAGATAAGAATAGAGGGGAGAAAGAAGGATAGAGAGATTTATAAAAATAAAACACCCTGTATGTCTGCTTCTTCACTTAAAGAAGCAGACAAAGAGGAAGAGGAAGAAAAAAAAAACAAAGACCACCAAAGGAACAATACACTCCACTGGTTTCCAACCCCCAATTTCAACCAAATATTAGTGAGAACATATTTATGTATTTGAGCTTGTGTGCAGAATACTGAACCTTTGTGGGGTGTAGAGAAACTCTAGTACATTATTTTTTGTAATTAACTGATTTCATCTAAAGAAATGGCTTAAATGAATCTCTAAATGCCTAGAATTGATGACATCCATGCAGTTTAAAAGCATGGTCGGCATCGTTCCGCTCTGTGACTACAGTGTTCACTCAATTGGATCAACGTCATCATTTTCATTTGCTCTTTCTTTAATATGAAACTGGGTGTGGCCAGCAGATGTTTGCTTTAGTACTGGGTTTGAACAATCATGTGTGAAGACACTTTACCAGCAGCACACTGGTGGTTTGATCTTCCAAAATTATGATGGCAGTTTGTCGGTACTCCAAAAATAATATGCAAAATACTTTCAGGGAACAACTGTGAATAAAACCTTGTTGAACAAATATGGTCTTTATGTTAAGGCCTACAATCTCTGACCCGGTCTCTTCTTTGGGAAGTTATGTTGGGTTCACCACAGCAAACTAGCTTTTCATTTTTCTCCATCAGTGGTTGTCAATGCAAACATCCATTCATTAGGCTGACAGGCTGGAAAGGAAAGGCTGAATGCAACAACAATGTGGGCTTTGTTCACCCTAAATGCATAAAGGAGACACATGCAGAGCTGCACCAATGGCAGATTTAAAGCACATTTCAGAACCCAGTATTGTTCCTGCATAGTAACACCTCATTCATTTTATTTTTGAATATTTTAATTTAAACAATAACCTACAACTCACCTCTTCATCAGGCTCTCCACATGACATTGGCTCGTCCTGCTCTTCTTTCTTGGAAAGAGAAGATGTCAGGATGTCTGTCGCATCCCACTGCGCAGCGGCTGTGACTCTGGCCAGGTTCTGATTTCTCTGAGCGTTTCCGTCTGTCTCATGATGTCTGGTGTCTCGCTCCTGCAGCAAGTTTCTGTACTTCTTCTTTAGGACGAGATATTTCTCTCCCTGAAGGTTAAACAGTGCAACAGGCCTTTAAAAAGGATGATGAGAAGTCTTGTCTGCTAGAGGCTCTGTCTGTTGTAGCAAAGACACAATGAATTTTGACTGATGCAATACAAAAATTACACAGCAAAACAAACTTTAATATTGGAAAATTGTGTTTTTAGATAAAATTTCTCGACCAGAAAACATGCTTCAAATCAGCACAACAGTCAGGCATTTCCATTTGGCACTGCAGTGACCCAAATAAAATAAAGGATTCAGACAACAAAAGGTTCATTTTGAACAAACATGAGGGACTAGAGTTGCATGATACTGTAAATTTCTTAAGTTGTAATAATAATATCTGTTGCAAATTTAAACACATTTTCCTCATTGTTTTTCTTTAATCCTGCTCCTTGTGAGGTTTGTGATCTCTGTAAACAAAACCAATCTCAACTGTAAGGCTGAAAAATATTGGGAAAATATTTACTTGCAGAGCTAAACATTAAAAATGCTAAACACCACCCTACTAGCTTCTGTAAAAAGTATTTGATCCCTTTGCCTGCTGATGTCAACAATGTTGACATTAAAATAAAACTAATTAGATATTACCAGGTATGAAACAAACTTATGGTTATAGATTTTATAGATTTATCTAAGGCTCCGTTATTCACAAAGAGATATGACAAGGATACCATTTATACAATTCCAGAGAAAAAACATAATAAATTAATAAAGAATTAAAATCAACACAATAAAACAAATAAAATAAAAACTTAAACATAAAAATAGTTTTATGATCAAACATACATATAATAACAAATCCTCCTGATTTTATTTGACCAGCAAATAAAATTGTCATTATGGGAACACATTACCTAAAACGTTATCTTTCCAAGCATAAAAAAATTTAGCTGTAGTCTCAAGAGGAAACACTGAGGCTACGACTGATCCTAAAACTAAATCCTCTAACTGGTCGGTTGTAACATATGCCAGTTCTGAGTCAGCATTCCTCACAAATCTAATGGGGAACTTTTTCCTAGACAGTTTTTTTTCCACAAAAGGTAAAAATATTCACTTACATTCTCTGACTTCACCACAGCGATTCGGTCGATGATGAGCTTGAATTCCTCTCTGTATTTAGCTGCAGAAAAAATATGAGAGGTCAAAACGCTTGAACCTGCACTGATGGTTAAACCATACTTCACACACAGTTTCATGAGAAAGTATTCCCATTTACTATTTTTGCATTTTGTCAAAAACTGCAATGTATGTTTTTTGTTATTTTGTTGTTGTTTTTAAAATAAAGCAGTGCTTAATTATGGTATAGAAAGAAAACAATTTACGGTTTTAAAACTTTCACAATTAAAAATCTGAAAACATGAGGCACAGAGCAGTTTTTGATACCAATTCTACACAATAGACTTGGTGTTTGACTGGGCCGTTGTTACACTAAGCTACTAAATATGCATTAAACCAGACTAAATCAGGCCTTTTCAAAGTGTGGGATTTGTTCGTCTTCCTATCATGTAAGATTGGCTTTCATATCCCAAAGCAAAATGGGGCCATGCTTTGGGATAACAGGGAATCTTAAATTCATGTATTTAAAAAGTAAGCCTTAAAAAGTGTTGAGTTAATTTTTTAAAAAGTAAGTTGGCCTTAAAGACGTTTATCACAGATTGTAAATTTTGCCATGGCAGTACTATTTGATTGCATGTTTTTGTTTCTCATGGGACATTTCCGTCAGGCAAACGTTTGACTCAGACATCTTCATTGTATTTTGTGACTCGAGGCGATTGAAGCTGAAGCTAATTGCCTGCTAATCAAACTCTTGCTAGCTTTTATGCAAGAGGATACATTTATGGATAAAATTATTGCCAGTTGGCTGAATGACATTTGTTATCGAAACCAGCTCACTTTTGTTGCCAACCCGTATTAGGCTAGGTGCATTTGTGCAAAAAACATTTAAACCTGGCACTATGGGGTTAATGCTGTAGAAAGCCAAATGTAGTGTATTATAGTAGGATTACACAACCATATCCTATATTTGTAGTTTTTTGTCTTAAATTTCATTCAAGGTGGCATTAAAAAGGTCTTAAGAAGTCTTCAATTTGACTTGCTGAAACCTGCAGATACCCTGGGTGTGTTCCTTTGGTCTTCATAGTGCTGCTTGTTCCATAAGGTTCTCTAAAAATCATCAAGCTGTAATTATAATGACTTAAAAATATATTACACACATGCTTATTACTAATATTCTAATTAGGTGACTTCTGAAGGCAATTGGTTGCACTTGTTTTTATGCAGGAGTGTCAGAGAAAACATGGTGTGACTTTTTTTCCCAAAAAAAGTTTGCAAAGAAACTGTATGTCATCTGCCCATGTGGGTTCACAACCCTTAATCTAAACAGCGTGGAAGCATCTTCCCACTCAACATAAACAATGGTCCAGTCTGCGTGCAGCCCAGAGGCAAAAACCTGAGTCATTTCAAAAGCCTCAGTTTATCTGTCCTGTGGGATAGAGCCCATCAGTCGAAGCTTTTTGTTTACCACTCAGAGCAGATATGTCTGACTTATGCAGGATGTGTGATTAAGAACACTTTGCAAACATAGGTATTCCCTACATGCCTGTGGTAAACCGGGGCTTCCATCTTGGGACATGTGAAGCATTTCCTTTTCTCGATGAGAGCTATGCGACGAGACAGTTGGGCAGCTCTCACAACAAGAAATCTAGAGGAAGCAGCTGTTTACATCTGTCCCAACAAAAGAACCTCCTGCCCAGCGCAGTAACAGAGTACACAAACTAGTCATTTATTAGCCAAAGGTCTCCACAAACAATCCAACAACCCCCTCCTTCACATATTTTCCAAACCATGTCCCAGTTTTAGCAAGCTGATGAAAAAGCGCCCACATTAAAGGGTCCATATCCAGTCATGCATGCATGGACTTAATTATGATTAAAACACTATCATTACAATTACAACAAAATATGCTGCAGCCACATGCTACGACAGACTTAAAATGTGTGGGAAGCACTTTTTCTAATTGGACAGCCATGTCAGATGGCAGCGCTCAAAACCTCTGTCAACAACTGCACTGCTGACACGGCATCTGGACTGTACATGCGGCCGACACAAGGTCACTTTAGATAATCATTTAAGGGGGTTAAAACACAGCATGTCTTCATTTCAGCCTGTGTGGAAAGTAAAGGCAATGCAGAATTGGAGCTAAGCACCATGTGTCTGGTTTTGGTTGATAAACATCCTGGACCATCGGTTTTACTTAATTCACTCATAGACAAAGAAAAGAATCGTTCAATTCTAGGTTTAACCTGTCAGAGTGAAATAAAAAACATTAAATCATTACCAAATCCTCTTTAGCAGCCATAACTTTCAGTTGTTGCAGAGGAATTTTGACCCTCTCTCCTCTGTCGCTGCAGTTCACTGAAGGTTTAAGGGCATTTCTTTTAGCACACTTCTCTTAAGGTCACACTACAGAATTTCACGCAGTTTGAGGTATGGACTCTGGGCATGACAACACTTTGATTCATTGCAACACCTCATTTTTTCCTCCTTTTAAGTCTTTTTATAGTCGACTTGTAGCTGCTGGACTTATTTTCTTAAATTTGACTCTGGAATTAGTTTCTAGGACTGAGCAATTCACAATGACAGCATGTTGTAGTAGCTCTGTGATTAATTCTGACTTGGTTTTTCTGCAGACTTTGATAACTTTTCTTTTAGGTTGAGGCATTAAATGTTTGGATAGTTACTCCTTCTGTCTTTGGATGCTGTACAGCTGGAAGGATTTTTGCTTGTTCTCTTCTACTTTTGGACAGTTTTTATTATTTTGTATTCCTTTCAAACAAGCATCTTCAGTATTTTCTTAATTGTCCTGACAATTAGAGAATAAAAAAAAGCTAATGTGCCTTTTTATACAGTTTTATGTCTCATGTACAAACTTGTACCTTAGTGGACATGTCACAATCTTTGGCTGTTTTGGTTTTGATCATTATCTTGTTGTTCGTTATGTTCAATAGGTCCTGCTGTTTTCAGTTCTTTTCTATGAGTTCATTATTATTAGTAAGGTGTTGCCATATTAGTTGATCCCTTTAGTGTTCACTTTGTGTTTAGATTCTGTTTTTGTGAATTTAGTCTAATTGGTATGATCATTCCAACATTTCAGTCTCTTAATATGTAAAACAGCTGTGCATCCTGTCCTCATTCTTCCCAATGAAGTGCAACTTTATGCTGTAACTTATCCATCAGATAAAATCCCAACAAAGTACACTGAACTTTACTGATGTACCTGTGATAAAATGGGAAAAAGCTCAAGCATTGTGAATACACTTCCCCTGTCTTTTGTCAGTATAGTCATTATGTTGGCTCCCACAACTAACACAGTCATACCATACACTGGAAACTATTTTTTAGCAGGGAAAATTATGCTATTACTTAAACTGTTTCTGTTTGCGGGAAAAATCCAAATAGTTACTCAATACCCATTAGTCACTTGAGTCCAAAAATGAGTAGAACTGCAGTGCTAGCAAAGAATCAGGTCGATATTGCGTAATCTTAAGATATGTGGGTAGACAAAAATATCAGTAGATTTTATCAGTGCTGTTTGTAATGATCTCAGAGCTGCTCCTGGGAGGAACCGGGGGGTGGGGGTTCATGTGACACTGCATTTTGCTGATGGGTCCTCAATGTTTTAACCAACGGGCTCGTGGAAGGAAATGACACAATTCCTGCTGAAAGGAGTTGGGGGAGTGATGGGTGCGTTTTAATGCTAACCAGATGTTGGTTTTGCAGACAGAAACAAAGCAAATATCGTAACAAGGCTGCTTATTACAGATAAATGTGATAGTCTATAAAAAATGCTTCCACATATAAACTGAACCTGAATAGACAGACGCACGCGGGCGGACGATTCTTTCATCCTCCACCGACAAGCCGCGCGACCGCATCACGCCGTGTAATCACCCTGGTGGTCTCATCTTAGTAATGTTATATTCAGTCTACTTACCGCGTAACTGCGGGTCACTGTGGCCAATGAAGGGCTTAAACGTCTTCAGCATATCTGCATTTTTCACTCTGCCGGAGTTCCCACCGGCAGAGAAGAAATAATTTAACAGCGACTCCTCAGTCACATCACCCATCATCTCACAGCCTCGTGTTCCTTTTCCCGCGGATATTCTTTGTCTTTTAGAGCTTTTGCTACTCTGCCATAACGTTCTCTGTTGGGCTAATTAGCTCTACTACATGTCTAAAGTTCACTCCACCCAGACGAGCTGACCGCTGCTGCGCCTCCTTCTGTTTAACCCTTTAAGTACATCCCCTTCATGGGCGTTTAAGTATCATCCACATGTAAATGTAATCAAAAAATGAATTTATATCAGTTATTGAATACAGAAACTGAAACTCACACGTATGTATTCATCCAAACATATCTTAGTGAAATTAATCATCTTTTGTTGTTTGTATGGTGTTCAGTTGGTTTCCGTCAAAAAGAAATTTTATCTCTTGGGATTTCCTGGTAAAATTATTGTTGAATTATTAAAAAGCATAGCTACATCCATTACACAGATTATTTTAAATCTTTGTTTGAGTAGATGTTATTGATCATAGTTTACATAAAATAAAATCCTATCCTCTGTCTACAAAAGAAATTTAAATCTTACAGAATATTAATTTAAAGTGTCAGCCAGCTGAAAAGTATGTTCATGTATCAAAAAAAGTGAGCTAAGTTGAGTCAATTATACCAAGTTGAGCTAAGTTGTTGCTAGGAAACATAAGAAAATATTGGCATCATTCCATGGAGTCTGCAAAAAAAAAAACAAAAAAAAAAAAAAAAACAGATGAGTAACGTGATTAGATCTTTATTTCTAAAAAGAAAAAAAGAAAATTTTTGACTCTTGAAAGTGGATTTAGTCTGTTATTTGTTTTGTGAGAATTGTGTTTTGACTATAATCGAGATTTTAAATTAGTTTTATACAATAATTGTTTTATCTATGAGCTCATTAACCTAGAATAAAAGTGTAGCATTTTAGCTGTCATCACAAATAATGGCCTTAGTTTATATTGGTAGTCGAGTCTGATGTCTCTCATCTTTCTCTTAGCTATGATTTAATGGTTCTCTTTTGGGTTTAGGTCAGAAAGCTCACTGGCCATTAAAACAGTGACATTGTGGAAGCCGCCACAATATGATTATTAAACAATCTGTCAGTACGTATATCAGTTTATGAGTGTGTCAAGTCTGGTGTAAAATTAAATCAACGTCTCCATAAACTTTGTGAAGGGTGTTGCTTGTGTCCCCTTTTCCCTACCATTTTTTTCTTTCCACTCAACTTTCTTTTAACATGCCTGAATGGAACACACTGCGAAGAATCACTTTCTTTTCATGTTTTACCTTCCTTGTCAAGTCGGCACTCTACCCCCCTGATTGTGTAGGACTTGACATTGTTATAACATAAAAGAAGAGTCTTTGTTGATGATAAACAAATTTTTCTAAATGGTAGACAAAATATTCTTTATCAAAGGCAAAGACAGTCTAGCCTCTAACATACCCTGTTCTTTCACAGCCAGGTCTTTGAAATACTTAAAGGAAATGATTTTATTTTGGCTTATTTAAAAAACTACGCGCATATGTACAGCCATTTTGCATGTGTTTGATTTCATTTCCTGTGTTTTGATCCCTTGTGGCCCTTCAATGAAGTCGGCCATCCTTCCAGGTTTGCTCACACTGGAATTCACTTCCTTTTAAAAAGGAAGTAATTTTGTTGCTGAGATGACTGGGAGCTAAATATAAGAAAAAATAAATATGCAGTATATTGGATTCATTTGATGAAATGGGCATGACTAGATTTGAATTACTGGTACTGTTCAGCATCAAGTCTTGCAGCTTTTTCACATTTTGTCTCGCTACAACCATAAATTTTCGCATATTCATTTTGGATTAGGGGTGATAGAAAAATGCAAAGTAGTTCAATGCTGTTAAGTTGAAAGGGAATTAACTAATACACTCATATTCCCACTTTTTTATATTTGGTTACTTCAGATACAACTGCTGGCATCTGGATTTTTATCAATGGGTATCCACATTTATTTTAATAAAACTAAACCCAAACCATTGTTTTCTCTGATTATACTGCAGGTATGTTGCATTTGGGTCACTGTTTCAAAACCACTGGCTACCCCCTCCATTGTGCACACCACAGATAAATCAGGACATCCACTCAACTCAGGTATTAAGCACAGAACACATTGTCAGATTAATTGAGCGATTGCAGTGTAAATATTAAATGTACCGGACTTACACGTTAATCCCTCTGTCCTCCTCTTGTATTACTCCTCTTCCAATGAGGCTCCATTTAATTTAGAAAAGACAGATTTATGTTTTATGTTCCAGACTGCTGCCCTAAAAATACAATATTGTAATTACAGTAAGCTTCTTATACACTAATACAATTACTGAGGTGAGGAGTTTACACTGTCGTGTGAAGGTAAGGCCTTATGCTCTTTGATTTTCAGAAACACAAGTTTTCTAGGGATAAAGACAATTGATCCTCAAGCATATGTCACATCTTTGAGGGATGAATTTATGCTTCCAGCAGCAGCTGGTAATACAATCATCAGTTTGGTGCTTTTGGGGGACTGTGGGATCAACACTGAAGCACTGAAAATCCTTTATTTTAACAACACCCTAATGCAAAGGAAAAACTATTGCACTATTGCACCCAAAGCATCAAAAAGGGAGTAGCTGTTTTTGAAAATGTAGGAATTTAAGTTTGAAATGACTACACTACATACAAAAACATAATTAAAGCATCTTGGTAGATTGAATTTAATTGTAGACCCAAATGGACCAGATGTTCAGCTTTGATGTACAGTGTTTAATGTACAACAGTAAAAGAAAAAAAACTAAGCTTCACAATAACAAGCATCCCTTTAACAAGGCTGCAGACAAACTGGGTATGCCTTACTTATTCAGTTAGATGAACTGCCACAACATTTAGTTGAACTCAAAACACATTCGTATTAAATACATTAGAATTTTTGTTGCAATAAGGCTTGTTTATCAGATTAAAAGTACCTTTTGAGGATAACAGCCTTTAAGAAATCATATTTTTGTCAGTTGAAAGCAGAAAATCATTATAATTAAGAGAAATAAAGGCTTCAGTTTGTATGCAACTTATCTGTTTTAATGAGTGAATAGCGTTACCTTTAAATGAACAATTCAATAATACTCTAAACTAATGGATATGAAACAGGTGGTGGTGGAGAACTGACCTCACTTAACAATCTTTCCTTCTGCAACTTGCACAGACAGAAAAACATCTATCTATGTTTTCTCATCTCCCTCCAGCTTCATCTTTACCCAGCAGATCCAGACATGGTACTGAGAAAGAAGCTTTGGTTGCATCTTGTTGCAGCCAGGAACTGCAGTCAGAGTTGCATTAAAAAGGATGTTTTAATGTCATTATAATGTAGAAATTCATTTATTGGGAAATAATACCCATATTTAAACTTTTTGGCCAACATAAAATGTATCAGAGACAGAAAAAAAGGGTTCATTACCTTAAGCAGATTTTCCCTACACTGAGACATGGTAGTGGCAGCAACATGCTGTGGGGATCCTTTTACTCCAAGTACAACAGGAAGCTGTTCTTAAATGCAAAAAACTTGATCAGAGTTTCATTTTCTGGCAGGACAATGATCTTAAATAAGCAGTTCATAGCATATTCACATGTCAGAATGTGACATGTGAATGTCAGTCAAACCTCTAAGTTATGCTCCAAAGAAAAACTGACACAAATGTAATTTTCTAGATGCTGTTGTATCCCAAAAGATTAGAAGTTGTAATTACAGCAAAATATGGTTCCATGAAGTCTTATAACATACGCACAAAAGATTTTTGTTTGAGTAAAGAACATAAAAATTGAAGACTGTGACTGTAATGTGAAAACTCTGTATGGGGAAATTAAACACAACCATACAGGTTCTGTGGTACAAGTGATAAATGAGTTCCAAAAATAATCAGACTTGATTATTGCATCTATCAGTGTTGTCCCACCGCTTCATTGCAACATGTTTAAAGACGTCATCATCGTTGCCTTTTGCCTGCTCAATGTGGTTTATGAGAAGGAAAGGAGCCAGATGTTCCCATGGTCCATGTGAAGGTAACCAGTCTGATGGCTGAGTGTGGTTGTGATCGACGGCAGATGTTTCCAGAGTTAGCCACACCATATGGCTTCCACTCATCCACAGGCCTTTTCACAGCACAGCCCTTGTAAACATGATTCAGTGTGCTCTTCTCTTTTTTTGCCCCTGTAGAACATGTCCTAAATCCAATCACATAGTCCCTTTAAAGGGGATGAGGTTGATGAATGGGAATGTGTAGCAGTAGTAGTGACCCATAAGCCTCTGCTGAGATTACAGGCAGCCAGTCAGCTTGGCCTCGTCGGGGCACCAGGAAACAGCTACAGCTTAAAAAGGGATTGTTTAGAAAGACAATAGTGTCTACCTGGTTTTAATCCCTTGCTCTAAAACAGTCCAGGGGATTGACAGAGTTTAATAAATGAAAGTGCTCCTTTAATCAGGATTTGACAAAGTGCCCCTTTGTGTTAATCAGACATTTTTTACAGCATGGTTTTTGACATCTGCCGCAGTGAGTGGTGTTAACCCTCTGTTGCCCTGGCTGCACTGAGCAAACATTTCCACCATACCTCAGTAGCAATAAAAGGGAAGAAACATTGAGTACAAACTCTTGTTGCTCACAACAATATCTCCTTGCGTTGAATCATCAGCATTATCTGAAATATAGGAGTTATTACTGAAAAACATAAATGTAATTGCTCGAAATGAACGCAAATACAAATAAAAGTAATGTCATTACTATCATAACCGCAAAGGACTGCTTGGATGCAATATTTGGTAAGATTAATTTAAAGTAGGATGAATGCAAATTCTGCAAGACAACAAGACGTTTGCCCTACTGGACAGACTTGTCCTTCATGTATATTTTCAGTGGACAAGATGCTTAAGAACAGAGTGGTGGGAACATTTTGAAAAAATCAAATACTAAAAAAACTAAAATAGTCAAAATGCTAAGTGAAACAGGCTTTCAATGATTTCCTGTTATCTTGCAGCTCATATTTTAAGCATCAATCCAAGATTTGTTTTTCAGCAATAAAGGAATAAAAGCCATCACTTAACAGTTTGGGGTGTTTAATATATGATTCAAAGGTCTAAAGATCAACTTTTCTAAGAAATTTATTATTTATTTGTTTCCTGCATGCAAGGCAGCTGACTGTCATTACATCTGGCAGCATGTCCTTATTTATCTGCAACTAATCTATAGAGACAGCTGGCCTAGGGCCATATAGGGGGGACAACCTCATTACTTACTTAACAGAAGCTAATCGAACAAGAATGTGTAATTACATCAAAACTAAAATGAAAATCTGCATTTTAATAATTAAAGTCCAGCGTATCAGCAGTGAAGCATGATAAAATAGTTTCAAAACGATGGATTACAACCATAAATCCGAGCAGGCCAGATGTGAGAGCAGGAGGGGCCACATGTTTTCTGAGGCCAGATTAAGGCAAAAAATCCCACAGCAGAGCTCCGTCTTTTTTCCACCCCAGCTTAGAGGCTTGTGTCGACTCAACATGCTGTAATCCACCGATTAGCTGATATAATCACCTGTAAATACACCTTGGCGTTGACGTTACCCAGGGCCAGCAAGCTTGGCTCCAACGACCTGAATGCATGCTGAAAGCAGAGGTGAGTCGGATGAACTTTGAGGGAAGCAGACGGCGGTCCCAGACAGACAGTTGTACTCGATATGTGATCCCTGATTTCCCAGAAACTCAGATGAATTATCTTCAGCTCTAAATACTCCAAATGAATTGACTAAGTGCTTTGACAGAGCTAAAGTAATGTTTTACCTCTTCTCCCACAGATCAGCTTTTAATAAAGATTTAGAACACATTACATTGTTGTTTTAGCAGATATGTGGACACAACAACTAATACATTCACAGTGCTTAGCAAGTTTAACTAGTCCCTTTAAACATTTTCACATTTTTTCTAGTAATAACCTAATATGCATGAAATAAGAGAATTTACAAGAAATTTTCAGCAAGAAATAGGAACTTGTTTAAAGTAAAAAAAAAAAAGGGCTAAAAAGTATCACTGCCAGATTATTTAACTTATACAAGGTAATTTTCCTATAAGTGAAATAATCTGTCAATGGAATGAATAATTTTTCATCAATATTAAGGAATTATTGACTCAAAACAAGCTTCTATATTTTTTTCCCCAAGTTACTTGTAAGTTAGTTTTGTTTTATTTCTAGTGTGCTGATATTTGAACTAGAAACTTGACCAGTAATTGGTAAGATAGCATGTTTTTGCAGTGTGCATTTTGGTGGTATTGGTAAAAATAAGCTTTGGCTACCATGTAACAAATTCCAAAAAAAAAAACTGTATAGAGCTGAAACCAGAAGTTTACATACACTGAATCAAGTTCTGACTTAAGTGGCATCAGACCAAACTCTTGTTTTCAAGGCAGAATTACCTAAATTATTTCCATTGCTATATTCCACAATAATGAGAAATAAAATGTCATTTAATTATTAATGTTAAAGTTTACATACAGAATGATTAGCATATTTTTAACAATGAGGAGGAAAAGCCCAAATGATGTTATGACTTTGGAAACATCTGATAGGTTAACTGACGCATCTGAATTAATTTTAGTCTCCCATGTGGATGTATTTTAAAGGAATGCCTGGAACAAACTGCTTTGTTTGATACAATGGGGAACTCTAAAAAAAAAAATAAAATAAAAGAAATAATCAGTCAAGAGATCAGGAAGTGAGTTTGGTGCTGCACCAGTTTAGATTATCCGTGGGAACAATTTCTAGATGCTGGAAGGCACTACTTTCCATCTGTTCAAATAGTTATACCAATATAGACATGATGAAAATGTCCAATCATCAAGTGCTCAGGAAGGAGACAGTTCTGTATCCCAGAGATGAAAGGGTTTGGTCCAAAATGTGCAAATAAACTCTAATAAAAAAAAAAAAAAAAAAAAAAAAAAAAAGAAGAGGAAGTAGTTCCTTCAAAACAGACATTAAAAATGCCAGAACACAGTTTGCAAGCGTACACAGGAACAAAGATCTTCATTTTTAGAGACATATCTTGTGGTCTGATGAAAGTGAAGTGGAACCGTTTTGCTAATACAGCCATAGCTACTTTTGGAGGAAAAACCAGGATGTTCCCAACTGTGAATTTTGGTGGTGGCAGTATTATGTCGTGAGGCTGCAATAGTAACTGGTACACTATGAAAGAAATTCCATCATCAGAAAAGAACATTTTGTGGAAATATTTATCAGCCAGGAAGTTGTAGTTTGGGTGCAAATTGGTCCTCCACATGGACAACAATCCTACGCATAAAGCCAAAGTGTTTACAAAATGGCTTAAGGACAACAAAGTTCTCATGAAAGAATGGCCCAGATCTTCAGCAAACTGTTATGAAAATTCTGAAAGGTAATCAAATCTGACTGTCTCTCATTACTGTGGCGTTTAGAAAATATAAATTACTTTGGTAATTACAACTGACCTAAAAGGGGAGGTTTGGCCTGATTTAACTGTGAGAAAAAAGCTGTGTGTGTGTGTGTGTATTTCAACTGTATCACTTGTGGTCTGAAAATTTCCTGGAATACCCCAGAACAGGCTAGCTTCCCCCTTACAACCGGTCTACTGTAAGCAATCCAAAACAGATGGGTGGATTGATAAAATTCTGTCTCCATTTCAATATAAACACAATGATTGTATTGAAAACAAAAAAATTTAAGGTATTTTGTAGTTTTTTTTATTATTTCATAAGACACTTTGTAGTCATTCCTGAAAGAAAAGACATGATTTTGGTTCTTAGCATGTTAATGCCTGACATGACAAAAAAAACCAAAATATTAACAAAACATTTTTACAAATTATGAAAGCAAACATAAACAAAATCTTATATATAAAACATAGCAGGGGTAATAAATATTATAAACAAAGAAACAGAAGTAAACAATTTCATTTACCTATTTGGTTTGAGCAAAAAAAAGTTACTGATCTGTAAAGCTTTTTTTAATCTCCTGGAGAACGTTGTTCAGCTAAAGCTGTGCAGAATAATCACCACAAACCTCTTTCTTCAACCTGCTAACATTACTAAGAAAGAAGCACTCTCCTTTCTTCTTGTGAATCCATTTTATTTTTTTTGTGTGCGCGCCTTGAGCTGGAACATGTATAGTGCAGAAAAAAAATACCAAAATGGCTTCAGTCACCCATTTTAAGTCATTAGTTCAGCAAAAAACGCGAACAGTAAACACAAAGTTGAAATTAAGCTGAAATGTGATTGGCTTATTTGGACTGCTTTTTTTGTGGTTGTTTTCATTTTAGGTTTTGCTCTCACAGGGTTACACAGGCCTCCCTTCTTTGGGAGGGTTTGCATAATCAAAGGAGATGGTGATCAGTTTCAGTCAGTCAAGAATCAAAAACGCATCATACGCAAGTGACTCATTACATGGCTGAAAATTTCACTCCTTAGTTTTGTACTTAAAGAAAACAGTGCAATAATTTCCTTTGTTGAAGTAAATCAGGAGCAATGCAAGTGTCCAGGTGTTTTTTGTTTGTTTTGTTTTTTCTTGCTAACACACAAGCATATTCAAGATTTGGTGTCTCTTTCTTCAACTCGTGAGTGAGAGGAAGGGAAGAGCTCAGCGTCTCCTGTGTGGAGTGCAGGGACGAGGTTGTCGGACCTCCGCCTGGACGTCTCCTCGCTGCAGGTTCCACCCCTCCAGTGCTACTTCTGTTGCAAAGTGCAGACAGCTAATGTTCCCTCCCTTTTTGTTGGAGGAATTCAAAATCCAATGAAACATTAAAAAAAAAAAAAAAAAAAAACTAAGTGATGATATATAAATAAAAATGTCCAGAATAGCAACTGCAAGGGTGAGAGCAGTGTGATAAAGAGTGCATCTGTGTCTATAGAAAATCAGTCCATCCAAACAAAACAACGCTAACCCTTGTGATGTCGATGCAGCTCTGCCATTTGGAAGAGTTATACCTCCCTGGAAAGAGAAAGATAAAGATCAATAGGCATGTTGTTGTGGATGCAAAATTGTCTAAAATCTAGTTTGAAATTTCAAAAGAAGCGACTTACGATGCAGTCAGCGTGGAGTTTAGAACTAGAGTTGTGCGTATCTTGTAAAGCTGAGCTAACGTTAGCTTCTTGTGCTGCGGGGCTGGAGATTTCCTTTTTTTGTTTTTAGGTGAATTCGTGTCCGCTGTCATCGTCTCACATTTCCTATCTGCTCTGCTTGTCAGCGCCGTCTCCCCACCTGCCTCTTCTTGCGTCTTACGGGTGAGCATGGCCTCGGCCCGGCTCAGGCTGGCCTGCAGTTTGTCGGAGGGCATACTGGAGCTCAGGCAGTCTTCGGAGCGGTTGAAGCCGTTCCGCCGCAGCTCCAACAGGCTCTTGCTGTGAGCCAGAGAGGATGGGTCAACGTCCGTGCAGTCCAGTTCCTGGGACTCAGAGTTGAAAGAGTGTGTGTGAGACACGGGGTTTTCTTCGTCGTGGACTCGCTGCAGGAGGTTGTCCTCCGAGCGGGAGAAGGTCAAAGAGGTCAGCCTCTGCATGCATTGAACCTTGGACTGCACAGGAGGCCTCCGGCGAGGTTTGGTTGACTGCACCACAGACAGCTGGGACCCTACAGAAGCATTCTCTTCCTCCTCCTCCTCTTCTTCTTCGCCTACTTCCTCCTCCTCCTCCTCCTGTTCTTCCACTTTCCTATTTTTGCCAAACACTACCTCCTGGTCTTGCACTTCCTCCACCTCCTCGCCCTCACTTTGGATGGGCTGTGGCTGCAGCTCCCGCTGAAACGACTCAGGAGAGAGGGTACCATACGCACTGTCCATAGAGAGCGATCGCCGCTGCGAGTCCAGCTCCTCGTTCTCCTCCTGAATCTGTCCGATGTAAACAATGGGATGCGCTTGAAAGGTGGGCTGCTGGAGCTCGGACCTGTCTGACAGGAGAACCAGGTCAGGCTCAGAGTCTCTGCTGGAGGCAGGGGATTGTTGGTGCTCAGTCGGCTCATCCACATCCATCACGGACAGGGTCTCTGTCGAACCGTCTGACTGGCTGAAAAGACAGGATTTTGAGCTTTACAAAACATAAAACCAAAATAACACAGTAAAATAATTTTTATATATATATTTTTAATATTTCTTTTCTTTGCAGAGTGTAGCAGGGTAGCCACCTGAAATCTTCTTGAATAGCATAGTAACAGAGCCGAAATTAAACTATAATAAAAATGATATTCATGTTGTTCTTTAAACTTGCTGTAGTTCTTAACAACTTTGGCTGGGAAAAAAATAAAAAATTGAGCAATGTTTAAAATGGTAAAGGCAATTAAAAAGTACCAGTTTAAGAAGATTTTATTAGTTTATATACAATATATGCATAATTACTGCACAAAGAAAAATCCTTTTTCACCTGTTTTTTTTTTTTTTTTTTTTTTGCCAACTAAGTGCTTTGTGGTGTGATTTTCTATACGAAATGAATTAAAATGCATTGAACCTACAAACAAAACTAAGTTTATTGTTCTTTAAAAATAATAATAATTAAAAAAAAACTAAACTAATTTCCTAAAGTAGGTATTAAAAAAAAAAAAAGCAACTTATTTTGTTTTGAAGATTCATATTCCAGATTTTAAAAACAAGTGCTTAGCTGAACAGAAGACAAAAAGGCTTTTAGGGTTGTAAAAGTTGCCAATCCCTGATTTAGGCAGAAAACTTTTTATAAATTGTCATAATAAACTGATGGCAGTACTTATTAACTAGGGTTAAATTTGAAAGGATGCAATTGACTTTGAATCTGCAAGCATTATTACATTGTATTTAAGTGCAAAATTGTTTTGAAAGGGCACTAATTAAACTGTACTGAACAGAATTGGTTGAAGAATGAGGCCAATAAGTGGAGAAAGTCAAGTGGAACATCACAGTACCTGGAGTTCTGCTCTTCCTTGTGCCGAAGGATCGGGGAGCTGGTAGCGGAGTTGCTGCTCTCATCTTCCTCTTCCTCCTCATCTGTGCATTTCTTCTGAATGTCCTGCTGCCGGAGGACTTCCTGACTGCGGAGTCTCTGCAGCTGGTTCTAAAAGAAATCACATAACGTTTCAAAAAAACAAAAAAAAACACAAAAAATAATCACACCATCATATAAGGACTGCAAATCTCTCAGCTGAAAATGGGAGAACCATTTCACCAACCTGGACATTGCAAATTGCATCAATCCAGCTTCGCCCCTGGGAGGCGCTGTTGGCTTGGAAAGTGTAAGCTCCTACTGCACTCTTGAACTCATTGAGGTAGATAAGGATAAAAGAACCTAAGAACACAAAAAAATTCATAATGTGAGTGCCACAGACAGAAAAAGATAAACACTTAAGATTTTTACTTTACTGCTCATATTTTGGCAGTAAAAATATGAGCAGAAAATATTTTATGCAGAACATTGTTACAGTTCCTCCGTGTTGCAGATTTCCTGCTTTCCTCCAATTCACATTTCCAGACAAAACAAAACATTTGCATCCCAAAAACAAAAAAAAAGCCCTCACCAGGATCTTTGAGCTCCTTACAGACGATGTTGTGAATGAGGAGAGGCTGTCTGATAATTTTAACCTTTTCAACTCGTTTTACCGGTTTGGTAACTAGCAGCAGGTCGGTGAACAGGAAACAGTAGACCTCCATCTGCGGGCCAAAAGTCAGAAACCAGGTGTGACTTCAAAGAGCAGAGCGTGTCGTGCGTTTACAAGCGGTCGTGTGACTCAGTCTTACCCTGCTGTCTTTGCCCTCTTTCATCCTCAGAGCTCCCTCGAGGTGCAGCTGTCGAGTCTCCTCCGGTGACGTTTCTCTCATGGGAGACATTAGATCGAAGCGGTTGTACTCTTTGAGGATCTGAAGAGGAGAAGACCCCCCAAAAAAAAGAGAAAGCGTGAAGCAAGAGCTTACATAAAGCCTTATAACTGACAGCTCTGTGGTGTCATAAATTAGCTTCTTGCCTTCTCCACTTCTTCACTGCTGCCCTCCACGGCCTCGTAGGAATCTATGCGGGCGGAGATGGTGGCCAGCTTCTGCTGCTCCTGACGCTGTCGCATCTGTGAGTCCACGCTGTTGATGAAGCTCTCCACTGTGACCAACTGAAACACACAAAAATACTCATGTTCAAACCTGATGCAGGGTGAATAAATACCAGTATGAACAGTAATGGTTGCTGGGATCCTCACCATGCTGTTAACGATGTCGCGGGCCGACGGCTCGTCAGTTTTCTTCAGTATGCTCTTCAGCAGGAGGGGATACTTGGTCAGTCTCTGATGAGGCTTTGCCAACATGTCGGCCAGCTTCAGACGGTTACACTGCTTATGGGTCTCTGCCCACTAAAGACAAAGGCAGAAAGTCAAGCGTCAGGAGAAGGATGACTGTGTCCAATCAGGGCTTGCTGAAGGGATGTAGAATTAGCTTTGTGGGTGACAGAGTGGCGTACTAACCGTAACGTACGTCCTGAAGGGTTCATTGTCCCTGAGAAGCGTGCGCATGTACTCCATGCAGCTCTCCTCCTCCATGCAGTAATGAATGTATGGCTGGAACATGGATCCAAACTGAAAACATAAAGGCATAAAACAGATATTACTACATCGGCAAGGGGGGGGACTTCTAATTGCTTCTTTAGAGCACATCTTCCAGCTCCGTTTTGTCGCTTGTTGGAGCCACAGGATGAGTCAAGTGCAAATCATCTGGGAGGTGACTCACAGGAGCAGAGCAGGGCAGAGCTGCCTAGGCATTTAGCTGTGCAGGTCACTGCACTAGTTACAGGCTAAACTTATGTACCTTACTTTGTTTCTTTCCTCAACAAGGTAAACTATTTACTCCCCTATTTAGATTATACTTAGATTAACACAAAAGCTTTCTTAGTTTTCTCTGTTCTGTATGTACTGTACAATTGCTAAATGCTCCACTTCAAAGTTTTGAATGCAAATTTGATGCTTAATGCTGGATTAGCTTCAGGTACATGAAGCACCTGAAATTATGCTGCTGTCATGTCTTTCCGTAACTTTATGCAAAAAACTTGGTAAATTCTCAAAAACTGAACTCATTTGTATTGTGCGTTTTTTTTTTTTTCCTTTACTTTCTCCGTCTTTCGGTAATTTCTTGCAGATAGAATAGACACTTTTCCAGTATAGTTTAACTACTACTGACCGTCCTGAAGCCATCATGGAGGCGAGTTGGGTCGAGCAGGGCCCGGGCCTCCCTGGCCTTCTTCAGAACGGGCAGCATGACATGGTTCCACAGTGAGATGTGGAGCCGGACTATTTCCTGGATGTTGCTGAACAGTTTGGTGGGTTCCACATCCGTCAGCAGGCCGCTCTCCTGCAGGTTCAGCAGGCCACACTGGAACAACTGGAGGAAATGGCATTTAAGTTTTAGGTTTACTGCAGAGATGGCAATACATTTTATTGCTTCAAAATCCCAACAAGGAAGTCATTGTGTAACTTATCTGCCAAAATACAGATGCATCTTGTTGCACAACACCCTCTGGCAGTATGTGAACTTTACATGTGTGGCGGCAGATTACAAAAGCTTTCTTTGTACTTACATCAGTGATGACTCTGAGTTTCTTTATGTAGGTGGCTTCTGTATTCAGCAGCTCCCATATCGCCTCCTGCTGGTGGAACTGTCGCTTTGTCAGCGCCTACATGAAAACACAAAGGTTTTCTTGATGAGCATGACACATTGGCCCACTCCTTTGTCTCTGAAGTACAACTGACTAGTTTAGTGACAGCCATCATAAATGAGTTTCAGCTAAGTTCCAATGATTTTCATGGTAATTTTTTTTTTTTTTTTTTAAAGTAGAATAAACCTGTTAAGTATTAAGCAAAGATTAAAGAATCATTTTACTTTTAATTCTTATAAAGAGGTGAGCAAATAGATAATGTTTTCTAGGTCTGTTAAAACTTGTCAGCAATTTCTTCATATGAAAGTTAAATAAAGATTAGAATAAAGAATAGAATTCTAATTGAATAGCTTTACATAATATTTGACTTGCTCGTAAAGACTAACTTCTCTTGCTTTTAAGGATATACAACAGAAAAATAAAGAAGCCAGCCACTTAAGTTTGAGAAAAGTTCAGTGACCATATTAGATATGTATGGAAACTATCTGTTAACAAGTTTTTCCACACGTGAATTATCCAGTGACTTTATTTTCGTCTCCTTCCAGCTTTTATTTAAAATCGTGCTGCCTTTTATGTAACACGGAAGTAGGACATCAATACTCATTTCCCTTGGCTTGCAGGTGAAAAACTACTCAGTAGTTATGTATGCAGTGTATGTATGATTAAAGTAAATAAATACTAATATGATTCTCTCTACTAAGCTAAAGTAAAATTCTAAACTTAAACATCTTCATTTTTATCCCAACAGTAAAGTGGAAACATTAAATTCCAAATGTTTCCACCTTTATAAGCAAAACTGCAAACAGCAATTGAATTCCTATAGAACTATAGAGGTGTGTCCAAAGTGTGGTCCTGAGACCATCTGAAGCCCTTCGAATGATTTTGGGTGGGCCATACACCTAATATTAGATTAGTACAAACTTTCACCAAAAATAAAAAACAAAAATCTGCTTTTCTGATGCACCCTAGAAAGAGCTACAAATTAAATATCAAGCATCAATTTTCATAGTAAATCTGTTTGATAAAAGGTTTGCGTTACATGTTACCAGGTTTTTAGACCATATTGGCTTTTTTCAAAGACAACAGAGTATGAGTTATAGTCTCCAGACATTGTTGCACAAGATATGAGATCGCATTTATCTGCATCCCACTGACTACGAGGATTGGGCAATATGGCTTTAAAATAAAATCTCTAATTTTTTCACACCACATCAGATTTGATTAATGTTTTTCTCTCTTTTTCTTAAAAAAAAAAAAAAAAAAAAAAAAAAAAAAAAAAAAAAAGGAAATATTCTCCAAAGGTTTCCATCATCCCATATGGGAGTTGACCTGAATTCAAAGTCCAAATAAAAGCAAGCTGTAGAACATGATGGCAGATGCTGGGTGGCCTGACATCACTCTGAACTACAGAAACCCAAAGAGCGCATTGGTGGAAAAAAAGTTCCAGACATTCCAAAAATTAAATCTTCATAAACAGAAAGTTTGATTTATTACCCAATTCTACTGATGGTTGATTCATCCTTTAACCTACAGACCGCACCAGGATAGTAACTCCTTCCTTGCCCCTGTCCATAATATGCAAGTCTTAAATGCATCTTCCACTGTCCTCCATGAAAAATGTTTTTTGTTTCCCCTTCTGAATTAATCATCTAAAACTTTTGCGATTTGGAGCTATTTTTCTTATAGAAATTTTTAATCTAAAACATCAAAAAATGGTAAATCTTATCTGCACCATGACATGGTGGCTAAAAAGAAAGTAAAGAGAAACGTAAGAGTGGATCACTCAATCCCACAAACCAGAAAAAAATAAATAAAAATCTGGAATTTGCAAATAATATTCTCCTATTTTCCAGTGTTTTCACTGAGCAGCACTGTTACTCTGAGTTATCCAGCTTATATAACCAGCCTTCAGCAGTAAATCTCCTACAGGAGGGAAAATACAGCAACCGGGCAACAATCTGATTAGCCATATAAACATTAACAGGCAAATGACAGAGTTAGATGGATGTTATCGTTTCCAAAGGCATTTACTGCAATACAGCTTTATTGCTGTAATACAGGTAAGAGGGCAACAGACGAGGATGAATGATGAGGAGGAAACTAGGAATTTGATCATCAGCATGGTTTGGTCGAATCACAAAATGTTGCTCAGAGGTAGAGTTTGACATTTATTGTATCTTTAATTTTTTTAGGGAAATTTTTCTTATAGAAATTTTTATGTATTGTTGTAAATTTCGATTAGTGATAAAAGAAACTGACAGAATGATCAGTTTTATTTGACACTGTACTGCAAGAAAAGCAACAACAACAAAAAAAATCAGTAAATTCAAAAGTATGATTAAATCTAGCTATTGTGTGCAGCCTAGGTATATAAATCACACTTTTTAAGTTAAAAAGTCTCAAGAACCACGTCTTAAATGGGATTTTTTTTCAGGAACAGTATTTAGGTTTGTGGCATTATGAATGCTGTCAGACATACAGTTACATTTTTAAGTCATAGTTATATTGTTACCACAATAGCATAATTGAGTTTAAAATAAAATAAAATTACAAGAATGTATGAGAATAAAAGTCACAATACATAAAGTTATAAAGCTACAACTTTATTCTCATGTTATTTTAACTTCATTTTTGTAATTTTATGACCATTTTTTATTGCTATGGCTCTAATACTGAGTCTTGCAATAATACCATAAAATATTCAGATAAAATTCTAAGTTCATATTGCCCACCTCTACACAGAGGGACTATATTAGTACACATGGGAACAAATAATGAGAAACTATTTTGCTTACAGTTATTCTAGATGTGAACAAAGTGTTTGTACCTCAGGATCGTCCAGCAGCGTCTTCCAGCTGTCCTCCATGACCAGGTTGGCCTCCTCCTCTCCCTCCCAGGAGTCGTGGTGGAAGGAGAGCTGCCGCGGCACCTTGGGGAGCCCAAATAATGAGTAGGAGTGGAGTTTGCTCTGGAGCTGCTCGAGACGGTCCAACTCCTGCAGCAGAAAAAGGTCCAGATCAGGGCCAAGATTGCATGCCGAATTCAGTGTTTTAATGCTTTTATTGCCGCCTTGATATTTAAATCCAAACGTAGTCGCTGTTCAGCTCTTTGTTCAAGCTGGCAGCCTTTACACAGTTATGAAAATGAGCTCTGTGCATTGGGACCACTTTAACAATAGACGACAGGGGAGTGGGGGTGAAGGCTACAGTTGGGTAAAGGAGCTAATTATAAAAGAGTCTGCAGTGAATTTAGAGAGAACATGATTAGATCTGAGCTCATTTGTCTGGTTTTGAGACAGAATGACTGACAGTTGCTGAACCCTGCAGTACAAAGGATGACAGAGGTCCAGGTTCTGGTTCTGAGAGAGCTAAAGGGGGCAAATCAGCTAAAATAGAGATGAGTCTGGAACTGACAAATGACTGATTGTGTCTCTGAACGACGTCTGCAGATGTGCCGGATGTGACCGCAGGGTTGGGTTGGACATTTTTAGATGTTAGCACAATGCTCTTCATTAGAGTCAAAGTGGATTAGAAATGTAGATAAAATGAGACGGAGGTTTGGGCAACCAATGAGCTTTAAACCAGAATTTCTCCTCAATTGTTTCATATCAATAAAAATATATATATATAAATATTATCTGGATAACTGAAAATCATTTTAAGTTTGATTTAGGGCAGAAACTATTAATTAGATTAAATGATGAATCAATTATGGAAATATTGCCAATCACTTTATTGTTGCTGAAATGTGTTATGCGAATAAACTTAATTGATTGAACCGATAATCAATTAATCTGGAGTATACAGACAAAAAGAGACCATTTGCTGAAAGAACAGTAATCAAGTCAAAACCGTATAAAATATTTGTATTTGGCATAGTTTATTTTACTTTGTAAAATAATCTATTAAGCACCTTTTGCTTTCTAATTATCAATCCATTAATCAAAAGATACTGAGTGTACTGATGTTAAGCAGAGCCGACAGTGTTAACCTTTCACACTAGAAAAACTAAATGTAGATGTATCCTTTGCTGCAAATGATAGTGTTCCCTGAAGAAATTATTGTATTGAATTTTAGTAAATTAAATGTTTATTTTCATTAGTAAAAAGGATTTGAAATTGTTTATTTGTGCTTTTAATGTACTTCTAATATTGTATAAAATAAGCTTAAGTGCTTAAATAAAAAAATCTACAGCAAGTGCAATTTTTTATCTGATTAATAGTCAGAAAAATCTGTTAATAAAATAATCAGTTCCACCTCTAGTTAGATTTCTTTCAAAATCTAAGAATCCTTTGGATAAAACTTAGTGAGTAAAGGCTTTCTCTTCCACCTACACATTTCCATAGCAGCTGTGAGGAAAGTAAGTAAGCCAACAAGTCAAGAGGCTCTGAAGGGAAATGATTTCACTAGGGCTGACGGGATGTGGCCTTCTGACCTCCTCCCATTCCCGCCAGCTACTGTTTTGTTTGCTTCTGAACGTTTTCCTAATGCGAGACACGTCTGGGCAGCAGACATGTTCCCCACAGCTTTTAACAACTCAGTTCTGGGGTAAGAGAAAGCGTGCTGCTTTGATCGAACCAGCAGGCGCACCTTCTTGGGTTTCACTCTCTCGGCTGAGCCTTACCTTGCCAAAGGGCCCCGCTCCGGCGGTAGAGCCGAACAGGCCGCTGAAGCGGCTGGCGGCACGGTTCTTCCAGCTGTCCGGCCCCGCCCCGACGGCGGGCAGCGAGCCGCCCAGCTGTCCCAGAGCATCCTGGGTCGGAATGTTGGTCTCCCCCAGAAACTCCGTCATGTTCTTCCTCCGTCGAGCCTGACCCTGACAGGAGACACAAACAGATAAAACTTACATGATGTACAGTAACAAAACAGAAAATGAAACAAACAAACTCCTTATCAGTAATTGTGTCATTTCAAGGGAAAACAAAAAAGATTCCAGTCAGGGAGTTGGAAAGAATGGAATGAGAGAAATATACAAAGACAGGATAAGCAGGAAATCGGAGGGGATTTTCATGGGGGATGACATCAACTGGATCGTTAAAGCCATCCTCATGTTGGGACACAAACAGGAGAGGGAAGAACTGCCACTTCCTCCCAGCCAACACTCATGACATCACAAGGAGCAGGCAGGAGGTTGTTCCATAGGAACAGACCATCCGAGTTTGGCCAATGTTCCCCCGTCCATTGTTACCCTGTCAGCAGGCCCCGCCGCGCGGCGCGCTCCGACAAACTCTGTCCACTTTACGAGCCGCAGCAAAGCAAATAAACAGGGGTCACCTCAGTATCGGAGGAAGCAGTTGTTTTTGTCCTTGGAGTGTCAGTGCTGAGGAATCTGCTGTTGGTGGCGATGTGTGTGTGCGCATGACAGGGGGAGTCGATGACCCTCACCTCATCAAACAAGCGATGGGGAAACTTTACATTCCAGGACACTGACACCGTTGCTGAAACCGGCCGGCCGTTCCGACAAAATTCTTTAACTGATCAACCCCCCTCGACTAAACAGAAACGGACAAACACACACTGTGCAGTCAAAACATTGGAAACACCCTCCACCACCACTCCACCACCTCCACTACACACATAAATACCTTTGCTTTCAGCATCTTGGCCAGACTCACAATGAAGAATGTTTTTTGTTGTTTTAGTTATGATTGAGATGCACATCATGATACAGATGACTTGAAAGAAGCTGGAAGTGCAATGACTTTTTATTGGGGTTTTTAACCAACCAATCCAAATTTTCTTTTAAAAATTAGACATTTTAATGTAACCAGTATTTAAAAAATGGTCTGTAAGCTCCTTGATAGAGGCAACAGTATTGACTGACAAAAAATTACAGGATTATCCCAATTCCAGCATCAAAAGCGTGCACTCTTTACTTTTACTGTTCTCCATACAAAGTGGAGCAATGAACTTGCAGAGTATTGATGCATTTACTAAGTGAGAGAAGAAGGTGTTTTCAGCAAGAAATGATGAAAACAACTTAAACTATATGTTTGGTATGTTTTTCAACATATACAGCCAGAACTCCAACAGAAAAAAAAAAAAACACTACAGAAAGGCCATCATGTTCCACATTACTGGACAGAACACGATACAATCATGTTTTCATATATAACAATCTTTGAATAAAGCAACTTTTTTTTATTATCAATAATAACCAAAGCTACAACACCATCCCTAGTTATCCGTTATGATGGATTTCATGAGTCAGATACACAAAATGTGACTTTAGTTAGTATTTTATCTGTCAGTCACTGGTCTGAGATGCTTAGCATGTATAGCGAATTTTGATTCACTATGTCTGATTTTCAGCATTTATTTTTATTTCCTGATTCCTAACCAACAATTCAGAAATTTCAAAATTTGATTTTCTGTTCAGTGAACAAATCAACCCGGTTACAGTAATTGCTACATCCTTGCTGTGGATGTTGTTACTGAGAGACAAAAACTTGAAGTCATTTCCAGAATCAATAAAAGTGTTTAAAATAAAGTCAGTATAGAAAAGACATAAGAAGCTATTTAAACAAAAACTGCTTTTTATGACATGTTCAGGCTTGTCCGGGGACCATTAATGCTAGAAGATAGTGAGAGAGAGCAAGACCTGCAGCAGATAACAGGAAGCCTAATCATAGTATGAGAAAAGGGCTTTGTTTAATCCATCTGAACTATTGGCCTCCGTATGTCTTGGATAATGCTGGAGTTGGAAATGTTAGGAGTCTTTTGAAAATCCAGCATTAATGTAAAGGTCAACATCCTTCTGGAAATGCAAAATTATGGTAGTGATAGTTGCTCTAATCGCTACAATAATATGGGAAAACCAGTGGGTAATTCTTCTGACTTTGTTCTAAGTTAAACACTGCTCTCGGTCATACAGTGTGAAGCTCAATCTGCTCCAGATGTAAATAAACACTGCCAGTAATGACAGAGATACTAGAGAAGGTACTTTGAATGCTGCTTTCTTCTTATATTATTCATTTAAAAGATAATAGAGCACGCAAAAAGATGGCCAGCCAGAACAAAATTTACAGAAATTAGTTAACAATAATCTGGATAGTGCATCTCAAACACACTTAAATCAATGATACTACAAAACAATCTTCTGTTTTATCTATGAGAAAAAAAAAACAACTTCCAAAGTAGATTAGCAATGTAACTACAAAGACCATCTGCCTTTCAGGAAGTCATGAAAACAGGAAAGTTTGCATCCATTTCAGTGAAAAGGAAACCAAAATTGAGCCATTTTGGGTTTCTTTTAATAAGTGTAAGAGGATGCAGGTGTCAGGAAGTCCATATGAGAAAAAAAAATAAATCTGGACCATTTCCCAGTTAGAGCACAGCACTTAAATCCACACTCAGTACAGAAAGTAGACATGAGAAAGTTTTGAGCTAATCTGATCCAACGTCAAGAAAACAAATTTTCTTCCTGAACACTTTTAGCAAAACTAAATGTTTCCATAGACTAAACCAAAGTCTGGAAGTTGCAATTAAAGAGAGGATCAAATCTATCAACAGTTTTCCACCATAGTAATGGAGCTTACCATTGAAGCCAGAGGCATGTCAAAAGTAACAAAAACCATTCTAATCCTTCAGAGGGGTTCATGGACCGCAGCCCATCCTCATGCCAGCTGCTGCCCTCACTCAACTTCTCGCCTCCTCCTTTTCCACTTCCACTGGTGGGACTCTTCTATATCCCCTCCTTCACCCAGACAGTTCTTATGAAGAAGACAAACCACTAATGTTTCCCTAAAAGCACTTCAGAAAGGCTCCAGCTTACAAGATCCAGTGCCTCCTGGTTTAATCTGAGTCCTGTCAAGTTATCCGACCGGTCAGATAGTGGACCTTCTTCTGAAGCGTCCAGCCTGCTTACGCTTCACCCGAACACTGGTCTGAAGTCATAGCAACCAGGAGGATCCTGCCTCATTGTGCTGGCTCCTGAGGAGGCTGATCTGAATATCTGGAGGTGGAGTCAGAGTGTGACAGCTTGCGGGGAGGGAGCTTCTCGGTCGAAACAGCCGTCCCGGTGCTTTTGACGATGACAAATGCTCTGTTTGGCACTTTCTTCAAGCAACCACGCCGCTCGTGTCTTGCAAAACACACCCGTTTCCATTTTTTCAAGATGAGTATTTCTTTACAAGGAAGAGGATTACTAAAAAACCAGAGGCTCTTACAGGGGCCATCATGTCATTTTCATGACACGTCCACCCCCAAGGCAGAGTCTTTGTTCCCAGAAGCGCCTGTTTTTCTTAGAGACCTTTGAACAATGCCAGGCTAGACGGCAAAAACAAGGAAAGAAATTTCCAAAGAAATAGCCAAACAGGAAATTCCCTTTGTTTACTTGTTTCAGCACATTTAATCGACTGCTGTAGCAAAATAGATAAGCACATTGAGCTCCCCACCTTTCCATCAGCAGCAAAAAAAGTTTGAACGCCTTCCAGAGCCGAGAAGTATACCTCAAATATAAACAGAGATATTCTGTAATTTATTGAAGATATTACTTCAGGTCAGCATGCTGCCAAGTAGCCCATGAGCCCCTCTTGAAATAACATTAAGCAGCTGTATTCATGTCTGCCTGAATAATTGTGTTTACAGGGTCTTTGTTGAGTCTACTATGTAAACTTGTCCATGTAGAGGGAAGCAAAATACTGAGGCGTTCTCCATTTAAGTCCAGTGGTTCTTAAAAGACCATAACGGCAAGTTGACTGACATTTTTACACAATAGTTCAACACGATATGGACTTTATTGCCATCTTATGTCATAAAAACAAATAAAGAAAAAAATACCTTTCTATCCATGAGCATTGAAGGCTGCATGCAAGGATGAAATTTAATTATGCATTAAATTTTTACTAACATAACAGAAATGTTCACTGAAGTCATAATTCTGAGTGGAAATGCAGGCGGTTTCTTACCAACATTGATTTCAAAATTCAATACTTTCCCCATGCAAATAAAACTCGGTGATGACTGGAGATAAATCATTTCCTTCTTTTTAAGATTTATCATATTAGATATTCAACAGTATTATGCAATCTTCAGTGAATGTGTTGGATGTAATATTTAAAGGCACTACATGCAGAGATTTACATCCCATTTAGCTTTCATTGCTAATAGTAGTTAGTGTGGTCTGTCAAACCGTAACTTAACAGAATTTTGACTGCCGTGGTTCTTATCCAGTGATGCTTAATCATAATTAAATTAATTAAATCCATTTATGCTTAATTCAAAATTTTCTATTCAGCCTAAATGAAAATCTTTCCCAAGCAGACTGTATAAACACATTAGTCACATTCATATTGTGTTTTAATATATATAAACATAGGAAGCATGCTCTTCATAGCTTGTTGGCATGCTTTCTTGTCTAATAGTTGTCAGCATGCTTGAGTACAACAATTTGTCACTCAGCAGATTTATAATTTGCATCTAGAGAAATGTTTATTTTTATGTTTTTGATTAGCTTTCATTTAAAGAAGAGCTAGGCCAGAACAACTCAATTTTTGTCTTGCTTATGCTAATTTTATTTCACAGTTGGTTAGCAATATCAATTGCCAATACCAAAACATTTGAACACCTGGAAACCACAGGGAACCATGAAGTTAGCAAAATGCTGAGTTTACTTTAAGTTTTAATTTTATATCAGTACAAGATCCAAGTTCTAACTTCAAAGGTAAATATCTTGCCAGATGACGAGATTCCTGGTAAACCACGTCATCTTTAAAATAATTGCATCAGGTTTTCATTTTGATACCACAAAAGATGTCTTAGTATCACTAACTGTTTGGGAACCTGTTAGTTGATTAAATCAAACTGAGCTAAAGAGTTTTATCTTATCTGTGTCTTGTGGCATTATCCTCAGCCTGGAAAAAGAAAAAATCTTCAAAAACACAAAAAACTGATTGCATTAATGCAAGTGGTGAAAAGAAATTAGTCTCAACCCCCACATACAACCTCTCACTCTACTACTCTCCTGCTGTGATTCCTCCCACCCCCAATTGTAGTCAACTGATAACAGCTGGCTTTGATCATGTGGGGGTGATTAACGATTGGAAAACAGTGTGACACCAACTTTCCTGAGAACCCAAACCCACATCGATCCAGTGAAATACAAATAAAACACGCACATTGAGAATAACCAGGAAACAAGAGCCATAAAATGCCTCAGTGGTCTGCATGTGCACAAAACAAGCAGAGCAGAACATTTAAGTAAAGCAACAAAGCAAAGCATAATTGCAACAAATCAAATGTCACAAGGTCCCAGTTGCATTCAAATGAAAAACAAAAAAATACCAGGGACAGAAGCTAACCTTTTTCATATTTGTAGGTCATGAGTATAGAGGCATCTACAAATTGGCTTTGGGACAATTGAACTTTACTACTTCATTTGGTCATTGAACTTAGGACCCATGTAATAAATTAAACCAATGCTCGTCAGTTTCATTTCTTTATAAGGATTGGGTTCCATTTGATAATTTTTGAGCTGATAAGTAGCTCAAAAATGATCAAATTTTAAGCAGAAGCTAATAGTACTTTTACTAAAACCTTTGCTTAAACTTTAATTTCATTGGTAGTGAACAGTTGACACACAGATCATGATCCCCTAATCAAAATAAAAGTCATCATTAAAGAAAATTGTTTTAAGTCCTCTGCAGTGAAAGTGGGTAACAATGAAAGAACACTTGGAATAAAATATCCAGTGGCAAACAGGTACTTTACATATCAAAAAACTAAGGCATGAATTGACTGCAATGAAATGAAATTGCCAAGAGGTGAAATATCCCACATCTCTGCAAGTTTCTCACCTGAGTGTAACTTGTCGGTTGTTTTTTGTCGGGAGGAGGCGACTCGGGGATCTCATCCAGGTGCAGCAGGTCCCAGCTGTGCCAGGATGTCAGACGATTAAAGCGAACCATTTTCCACAGAAAATATGGGAAATCCCACCAATATAAAGGTTTTAATTTAGTTCTATCTTCTGAAGGATCAGAAGTAGATCAACCTCCACCAGTCAGGACAGACCCATGTGTCCAAGTGGATAGATGGGAGAGCTCTGTGAAGCATTGCCGTTTCTTCCTTTGTGTGGCTGCTGGCCGACCGGAGCCTGCAGATAAGGTGTGCTACAGGCCAACGGTCACACAAACAACAATTATAAAGGTGTGTTTGAGCTTTGCAGTAATCTCCGCCTTAAGGCATAGAGGGAAAGTCTTTGTCTTCCGGGCAATATTCATCTCCACCTATACCATGTGGGGAAAATTCAGCTTTCTGCTAAACGCTAATATAATTTTTAGGTGCCTCCACACTGAGGTAGTTTTGTGCATTTCTCATTATTAGCTTAATGAAAGAGCAAGTTACCAAACATGAGTCATTAATCCATTCCCACGTAAGCAGTGACTGGACAAACTGGATATTGAAAGCAGAAAGTATAGTGAAGGGAATCCAATTTTAGATGCAAACAGAGAAGATAAATTCTAATCTATTATTCACAAGAAAGCAAAGATTACAAATGGTAATCCATGTCTAGAACTGACAAAGAACAGTTTAATACCAAAACATGCTGGGTTTAATGCTACTTAACAAAATGCAATGGATGGTTTTACACAAAGCAAAGCTGACGCCATGGTTAACAATTATATGTCTTTCACTGATGTTTACCATGTTAAACAGTGTCTGCCCTTGACAGATTTCTGTTCAGCCTCTGCTTTTTATGGTCACAGAAATATCTGACAGATTTTCACCAGATGAAGATTGTTAAAGTTATTTCAAATATTAGTTTTCAAACAATTAGTTTTTGAGGGGAAAAAGGATTTCCAAGCCAACCTGGCCTTGTATGAAAAAGTAGTTATTCCCTAATAACTGGTTATGCCATTCTTGAGAGGAAGAACAGCCATCAAGCATTTGGGATAACTCTCATTCAGTTTTTTACATCATTGTGGGGGAATTTTTACCCACTTTTCTTGGCAGAATTATTTCAATTCAGCCACATCGGATAGTGTCTGAGCATAAAAAGCCTGTTTAAGCATGACTGGATTTTGTCCAGACCAAACTTATTATTTTAGACATTTAAAAGAAGACTTGCTTGGATCATGCTGCTGCACTACCCAAGATACAGTCTGATAGTTTTTTCTTTTTCATTACTTTCTGATAGACAGCAGCATGGCTATAACAATTTAGTCTTGCGGAGCCAAAGAACTCAAGACCATCACCTTATTAACACCAAGTTTAGTTTGCACTAACTTTACTGCTTTTGTATTTACCCAGATCATATTTGTCTGATACTGAATGAGGTTGATGATCTACAATATTTGTGTGACAAAAAAAAAAAAACTATGTAAAAGGGTACATACTTCACTACATCTTTGTTAAATTGTAGATGCAGCTCAAAAAAATAAAATCAAAAAGTGGATGTATCTCAGATCTCTAAGTGAAACTACAATATTTATTTGTAAAAAAAAAAAAAAAAAAAAAAAAAAAAAAATGAATTTAGGTGTTTAATGATTAGCTACAAGCCATAATCATTACAATTAGCCTAAGGATTGTGGTACTCAAGCATATCAATAGAAAATTTGGTGGAAGAAAAAAGTGTGGTAGAAAATGGCACAAAAGCAGACAGAACATCTTACTTTTCAATTATATTCTAAAATATTGTGATGAAACTAGATGTTATATTTTCACTCCATTGAGTGTTTATGCAGTTGTGTCTTAGTATAAATCTTAACTGCAACTTTGCTAGTCTGACTGATGCTGATTAAGCAAATGTTATTTGAATCAATAATAATGTCAATAAGACATCCATCCCAATGTTTTTAGGTCACAGAGTGAGTCACATTGCTGACCCATTAGGTATAATGTATAAATTGAATTCTGCATTATCAAGTAATTAATAAATGACAAAAGCCACGACAAGCATCTTTTGCCAGGCAGAAAACTAAACGTGACGAAAACTGAGGCTGCTGTCAAAACCTGAGTACAGCAAGTCATTAAAACAACACAACCACAGTCTGACATCTGCTGAAGGCTTTTTGATTCATTGTAGATTTACATCCCTGAAGGCTTTTAGGTGCTTCTGTGACAACTGACAGATTTCCCCAGAAATACAGTATCTGTCTTACCTGTCTGTCGCACATCAACCTCACCCAGCTCTGAGGCAGATCCAGGAGTATCAGTGTCATTTAGTATGAGGAGGTAACTCTTTATTAACTTAACTAATCACCATCTACTGCTGACTTTTACTGTTGACAGCTTTATAGGAACAACAAACATTTTAGTTCTTTTCTGACTTTCTCGGATGTTTCACTGTCTAACTTAATACAAACAATAAACATTGTTTATTTTGAAAAATTAGTCATGGAAGAAAGAAAGCTTTTGACCCTTAGTGTAGTCATTTTGAATAAACAGTGGGTGACTTCACATGATTTAAGAGACAAAACAGAAACCTGGATCTGATCGTTTGCTACTTTGGACCCTACAAGTGATTTAACAAAATGGAAAAATATACATCAGAAATGGCCTTAGAGAAGCAACTGCTGTTGGTCAATTCCAAATAATTTAGTCTAGTAAAAATACAAACATTTAAAACACTCCACAGAAATGCATCTCCCAGAAGTTGACAGACGATGCAAAGCTCAGGCAACAAGAAACAACAAATCAAAACCAAAAGGTCTTTCTGACAGTCAAGCATTACAGTTCAATACAGTTCAGTCAGAGGACGACTGAACAAGTTTGGCTTGTTTAAAAAGGCTGCCTAGAGAAAACAGTGTTCTCCAACAGGAACATGATCCACTTAAGTCTGTTTCTCAATTAATCAAAAGTCAAGTGGAACATGCTGTTGGGGAAAAAGGAGGTCACACTATAATGAGTACCAGTTTGGACATAACACAAAGCATGGTGGTGGAGGGTTGATTATTTGGCCTGGTTTTGCACCTTGTAGCCATTGAGCTGCCCATTAACATTTCTGTACGTCAAAGTATTCTAGAAAGAAATTAGGTCAAAGTTAATCAAGAACTGGGTAATTAACATCTGAACCAAAGCATTGAATCGCCAATATTGGCCAATAAAAAAAGCAAAGAATCAAGCTATTGCAATGGCCCAGTCAAAGTCCAGATCTCCGCTTTCCTGAAATGATGTACCAGGACTTCAATACAGCTGGGCATAAACAAAAGCCTACTATCCTCAATGATCTGAGGAATGTGGAAAAAAATTCCTTCACTGGAAGTAAAACTGATGGAGACATGCAGGAAAAGAGCTACTGCTCATAATGAATCATGAGGTTTCCGTTTTTCCCCAAAGACTCCATTAACTGTCTGGACAGGAGTTTAGATGTTACTGAACAAAACTACACAGAGATTCAACTGGCACCAAAATGTATTAAAGCTGTAAAGAGCCTGCAATACATTTTGCGGTGTGTGTGTGTGTGTGTGTTTGGCAGACTGGTGATTTATTGTGGGTCTGAACCTTGACACACACATGGAGGACCCATTAAATGACAGATCCACTCCTGGGAAAGCCAACAGCCTCCAACTGAACCCGTAATGTGAGCCTAATCACAGTGATTTGTATCTCTGGATCAAATAATGTTGCTGTGGGTTTACAGACACCACCCTGCAAGATGCCTGATTCGCATTAGCCAATTATGTTTTTGCTAACTGCTCCATGGCAACAGATAGATAGAAAGTTTTATGACCCATCTAACTGACAGCAAGCGAGGATCAATGTACTGCACACACATATACACCATCCCTGTGCTCCAGACGACAGAGCTATCTTTATGATGACTATAAACCGATCTCAGTTTCAGTTTGTTGAAACAAGGGCAATAAAGCAACAGCACCCTCCACCATTACTGGTATAAGTAATATAAGTAAAAATGTTGTAATTTTAATCTGACATGGAGCAATGAGGAATAATTAGTGACACTCGTGTTGGCTCTCCCAACAATTCCTATAAAATTTATAAATGTGGGCTGCGGTTATCTCTGCCTGATTTGTACCTTTTTCTATGACACTTTTTCGTTCCACCTGATTTTCTATAAATATGCTTGAATGCCACAATCTGAAGGCTCATCTTGATTATGGCATACAGAATAGGAAATTTTGACTAATACTTAAATTGATAAGTTTTTGTGTTATGCGTCAATATCAAACTTTAGCTTTAGGACTTGAAGACCTGAGATATCAATTTTTTGATTGGCATCTTAATTTGAGACGTCATTTAGTCCTTACGTTGTTCATAGTGTCAAACTTGCATTTATCTTATTCTTGTTTAACTTGATTCTTATCACAAAATGTATCACCTAAGATGAAGGTTAGACTTTTCACCAACAAACCATCCATAAATTTAGCTTAAAATGGCTGAATTTGAGTGAAAACTTATGTTCTCAAATGTTAAGTATGGTGGATGGTATGTGATGCTGTGGGCCTGCTTTCCTTTCAAATGCCTGCAAAGTCTCATATCATAGCTTTCTTTCTGCATGATAATGTAGAAACATTATTAAATACAAAGAAATCCTATCTCTCCTACATAGATCGGTAGAGATTGTGCAAAGTGGAATGATGAATAATCCCTTCCTCAGTGTAGTTCAAACTTGTGAAAAACATAATTTTGTAATATTAACAGCAAGAGTGCCAATTGGGACTCTGCAAATAGCGATTTGCAAAGTTGAATAAATATACTCATATTAAACATTGGAGTTTTCAAAATATGTCACCGTGAGATTACCTGCTAGTCAGAATGTAGATCCACAAATTATAGATTCACAATACCTTCCAGATATGTGTATAAACTGCTCCTGTTGATCAAACAGTGTGAAGCTAAAGTGTTTTAAGGGCTTAAGACTTCCCTTTAGCAGATGTGTTGCAACTCTGTGTCTGGAGAGCTGGGTCTCTACTTCTCCGTTTGGCAAAACTATGCGACCGTAGCCAGTCGCATTAACCCCTTTGCCTAATGAATGTGACGGACATTAGTAGAAATTCCTGGTTTTCACTGTGACCTCAGATTCCATGGAGTGAAGCTGTAAAAGTACAGATCTGGATTTTCTTTATGTGTGGATTAAAAATGACCTGCTAAAGTACAAACACTGCAGAAGGATGGAATATTTAACAACGGAGGGGAAAAGGGTCAGCAGCACTTTATGAGGTCAATCAGCAGGAGAGGAATCCATCTTTGACTAATCAGAGAACTTGGCTCAGTGTCTGTTATAAAATATTCTGAATCAACAGAGCTTTCAGCAGCCAATCATAACACTGGCAGAAACTGTAAACGAATATTAATTCCATAAGAAAACCTTGACATTCCAATTTCAAACAAAAGAAAACCTCATTAAGTCGGCGCATGTTAATTTCCTGCTGAAGAAAATTCTTTAAGGATGCTGTGGGAGTGGTGAGGAAAATCTGCGCAAAAATACAAACTCAGAACTAGATTTAATCTGTTTTGGTTTTATAAACTAACCAAAATAACCAGGGAATAATTTGAACAAACAGCGACCCCTGCTGGCCAAAAAATAAAAAATAAAGGCATCTTTGTTGTTGAGCTTTTCCTGCTCCATTGATTCCCAATGGAGCCATTTGTTTACCGTCATGTCTGGCTGACATTTTGTCTGAGAATTTAAAGCAATGCTTTTCTAACAAGATTGTTTAATTTTATTTTATTAAAACCTGACAGCAAATTATGTAAAGTGCTAGTAAACGTTAGGAATGTGTAAATTAAAAAACGCCTAATGTCCCAAATATTTTTGAAGAAAAAATATTAGTTTAATCTTGATTAAAAGTCAAGATGAAATAAGATGAAAGATCCAACAACACATGGATGGTCCATCGTACAGTTTTTACGTATGCAAATAAATTCACACACTCACCCGACACTTTATTAGGTACAACTATTCATCTGATAGAAACAATTCGGTGAAGTTAAAAGTGTCAGAATGGAGAGAAATAAAAAATGTAACTGATTTTAAACATGAAATAGTCCCAGACCAGCCGGTCTGAGTATTTCAGACAAACAAACACTGGCAGATTTTTACACTTTGAACAAGACATTTTTCCTGCAAGTGAAAATACCTGGCAGTGGAACTAGTACTTTTCATGATTACTGACTTAAAAGTTTATTTATCTTGCTGAAATGTTTCTATCTAGGTAGATGTGTATTAGTTCAAGTGTTCTAAAATATTTGCACTGTAAGCTAGATGAAAATTCTCAAGGTTTTGTGCTTTTGCAGAGTTGAACAATGATAATTGCTATACTCTAATAATCACCACAGTGACTAAATCTCAAGCCAACAGAGCCTTTTTAGGAGATTTCTATCATGGATTTCCATCCAAAAAAAATGCAGCAACTTTGTAATGATGTGCTACCAATATGGACCAAAGTCTGAGGAATGTTTCAGACAACATGTTGAATCTGTGCCATAAAGAACAGAATGGGAAAAAAATCCATTAATGTGTGATTTCGTAATATTATGCACCACAAACCAGAACTAGACATTTTTGCTCTTGATAGCTTTTAAATTACAGCTTTGCACAATATTTTAGTATTTCAAGTTATGTCAAATTTGTATTGTGAAAAGTAAAAATGAATAAAATCTACATTCTTGAAATCAATTTTCTATTGTTGAGTTGTACTTATTTAAAATTAGAGGGCAAAAATCTTTGCCATGGTCTTTTTTTGTTGTGTTAGTTGCAAAGTAACACATTTACACAACTTTAATAGAAATGGATTCATAATGTCATCCATAAGATTCTTGCCATCACCAGTTGATTTCTCTGTTCATATATTTTAAAAATGTATCTTAATGCCACCAGCAATTCAACACAGGTAACAGTTTTCTGTTAGATCATAGCCAACCTACCGTAAGAAGAGCACTACTGCCACCCTGAGGAATAAACTGGGATTATCTCCAGTTTAAACTCCACATTCATCGTCAGTAAAGCCGATGAGTCCTCAAACGAACATCAGGTAGGTACATTGACATTCTTTATCTCGTCAAGGAACATGTAGTGATTTTGGCCAAATTAACAAATGAGACACATGATGACTAAAACTAAACTTTCCTTGGCAACCTCCTGTGTTTATGTCTCAGCCTTTATGACTAACCTTGGCCATTTAGCTCCACAGATGGCAGGAAAGTGCTTTTACTGAGCCCCCACCTGTTTGCCCAGAGCAACAGACATCTGGTTTACAGCTTGCACACGTGAATGCAAAATCCAGCTCACCTGTGGATAGGTGGCTCTTGACTTTTGAGAAAGGTGATTAACAACTTTGTTTTAAGCACTTAAAAGGTCAGATGTCAGGCCTGATTAGCTTGAACCTGAGCCAACCATGAGAAATGAGAAGTTTGCCGCAGTAATGGATCGCATAGGAAGAAACTGAGAGGGTTTGGGTTGAGATTTCTGCAACAACAGGTGGAAAATAAATGATGTGATTGATGTAAAGTGCATTTTTTTCCCCTCAACAGGGTCAATTTATACAAACCTCTCTGAAACAGAATTTTTTTTTGTGTGACTTTGACACTAACACCTGGTATTACTTCTAACAGGCTTAAAACAGGTCAGTGATTTAGGAATCACAATTCAGGCCCTGGTGTCCCTACTTGCCACAGCCTGAACCTGCTGGCAGCCGGCCTCATTTCCAACCTTTATGTTCTGCAGCCAAGTAGATCAAGAGGCCTCAGTTAGCCTCTTAGAATCTCTCATCAGTTACAAAACAGCCGCTTCCTGTGGCTGCAGGAAGCGTAGAAGTACCAGTGAGTGTTTCAGGGTACACCAATCATAGCAGCAGGCGATAATAAAAAAAATAAAAAAAACGTCCAGCATGCTCATCCATGAAGGTGAGGAAGGAAGAGGTTTTATGGGTCGGAAGGAACAAAAGGGAAGCTATGGAAAATCGGAAAAAGGTGTGGTAGAACCAAACAGTCTGTGGGAGTGTTTGAACTGCGTTTGTGTTCAAAGTGTGTTTTCGAAAGCTGGGAAAGTTAAAAATAAGGAGCCGGAGGAGATGTGACGAGCTGCAGCATGGCAGAAAGTAAAACATGAACTGACCAGCAGATCGATGCTTTCACGGCGTCCCAGAGACTCGTGTGCCACCTTCTCTCTCGGGGTGAGGATGTAGGGGCTCTGGCCATCAGGGGGCTTCATGATGGGCAGGCTGTGCGATCGAAAGTCCTTCACACCCTGTGCCACCTTCACCTCGTCACCAGGACGTGCTACATAGATGAAAAAGAGAAAAAGCTGTCTCAATTTATGCAAATTAAAAATATACAAAAATCTAAAAAGATATTTGTGCAAATTAAAAATATATTCTTTGTTTTGAAAAGAAGCTCGGTCTTCCATAGTTTTCTGTAACAGAAAATCCTACATTGCATAATAGCAACATTTTCCACTTCTGACCAAGAGCTGGAACTAAGACCAAGTTTCAAACATAAATGAATGTTTATCAATGTAAAAATACTTTTTTTTTCTAAGAAATGGAGATTATATGTTGAACTGTCTTCTTTCCTTGCTTAGCCAGCTATTTGTTATGACCTGTGAATGGACAGACGTTCAGTGAGTTGGGCAGAAGATCAGTTGTTAATGAAAGGTGTGGTTGACAGTTTTTACCTTTAACTTTGAGGTAGTGTCCTCCTAAGCGATAGGCCTCAAAGTGCAGGGACAGCGGCGTATTGGACTGATCAAGGAACAGGTCGACCCGCGACAGCTCGATGCCATTCCTCTCGAACACTGGACCTAAAACCTCTCTGACAACACAAGACACAAAGACGTTTTGAAAAAACACTTTTACTACAATTCATTTTGCTCCTACCATCATCTGACTTGTCTAACCTCAGTGTTTTCTTTTTCATAGCCGGTACAATCTCTGTGTTGATGTCTACGTTGAGGTCAAACTTGAGGCTGAAACACTCTTTGCTGGGGTCCTGCAGAGAGCAGATGGACTATTAGGCCACAGCGGTGTTTGTTCCCAGCTCATCCACAGGGGGGCTCCTTCTTTCTGAGCGGTCTGACTCGCTCAGGTGAAGGACAGTTGTGTGGAACCAGAATGAATATTTCATGAACTCCCGTGAAAAGAAAACTGCTGTCCCGTTAAAAAAAACACAAACAGAAGAGTTACTTACATCAGTGTGCCGTCTCCTTGGCTTCTTCTTTCCCAACTTCATCCCCACCGTTTTACGCTCACTGTAAAGCAGTTGCAAAAATTAATCATTCTAAAAATCTTCAAAACAAAAAAACTGCCCGATTAAAGTCAGCACGACAGTTAAAAACACAAGACACACTTCTCATGGCTTTAAATGATCCTCCAGTAGGAGCCTGAGAGGCAGGAGGAGTGAACAAACACTAGCAGGACAAGAGAGGAAGGTTACCGACCTGCGGTCGTTGCTCCCTTCATCCTCTTCCTCCAGATCAGAGGGGGGGCTGGTGCGTGGGGGGCAGGAGCGCGTGGACACGTTCCGAGCCAGGATGGAAGCTGGAGGTTAAGAAAACACAGAAGTCACTCCCTCTGTTGGATCACAACTCATTTTACCTCAAACGCTGCACTCCACAGAGCTGACACAAATTACTAAAACACACACAAAAACAAACCATGTTAACCCTTGAGATTAGCACTCTGTGGTTCTAAAGACAACCTGCTGCGACTTAAAATATGAGTGTGGATCCTAATACATACAATACAGCCTCGTATAATGATTTATTTTATGTGGAGGCTGGAGCCGACACCAATAATAATTTTTGTATGAAAAATGAAAGAAATTGGCACATTCTGTACTACATCACTTGAGGAGTGGCTTAATTACTGCCGAGTGTGTTCTTTGAGCAAATATCCATAGTTCATGATAATATCAATCAATCCATCCTGATTAATCCATTAAGCTGTTTCAGTCCTAATTTTGTGTATTAGTTAAACATACTAAATCTAACGTCATGAGTTCAAAACAGTCAACATTTTGTATCATCATTTATTCAATAAATATGAACTTATAGGAAAAAAGTCATAGTGGTAACCTAATCAGAGAGCACAGGAAAGTTGCAACAACGTGCGGCTCATGCTAAGCATTTTTATTAACTCATCAGGAAATGTGATCATCTCTATAAAAAGAGGAGTTTTGTCTGTTTGATGCTCCAGGGCACACAGGTGTGTGTTAATACAATGCCACAAAGGAAAGACGACAGCAATGTTCTTAGAGAAACAATAGTTGCTGCTAATCTATCTGAGAAAGGTTAAAAGGTCATTTTCAGACATGTAGAGAAAAGAAAACATTGTTCACAAGAAAGAATATGTTATTGCTTATAGTTTTGGGATTAATCCTGCTTGAGAACTGCAGAATTAGACATCTCAGCTGATTGACTGCTTACATTCTGGACGCAGTCTTAAAGATAGAGTAAGGATTATTATGACAATTATTTGGGGAGAGTTTAAAGTAAAGTCACCGCTTCTCCGCAATGAAAGGAGTAAGTTGAGGTGGTTTGAACGTTTTATCGGGATGATCCCTGGGTGGGACATCCCGATAATTTTTGGGGAAATATTTTGAGAAAGATGGCAGATTTAAAAAATGGGAAAAATATGTTTTTATCTGGATGAAAAGTTGCAAAAATAGACACATCAAATTTAAATTTCCAGAACCAGAAGTAGTTTTGTCCAAACAACAATACGATCAAAGCAGAAATGTCCTAAATATGTCAACACCTGGAGATGGAAAAAAAATGAAACACCCTCCGTGGCTAGTTTGCACAAGCCCAAGATCCTCAAATTACACCCCACTCCCCGCTGCTCAGAGGTTTAGATGGCAAACTGGGGTTGTCTTTGTTGAAGATTTAGTCAGGGTTTGAAAGTCACCAACCAGTCAGAGTTTTGTGTAAGTGAGCCAACAGCGCCATGCGTCAGGTTTGAAGTCAGGTTTCTGTGGTTTCACCTGAAGGTTTATTGCATTTGCTGCTTCTTGCCAATCAGAATGTCTTTAAAGCGAGTGGTCAGAGAGCTTAGGCACAAAAAGGGAAAATGATTGACATCACCTGCCTTATATAGACAACAATAAAGACCTGGCATGCATGATATTTACACAGTGAAGGTCCTGTCATGAGGTAATGGGGGATGACTTCATCCCCCTACCAGGCAGAGGGGGAGGGGAATGGAGTACCAAATAAAGAAATCATCTACCTTGAGGTTGCAGGTCAAATCGGGGGTGTCGGTCAAAGTGCATGTTGTCGGCGGTCTCTGGATGGCATCGTGAGTCACATGAATCACACAGATGAAGGGGGCTTTTGCTGTTCAGGTCCTGGCAGTCTGGGTGGTGGCAAACCTGCACACAGAGCAATGCACAAAGTCTTTACATCGAAACAGAGACACGTTCAAAATAAAATAATAAAAAAGAAGGGCTGGGCTGTAGTGAAAATGCCATCATGGTCACACACTTTTAAAATAAACAGCTCCCTGCTCCACTATTGTTTCTGCTACAATTAAACGACCGCAGAGGCCGCCACAGGCAGCCCTGAGGTCTGGCGACTCCCACCATCTGTGCCCCTCTAAAGTCACCTCATGTGCTGGTCTGGGATCTGCTTACCCTGACATAATCCAAAACTGTACGCCTTACACTCAATCCACAAATCTGACTATAGGTCAGCAACTGGGAGATGCCGTGGTTCCAAATTAGGAAGCTTGAGAGCTGTAGGATTAAGGATCTGTCTGTCTCTGTTCCAGACATATCAAACCATACCCCCAGCTTTTCCACCACCTTCAGGACCAGTAGACTCTTCAGTGTGTCGCAGCAAGGCATCACCCACAGCCGGCTCAGGAAGCAAGGGATGTATGAGGAGATACAATGGAGGTCCTGCTAATGTACTTCCCGACATTGTTTCCTTGTGCTCGGGAGGAGTAGTGTGTGTCTGTGCAAACTGCGTGCGTGTGTGTGTGTGTGTGTGTGTGTGTGTGTGTGCGCACATGTGCATGAACAGCAATGACTGGAGCATTACACAGGGAGTGCAAAGAAGTAGATGCTAAACATACAAGCATTACTCACTTGTTTCAAGAGAAATATGATGTCAATGAAAGACTGTATGCATCACATCAGGTTATTGGCTGCTTTAATACATCAACAGGTCAATTGGGGAGGAAAAATGACCAAATAATGAAGGAAATGGAAGATGAGGTCAAGTTTGGGTGAGTCCAAGGTGAAGACAGTCTAAGGGTGTTTTCACACCTGATAGTCCAGTAGACTGATTGGGAACCAGAACTGCAACATTTGTGACATTTCCAGCTGGTGCAGTTTGCTTTTACAGAACTGTGTCAAATGAAATAACCCTTAAAAATACATGTCCCCCTGTTTCCCCATCGTCTGTGGTGGCACTGCACAAGAACCACTGAAGACATGAGAGCAACTTCCTTTTTGCTCTCACAATTTTATCAAAAATGAAGTGGCAGGTTTTATTGGTTGCAGGATTTCTCTTTTTTTCATTGGTAAAAGACTTACTTTTTCCACAAACTAGCAGGTTTGTTCTGATTATATTTACCCAGAATTCCCTGCTCTATAGTCTGCTTCCTGCTTTGGAGCAGTCTCTGGTCCACACTAGAGTTTACTTCAACTAAACAGAGACCTGGGTTTTTAGATGGACCAGAGTTAATTTTGTTTTGGTCCACATCAATGTTTGATTAAACATTCACACTTCCCACACAAACTGGACTTTCTAGTCAAACAAGACTAAATGGTGTTGGTGTGAATCCACCCTCAAAAAAAGACCAGAGGAAGTACAAATCCCCTAGTTCAATCGTGCAACCTAATTGGGTCCTGCACACTGTCAAAGCCTTCTGACGGTCCAGCAGAGATTAAAGCCCCGCTCGGAGTTGCACGAGCCAGAGACTTTTCCTGCAGCACAGACTCCTCACTTCCTCCCCTACACCCAAGGTCGCTGCACCCACGTCGAGCCACTGTCAAGCTTTAAAGCAAGAATAGATCACACTCTGAGAAGAAGCCCTGACTCAGACCAAAACTAAGGAAAGGTCAACATGAAACCATGCAAGATTCCTGTTTGTACTCACTCACTCATTCATTCCCAGATTTTTGTCTAACATCTCCATCAGTTCTGAAAATGCTACATATTAAGTACTAATCATGTCCGGCTCATTATTTTTTTCCTAAACTAGTGCAGCAAATTGCAGGTAAAAATGATTTTTGCATCTCTCCGTCCATTAAGTCACTAATGTCAGACTATCGCCCAAGGATCAAAAAGTAGACGTCTGTTACAACATCTCCTGATGTGTCATCAAAACCACGATTCTTTTAGTAAATTTTCCATCAGACAGAGGCAGAAAGGCAGAGAAAAGTCAGCGACTCAAACACCAATCTAAAAAAGTGTACACAGATAGGTGAGCTCTCCATAGCACTGTATTGAGGGGTTCACATTCTTGCCATGACTCAAGCAGCTGAGGAAAAAGAAGATTTTAGCCAAATTCAAGAGTTCAAAGCAGGAAAAAGACTTACTAAAAACTCTTAAAGATTCTGCTGTCTATGCTGGGTTTTAGTGTTTCAAATACTGAACATTCCTGTCCTTTTAAAACTGTGCATATGCAGATCCATGGTTTAATACCCTGGAAAGGGTTATGTTATTTTGGGAATTCTAAAAAAAGGAGGGAATCAAGAGTTCCCAAGAATTAAACCACTGGTAAAGTACAATGAGCCAGGATTGTTTTAGAGATCAGACACAGCTGAGCTTGATGATTGGATACAGGTCATGTATAAAAACCATTTATACAACCAGGGTTAGAAACATTGTATGTTGGGGAAAAAAGTCAAGAGCAGAGTGGCCTTTGTCCTAATAGTGAGCCTGGCCTACTGATGGGGGTTATGAGAACTTTGTTTTGTGGTTTACATGTGTTTTCTAGATCAGGAGGAGTCTTATGTCCACGTCTCTACAGGTATTTTGTGGGTGGGGTGTTGTAGGAATATGGGGCAGCTGGCTTACTTTTAAGAGTGGTCTGGTTCTTGGTATTACCAAAGCAAGTTGTGCTTGTTGCCAGTGTAGTTAATCTCTACTAAACATGCCCCTCACTGCAATCACTGCAAAGGTGTTCATGGACATCATCTCATCTCTGGGTTGTTGAACCTGAAGATCTACATGTTTGTATTTGACAGATTATGCATTCTGCTGACCAAGTCTTGACCTTCACTGGATTGGTACAGTCTTGTATTGACATGGCAGGGCTGACAGTCACCTCCTTCAAGCCTGAGGTCTTAATTTTCTGCCAGAAAAAACAAAAAAGTCTTGATAAGATGTTGAGGTTTTACAGAGTAATGGTGAGAGACGTGCAGAACAAGTGGCACTGTGAAGGGCTGAATGTGCATGAAACAAACACACGTCATGTAATTGTGTAGTCTGTGTATCCCTTTGCGTGCCAGCTCTTGGATCTTCCTGGATTAGTGGACACACGCATACATCCTCTCTTAAAACAGCTGAGAACACACACACACACAAGTGGTGCCACCATAGCTCTCATCTTGGCTTAGCACGTCCAGCGCCACGTGGCACCTGACTTATGAACCCGTTTCAACACATCCTACAGGCATGCCCATTTACCACACAGACACGCACACACAGGACAGACAGACAGAATGGCTGCATCATCCTGAAGCAGAGGATGTGATAAAGCTCAACCTGTTTGAAAGGAGATGAGTCTATTGTGGTGAATCAAAATTATTATTCAAACAAAACTAATCTTTCCATAAGCACACCAAGGAGAGAGACTATTCAGTCATCCTGCACAGAGTTTGATCTCTTTATGCTGCAAACTAATGAATGCTTACACCAGCGGTTACATCAAGTTGAGATTCAAAGAATCACTTAGATTCATGACCATTGATGGTTGAAAAATCAGCCAAGCGGTGGAATTTGGCAGCAGTTTCCTCACAGCCATCAAATCTTTGGCTAAAGAGGACAATCTGAGGTGAGTTTGTGCAGGTTGCCACATCCTCACAAGCTTTTAAGTCTGTTCCCAGGAAGTCTTCAGAGCTACAAAAGAGCTACTTATAAATTTTAACTTTCACCGATATAATGTCAGAGATGATGAGATTTGACGAGAATGTGCTCAGTCAATCTTTTTCTTCCCGAAAAAGCATGCCGGCTTTCTGTTTGTCTGTGGTTTGACTGAACTTCCTCTGAGCTCACTCGGGCTTCTCTGGAACAGCACGTCCCGCCAGAGTTCACCTATCACTTATGTAATCGCACACACAACAGAATGAGTGTGCATCATGACAGAAGAAGGTATGAGACCCGCTGGGGTTGATTTCTTAAGGAATGCATCTTCTCTGAGATAAGAAAAAATAACTGACTCCTTTCTTCCGATTTCTTTCCCTGCAAAAAGTCCATAAATCCGAGGTGCACTGACATCTTTTATGGCTGATTTAAAAGACCCACTTCTCTCAAAGCTGGAGAGTTCGCTGATATAAAACAAAATCCTCAATTCATCAGAGAGAATATCTAATGAACACTTTAGAAAACATTACAGACTTTTGGTACAGCTATAAAGGGGAGGAGGTCACACTGTGGTTAACATGAAGTTGGGTGGTTTTTATGCTTTCACATGTACACGTCATGAGGGGTCAAGTATTTGCAAATTACTTATTTATGAATGGAAAAAGCGTTTTGAACCACTCTGGCCCCATGCAAAAATATAAATATCCAACTTGGTAAATCATGAATAAAATGTGATTAACTATTCTATTTTGATCGTGTACTCCGGTCTGATTTCCATCAGATCTGCACACCTACACAGAACCTGTTTGACAGCAAACCTGTTTAACTTTTGATAAGTAAAAGATACCAAAAGTCAATACATCATACAGCAATCTAACTAAATTCAAAGGCTGAAGAGAAACAATGTTTCTAGACTTTAATAAAAGAAAACAGACAATGTTATAGTTATATATAGATATTTTAGATGTTATAAAATTAGAATATATTTAAATTGTCACTGTGAACAAACTCAATTAGACTGATATTATATCCAAAATTGAATTAAAGCTGCATATTCATGTGTTCTTAAAAACAGGCTTTACTTTAAGTACAAAAAGACTTTTAAGCATAAAATTTGATTGGGTAAACATGTGCTTAACTACATCCCGGATAGCCTGACTGTTGGAAATTATATGGAGCACAGAAAGATAAAAGTATTAAATCAACATTTCAGTTATGGTCTTTTTTCAAATAAACAATGTTTAATCATTGTTTATTAAAAAAACAAAAAAAAAAAAACAATGACTATCACCTCTGACAATCACCTCTTCTCCAAGAGAGGAGAGGTGATTGTCAGCACTGCTGATTCAGTCTGGTGGTGAGAGTGCAACAGAACCAGGCAGCAAAAAAACATGGAGCAAAAGCTTAAAAAAAATCTTATCTGTGGAAACATGACCTGCTATGCATTATGCCTCTGCTTCAAAACACAGAGGTGTGGGTGTGCTGCCCACACCCACAGAGCAAAGTCATATCTCAGTCATTGTTTTCAGCAACCATCTCCAAGCTCACATCCACATTGACTCTTAAACATGTGGCCTAATCTTTGAAAGCTTTCACTGCAGACAAAATCCAGGCAGTGAGTTTAATTACATGGGCCAACATTAATGTTGTTCATCAAAACATTGAGTCAAAAAAAAAAAATGATTTCAGTTCCTGTCCCAACATGCAAGTCATCACCTATTTAGCAGTCATTGCTAGTTTTTACAGCGTGAACTTCTCAGCTCATCAGACATGAAGAGCTGTTGGAATGAGCTCCTTTATGAATTTTTTCCTTATTACAAGCTTCCGCTCTTTTTACCCAGTTACTCAGTTCACGCAAACAAGGTTAGAAAACACACCAATGAATTCCAATAAAACACCCACCCACACACCCGCAAACGATTGGTTAGCGTTGGAGCAGCAAGAGTCATGCACAGTCTTGTTTAAACAGTGACTTGTGGGTAAGTCGGTGCAACATCCAGACAGACTTTGGTCAGACCAGCTCACGCAGTCTGAAAATCAAACTAATCAGAAAAGCCTAAACTCAGACACACCGCCACCTCATTAACGGTTCATAGTCTACAGGAGACAACTGCTGTCTCCTTTTTACGGTCGAATACACTGATGCAGTGACCTTTGTCTAAACCTAGTTCACACAAATACAATTCAGAGCACATGAATAACACTTTAAGCATTTTGAATTCTCATGAACAGAAAACCCTCCAGATGCATGCATGTAGTTAACCACCATACCCCGTGCCTTCTTTCAAGTCTTCTACAGCCGATTTTTCAATTATCCAATGTCAAAAAGCAAAATAGGAATGAAAATATGTCTTAGCACTTGCCTAATCTTTTCTTCCATAAATCAAGTCAGAGTTTTCTAACATCACAGTACCATTAAAACCAGATGGACTTCAGCTAAATGCAACGTTGCATGTTTAATGCCTCACAAAAAAATTATCAGATGTCATGCAATAACAAGTTAAAAAATGTTGCTTAAACCTCACTGTTTCACACGATGCACTTTCAGTTAAGTAGGTTATTTTGATGTGAAACCCATACTTAAAATTAAATAGACTCTAAAGGGTGTGGTGTGCAGAACCTGGATGCAAAAATTATAGCCAATTTAAAGGTTCAACATTTTATCACATTAAAACCACATATTTTATAGGATTTTAGGTGATATACCAACAAAAAGCAAGTTCAAGCAGAAGGAAAATTATGCTTTTTCAAATAAATAAAACCCAGATAAATAAAATCCATGGCATGCAACTGCATTTTAAACTAATGTGTATGTGAATGTGTGTGCGTTGCACTAAGGCTTGTAGAACCATAATACCATCCAAGCAGGGATGGTGGGTTCATTACAACACAGTGTGGCAAGACACACTTTATGCTGGTACCTCAAGTACTTATTGCTACTATAATACCTCTACGCCCAACTTACCAGCCAATAGCATGAAATGAACAACAGTATGCATGCAACAAAGAGATTTTACAAAATTGAGAGCCTTTTCTGCACCTCCTCCCCACATGCAAGCAGATTTGGTGAAGAAAAAAGAAAAAGAAAAGTTTTAAAAACACAGATGTCCACTTTGTGGACTGTAGTGTTTTTAAAAAAGAAAATATGACAACACTGGAGAGATTTTTATATTTTTCCCCGTTTGGCTCACTTTCCCACTCCGTTTACCAGTAAACTAAAAAAAGAGAGAAAAATATATATCTTTGAAATAGGCAGATTAGTGAAAACCAGGTCTCGGTCAAGTGCTGAGGTCACTTCTGAAGTCTAAATTTATGCTTTCTGCTTGTTGCAAATCAAATCACTTAAATACCAATCTTTATTCTGCATGTAACACATATCTTGTAGTTTCTTCACTTTTTGTCAGACTGTGCATTTATTACTCAAACTCGCATAATAATATATTTTAGTAAAGTCTGACTCGTTTGAGATGTCAGTTTTTGCCCAGCTGATGCATCTGGCGATGTCACCTAGAAGCTTTTCTGTGGTCTGGATGGTTTTCTTGGGTCAAACCCTTTGTGCAGACAATTTGCAAACATCCAACCAATGAGGATTTGCAGGTGTTAGAACCGAAAAAATAAACAGCAATCAGCTCACATCATTATCTCATCCTCGCATACGGACTTTGTTTTCACAAAGTTTTTTGCTGAACAATTCTACACTGCAGCACCAAGTCAAAGAGTTGTGCTGAGTTCAAGGTGTATTTTAGAAGATCATAAAAAAAAAGTTTAAAAAAAAAATGTTTTCCAAAATTTCAATTACATCATATTGATAAAATCTAAAAAAAGTTTGTTTTTCAGAAATCCCTTAATTAAAAAGTAGAATTAGTTAATTTTTTAAAATAATTAAATTGATTGTGTGACTGTCTGTAGTAAAAGCTTTATTAACCATAGAGTCAAAGGTTTAAGGTGAAGTAGCAGATCATAAGTCTGCTTGAGCTTTTGATAGATATTTCATCCAATGACCTATTTGGTATTTCTTTGAAGGTGTTTGCCTCTTTCCAGATGGTTTCTGTAAAGAAGATTCCAGCAACTAATCAAATTCCTGATTCACCTGTCAGAGATCAGTCAAATGATTTTAGAAAATAGCATCTCTAAAGTTGTAATATTGCTGAATGAGTCCACACTTTTCCCAGCAGAGGCATGTTGCCCGTCTTTAAAATCCACCATCCAAAATGCAGCTTTTTTGTTAGGCTCTTAATTGCTAACTAAATATACAACATCAGCTTCTGTATTAAATGTGATGGATTGCCAGACAAAAAAAAGAAGGGAGGGAAATGCTTGTAAAGGGAAATGTTTGCTTCAAGTCATGGAGAAGGACTCTTATGCGGCCTTTTTCCAGCTACTTTTCCTTGTCCTCCTGGGAGAAGAGCACATAACCCCCATGCATGCTGGAAGGAGCCCACTTTCCTAAACTTTACAAAGAGCTGCCATTAGCTGTTGCCTGGTAGGTGGGATTGAAAACAGTGCAGAGGAAGACTGCAGGAGATTAAAGTGAGGGGACACGCCTTGCCCATGTCTGATTTATTTTTTCAATAAATAAACAATGCATCTGTTGAAGAGCCCACTCGCCTGCTTTCTTCTCTTGCCATGTGTCCTCTGGCTGAGTGGGGAGGCAGGAGGAAGAGAGCCAGGCCCTGGGTTTTACGGCGGACCTTATGCAACTGCACTGCCTTCCCGTCTGTAGGTCTGTTCTAGATTAACAGACTTGCCCCCACTGTTCTACAGTACAGTACATATGGCTTCACTCAAACAGAGGCACTTGTTGTGGTTCATACCTCCTGGAAAAGTGTGGATGAGGAGAGTGTGCATTTCTGAGACATACGTTAAGCACAACTGTAAAGAGAAAGTGGTAAAAATTTCCTCAATACATCAAATATAAACAGTGGTCTTCAGTGACTCTGGGTCAATCTGTGCCCTTTGTAAAAGTATATCAATTTACTCAAGTCTATGTTTTTCCTTTAATTCAAATATTCACAAATTCTTGAAATAAATGGCTTTCACTTGTGATTTTATTGATTTATATATAATTTTTATATGACTTTAACATAATACTTCCATTTATTTTGGATCCAATTCATGTTTGGGCTTTCTGCTTCTTAAGGCCAATTATGGCCTGTAATAAAGCAAAAATAACCATTTATGACCTCCTTTAGATAGATATAATTTATACAATTAATCTGCAGTGGACCCCCAGAATTCGCAAAGGTTAGAGACCATTGCTTCAACAAATAGATTAAATCTGCAAATACCTTTACACCCTTCTAAAATGACTATAAATGCCTATTTTAGTCATTCGACCACCAAATATACCTTAATATGCATTAATACACACAGAGGAGACCGTCTTAGCTCAGGCTAACATCCACAGTTGTCCTCATCTCCAACTTGGGGGCACAGCCAATAAGAACCAAGGAAATGAATGTCCATCCATGATTGGTTAGTACTAGCCAAAAGTATGTCAAGAAGCATTGAATCCAAGTAGTTTAGCTTTCAAAGCCCCAATTTCTTTTCGTCATCATCCAATCTTATATACACCCAAAAGAAAACACTGCAACTAGGTGAATCATGTGTAAATAATTTGGAGCTATGTTTAATAGATTTGGGGAAATTAGAACCAAAACTACAAAAGTGTAAAACAGCCAAGAGGTGAAATGAGCAGCACCAATCCCAAATGAAGGTTGACTCTTATTTCCAAGTATTAATTCAACAAAACTTGCAGTGCAGCTTGGCTGAGTCACTGACTAATTGAGGAAGTTATTCCAAGTGACCCGTAAACTCTGGAGTGCCTGGATTTAAAGATCTGGAATTTGATAAGCTCGCTCTGTTCGTGTGGAGCAAAGCCAAGTAATGACTTTTTATATCTGGTAGAATCTGAGCATTCGGTGAGTCAATTGAACAAGGCTGGATTGTGCAATACTTTTAGTGAAGCCTCGAGGAAATTAACATCTGTGAATGTGACAGCCTGAGCTTCGTAGCATGAAGTCGAGTAGAAGTAGATTTATTATCGATATAAATAAGAAATGCACCAGACCGGGTTAAAACTGAAGAAGGCAGGTGTGGACTGAGAGTGCATCCGCATTTGCCACTGGCTCGGAACTGAAGGGTAATATTAGGGAAGTACTTCATTACATTTATTTTATGGCATTATACTGCCTCAAGGATGCTTATTCATATGCAAAATATCTGTTTTTCTCATGCTCAGGCTGATTCACCTGTGTTTTTATGAAACTGCTTAAAATATATATATATATATACCGTAGTACTTTCTAGATAACATGAAAATAAATTCATGTTAAATTAATCTTTAATACACTGGAATAGTCTCAAACTGGAACATCTGATGCAGTTCTAAAGTAGAGATCGTTTGAGGTTTCTTCCCATCCTCGCAATCTTATGAGCTGGTAAGATGAATTAGGTCTTTGCTCAGTCTTGACTGTCACAGTTGCAGCCGTTTTAAGCCTTGCTATGATCATAGATGAGCAGCAATTTTCTTGAAGCCATTTCCAGGCTTGTAAAAACAGCAATCTTCCATACCTGAATGGTTCATACGCTTAAAAAGTTTGTTTCAAGGGAAATAGGTTTCTGTGTCCCATTGCTATCAAAATTAATCAAACACTCACCCTAAGCAAATGTACATTCAAATATTATAAAACTGTTTCACTTGCAATGTAAAGTGAACCCCCAATATTTATGGAAGCTAAGGACCACAACCGTAAATACTATTTAAAAATGTCTATAAATCTATTTTAATAGTTCAAACACAAAATATACCTCAATATGTGGTATTAAGCAAAATGGAAATAGGCTTTAATCTCACTTTTTGGGGTACAGCCAGTTAGCGGAAAGTAAAATAAATGGTGCACCTGGATTGGTTGGTTTGCAAAGGGCAGCCATTAAGTATGTCAAGTATCTCTGTGTCTAGGTACTTTAGCTCCTCAGCTATTTTTCAATTATTTGGTCTATGCTATACAAAGAAATTCGCGAATAGGCAACTTTTCCAAAAATGATTTTGAGTTACATTCCATGGAAAATCTGGAACTGGGTGCATGAAACATTGAATATTTATTTTTTGTTTCGAGTGAGATAACTACAATAATAATAATAATAAAAAAAATGTTGTACACAATTTTTTCCTCAAATAAGGTTAAGTGGGAGTGCTGTATTGGTTGTCAAACAATGTTATTCAAATTGCAATATGTAAGGCCTCTTCCACTTTCTTAAAGCAGAAACCAATACGCAGAGGTGGTGGAGATAATTTTCCTAAGATCATAAGTAATATTAAGAAAAAAAAAAAAAAAAAAAAAGTTATTGCACTGAGATGAAAATGGAGACTAATTTATGTTTAATCAGTTTTAAACCCAAAACCTGATACTTCTCCACAATGTGCATTGTTTGTAACTGCACAGGCTGACAATTGCAGCTTTCACTAAAACAGATAAAAAACAGATCTTATCTTATCATTTGTTGTTTAGAGAACTGCTTTTATCACATCTTCATAAGATATTGCTGATCCTAGAAACGGTTGCCAAGTTGATGTCAGACAACCGCTGTTCAGGTATGAGGTTTATGGAATGGTCAATCAGCACCTTCACCCGTTTATCAAAGCCACTCAAGATAAAACCAAAAGCCATAATGGTAACAATCTGCTGGAGAAACAAAGACTGCGTCCACAGATAAGGAAGCTACAACAAATCCAGGTTACGGCAAAAAGTCTGTATGTAAACTCTTCTGGATGTTTACAGCGAAGGTTTTAGAATTGTCCCTTCGGCAAAGTTAGCGTAACTAACTGACCTTTTGGGGATTTTTAGAACGGGTTTCTGGATACAACAGGCAACAAATAAAATGTTCAGAGCCAAATAAACTCCATAACTGTCTGACAGACCCAGGCCAATGATTCTGACTGACTCAGTGTCCAGATCAGACTGCCTGACTCACTCGTTGTTTTATAGGATTTGGACACCAGACAGATTACAGTAACTGTAAACAATATTTCATAACATCATCCTCCTCTGCTCAATGACACACATTTGAAGAGGGACGTTATTTCCCAGATTACACACAGGCATTTTGAAGAGGTGGGTCATTTTACTTGAACTAGATCATTCTTAAAGTTATTGCGTAAGCAAAAGTTTTACCATTTCCTTCAGCTTCTGCACATTTGTCATATTACAGCCACAAACAACCATGTATGTATTGAAAACTCAATACATACAATGTACAAAATAAAAATTATGAAAATTGCTTTCAACATTTCCAAATAAAAATCTTAAAAGTGTTGTATGCATTTATGTTCTACACTTTTATTCTGATACACTAAAATAAAATCAAGTGCAAACAAAAGTTACCTATAACTTTTTAACCACCAGTTTCCAAGGTACACCAGAAGCAGCAAAGCATTGCAAATCTCTATTTCCTATTTTCCCCAGTGTGTAGCAAAGCGTCAAGCTTCGTCTCCACCCCATTAACCTTTCATAGTTTTTCTCTTATCACAGAAAAGTAAACTCAATCTGCAGTGAAGAAAAAGAGTAGGGTCAACCTTCTATGTAATGCAACTATGCATTCCAATAAGAAAGGTATGTTTCAACATGCAGTAAAGTTTGCCAAAGAAAAATATTGCCTCCCCAGCATCTTTCACAACTCATTTTAAAAAAAGAACTCTGCCTCCTTTTTCAGTGAACTCTAAGCCAAAAAGGAAACTTTGTGTCATCACAGATTGAACATGTTTGAAAGAAAGTCACTGTGAAGGTCTTTAATGTTCCAGTTGATTTTTAGAAAAATGCTGACCCAGGTAACGCCGTCTAATACTTATACGGTGCCTACCTAGGACACAGTCACAATATCTCCAAGAAAGCAGCAAATTCCAATAAACCTAAATGAAAATCTGGTTCATTTAAGGGTAATTAACAACTATGCAAGCAAGCACTCACCAATATCTGCTTTTTTCTTTCACTCCCTCTACTTCTACAATGTCAAGTGTATCAATGGCTGTTTGAAGCGACGCTGTCTGGCTGGACTGTGACGCAACCTGCCTTCCTATCCATAGCTTCAGGGCAGAAGAAGGAGGGATAGGCAGGAAAAAGGCCAAAAAAGGAGGAAGTGAAAGGAACATAAGTGTGTATTCCAGGTCAAATTAGACCTTACAACTGAAGTCGATTTGTGCTTAAGTTGTTCCCGGTGTTAGTTGGAAATTGATTTGGAAACCTACTTCCAATTTGTTCCAAAGAATATGGAAAAGGAGAAATGAGAGAAAAGAAGCGGTGGCGGGTGCCACACTGGTCTGTTGATATACGAAGCAGATGTGAAATATCCAGACGCAGAAAAGAGGGATGGGAAAAAAAAAAAAAAAAAAAAAAAAAAAAAGTAAAAGTGCCGGTCTGCACAGTTGTAGATGCATGTTCCCTTTAGAGTCTCAGACAGCCAGACTGGAAACCATAACACTCTGTGAGAGGCTGTATACTATGATAATAAATTATTCACCTAAACAAATCAGAGTTGTCATTTATTTCTGAGAAGGAAAAAAAGAGCTGGACATTTACAGATTCCCAAAATGTTCATTGTTTCACCACAATGAGTTTTGGGCAAATTGAGTATGTTACAAAAATAACTGATTAAGTCCAATTGGTAGCGTAACATAGAGCCTCAGATAAAGATAATACGTCAACATATAGTAATTTAGTTCTATTACTTACCATAGAAAATAGCGTCCCAGGATTGGAGACCTCTCTGACTTTCAGGGCAAAGAACCAATCAATGTTTCCACAGTCCAACAAGCAGCAGGTGGTGACGATTTCTTAGTCCCAGGCTGAATCAAACTTACGCTTTAATTTCTGAATCTCAGCTTTAAGTAATCCTGAGCTTCTGTATTAGAACACCAGAGGCAGAAAGACGTTCACCGTGTTTGCCACAGCGATCTACTGATGAGGTACACTCAGAAGCGAACAGAAATAATGGACCCCGCCTCCGTGCTCAAGCCCCACAGGCTCACACACAGCGCGGCTGACTCATGCAACGCGCAACAGAAATGGGTCCTTTTTTTTTTTTCCCCTTCCCTCCTCCTGAAGAATGTTTGAGGTTGTCCACCAACTTCTAAACAGCTTAATCAAGCTGCAACTCTGTTTCACTGGGCAAACAAGAAATGGCTTCCTCTATATGTTTGAGTTCAGCCTTTGACTGATTCAGTGCTTCATTTGAACTTTAACCCTGCTGGGAGCTAAGGTCGGATGAACCATTACTGACTGGGGAAAACAGTGATGAAATAAATCTGTCAACATTGCCTTTCACAGAATAATGAAATTACATTTACAGCGCCTTCTGTTCAGTCTGAACCAGACCTTAAATAGTGTCTTACACTGCAAAACTAAAATTGTCTGGTTTTATATGTGCTGGTTTTTAAAGAGATCATCCAAAAACGTCATTAATTGAATTGAAGATTGATTTGATGAGAATCTATTTGATTCTTTCACTAGGATTATTAAGATTTTAAAGTAAAAACACAAAAAATATCAGATCTCTCAACTCAAAAATGCATCCCCTCAGTTATATACTGAGCATATTCAACACTATGTTGAGGGAGTGAGGGTAAGGAAATGGCACTAAACAGAAAAACAGAAATAACACCTAGATAAAAAAAAAAAAAAGACAAAAAAAAAAAAACATGGCGGCTTTGGGTCAATTCAGCTATTTAGAACAAGCACATTGCCATTTATTTCCTTCCTGCTTTTACTTTCCATCTGTAAATTGCAAGTTTGTTTATTCATCTTGGTAGTTAAACCTTTGTCACACCATTTCCCATCTTCCCATTTATGGTAGTGTACTGAAAAGTGCAAGTTAGACGCGTCTAACAGTGAGGAAACGAAAGGGATTTTGTGCAACATCAAGTTCTTTTTCTACCCAGACAATAGACGATCACATTTCCCCCCTTGCCCCGCTTTGACCAGACACAAGGAGGTCACAGTTGTAACTGCAGACTTTTTAAGCTCCAACTCAAGCAACACCCTTAGCTTAACTGAGCTAACTACTACCTTACAGCAATATGTGGTAAACTGAGAGCTCATCCAAACAGATTGTTTCTTGGCTGATGGCTCACAATAAAGTTACATCTAAAGAAACTAATTAAAGTTCTAATTTTAACAAATGTCACAAAATCACAGTAGTTAGCTACAAAGCAAACCACTTAAAAGTTGTAAAAGCTAGATTTAATGTGAAAACCAAGACTGCTTTCAATATAGCCTAGCAAGATGACAGCAGCTGAAACAGAAAATTTAAGTTTAATTGACCAGAGAAGCTTAATTTAAAGAAAATCAACTTTTGTTTACACTAAATCCTGCCTGCTGAATCTTCCATAAAATTAAGAAGATTATACTGATAAAATCTTGATACAATGAAATTTGGAGACGTTGCCACATCAGAAGTTTGTGAATTTTAATTTCAAAGTCAAGACAAGTGAGGAGGAATTAATTGTATTTTACATACAGAAACGATCCCCTTTGTCTACTGCAAAGTAACCTTATCCTGTGGGGAAACAATGAAGAGCAGATTACCTCCACCGATCAGTTATTTGGTTACCATGGAGACTGAACATGGACTTCTGGATAAGCATCATTACTAATGAGTTACACAGATGTCTTGGGCTCACCTTACTGTCTGGGGTCCTCTACAAAGAAACTCGATTTCCTACCTCGAAGTTAGCAATGACCTCTAGACATTGCTGACTTGTAACAGTTTCATTGTAAATTTTGAAAGTGAGATTAAAGTTCGGTACTTATCGTTAGTACTTTTTGTCTTTTGTGCAACACATGTACAAACTGAAAGAACCATTTCAGTGACATTTCTGAAATGACCAGGATATAATGGAAAGTTTAGAAATTAAATTAATTTAGAGATGGCATCATAACAGTTGATATATAAAAAGCCAAGACAACTTCCTGAGTGTAGACTTTAAGGCTAAGTTCTAAATAACTTTAGTTCTTCAGATATCACACCAACTTTAGTTCTGTGAAATCATTGTCAATAAAAACTTACATCTGTGTATGATATGGCCAGCTTCACCAGAGATGCATGAACATCTACAGAATGTATCCACACAAAAATAAAAGTTCCTAAAGACTCTCTGCTTAAGATTACATCAACATGGATCAAAACGACAGAGAAGTATTTTTATTGCAACAGCAGAAAAATGACTAGAATACCAGAAGATTTACACCACCTCTCCAAGTCTGATTAAAATCCCTTCAGACTGTGCCAAACCAGATCATTCTGATTAGACATGTTTGGCTTGATCGTTTTTTGATTAGAGTATTAATCTGATTATAAGAGACCAACAAGAACCCATCTAGTAATGTCATCATCAATAAACGGTTTACGTGTTTTGTACTAACAGTTTCTGTAGAGTCACCACTTTGGATTTACTGGGATTTTTCAGGCGTATTCACAGTCTAAAAATAGTCAAATGATGTTACAGTTTGTGGGTTGGATATCAACCCTCAGACTACAACTCTGTTCTTTAGTCATTCAGGTTAATCCAAGATGAGCCATCTTTAAATCCTTTACAATTAGCTAGATAAATAAAAACGATTCAAATCCCCGAGGCAAAGGACTGAAGAACAGGGGGTTGTCAATGTTCAAAAACCACCAAGGCAGCCTGTTGAATCCCTGACTGCCCCCCACTGCCAGAATTAATTAGGGGAGGCCATATATAAAAAGGGTGGACATCACTGGAGCTTCTACCCTGAAAGATTAAATGAAAATGGAGCTGCCATTGTTAAATCAAAGATAAGGGGGACTGAGAACGTAAAAGACGAATAAACTGAGTGACCCTCCCTGCTTGAACTTAGCATTAACTCCAAGAGAATGATAAGCTCCAATTTGTTGAGGAAGTGTTTTAAATAAAGGTGAGAAACAAAGGGAAACAATAGGACTTCAGATCAAATAAAAACTGAAGGCTTAGAAGTGTGATAAAAATAAAGAGTTACAACTAGAATGTAATTTGAAGTCCTGTACATTCTGAACTCTGAACCTTTTTCAGTTCTGAACAATCAAAACAATTAGGATAAGCCCCAACAGCTTCTCCAATAGATTAGACAGCTAGATGTTGGACTTTCCCATGACTGGACTCTGGATGTAGAGAAGTGAAATACGAGTGAAAGTGGGCAGAGTGGAGGTCTCTTCTTCACTCATTGAAATCCACTCAGAGCAGCTGAAATATAGCCATTCCCACTGCAGTGTCAGTAAGATACCCCCTTCCTGTTATTCTGCTGTCTGCTGCTTCCTGACTGAAACGCTCCCGGGGGTTCGGCCTGCCATCACCAGCTCATCCCCCTTTCAATGTTTACATTTCCTGATGAGAAACTGTGTGAATTTAAAAAAAAAAACAAAAAAAAAAACAAGCTGTGACAAGCTTATTTGTTATTTCTGAATGACCTAAAACAAATTTCTTTCCACTGTATTTGATGGAGTAAAATGTAATTTTAAACATGAAATTTTACATTTTGTTGCTTAACATTTTAAACACCTGCACAAAAGGTTCATAACATCGGCGAAAGCTCTGGTCTGGTTAAAAAAAAACGAAAAAAAAAACTCCATACTCTACACAATTTTTGATACCATGGCAACATGTTTTGAAGGTTCAGGGTTCTTTCTACTCAAAAAAATACAAAAAAGTGGATTGGAAAATATGGCAGTACTTAAATATGTAACTTAAGCTTCTTTTCTTAGTTTGGAGACAAGTTAATATGAATAACATTCTTTATAGATACATGGAACCTTGATTAGAAACTTGGATTGGTTGAACACCATCATTGAGCTGCTTGTATTGCTAATATTTAAACAGACAGCATTAGCTGGTAATATTTCTGCAGCTAGCATTTAATATTTTGGTCAGTATCTTTTATCCATCTGCCACATGGGGAAAGTAGCTCCAAACAGCAATCTTAAGTTAACCAGGTATCGATTATGGAAAAATTAGCTAAAACTAATTATGGATAAATTAAACTCATTATGGATAAATGAGCTGAAACTGATGGGAAAAGGCACAATTTGGTCACCCAAGATAGAACACACCAAGACAGTATAGTTGCATTGTAGAAAAGCGATTGAAGGACATTCTGACATATGCAACTGCCTTCTGTAAAAAGACTCCGGACATGAAATATGGCTGCATTTCCAACTATTGCTCAGATCTGACACATAACTCCAAAAATGGTTTTCAGGTGTTGTTCAGCTAGCTTACAGTACTCTTACAGTTGAAGCACTAGAGGATGAAAAGAAATTTCCCAAATTACATAACAGATCATGGCTCACCCTTTGATTTGGAATCCAGTATCCTTACTGGCTTGGCCACCTTCACTGTTTCGTGACAGGAGCCTGATATAAAAGGAGTCACTGGGTGAGAGTAATCAGTTTCTCTTTTTGGTATGTCATGTTAGCAGTGAAAAAAAAAAAAAAAAAACAGATCCAGGAAGAAGACCTCCCAGTTTTACCACACCAGATCAGATCCTTGTGTGTGTCTATAAAAGAATGAGCTGCTGTAGCCTGTAGAAGTGGCAGGGATCCACATCATAACTTTCCTACTCCACTGGAGAAAAAATGTTCAGATAAACATTTTTAGCAGAAGTAAAACCTAAGGAAGAAATGTCTAGCTGTTAAAGGAATAATCTGACTAAGAAGAGTTTATATACAGGTGAGTAATAACTGGGATATAAGAACACATTAAATACGCCAAAGCTGTGATTCTGGTTGAATTTTTTGGTGGTTGAAAGAGGGCAGCCAAAAAAGTTGGTCTGAAATTTCTCAACCAACCAACCAGCAATTCTACACTTACAGTAAAGCTCAAACGTATTTATATTAAAGCAAATGAACCATTTTTATGAGAAAAACCAGCATTTAACATGTTTCCACTATTTTGATAAGGACCTCCAAGTCCTTGAGGTTGGAAGGTCTAATTACCATCATCCTAATCTTTAGCTCTTCCACAGATTCTCCATCAGATTCAAATCAGCACTCTGGCTGGACCATTTCAAACCATCAATATTACTTTGTGTCAGCAGAAACCTGTCGGTAAAATTAAATGATAACTTGGAATGAATAATTTGGGGCACAGAGATCAGCAGACTGTGATTACCAAAAGATTTGAATTATTTTTATACTCATTGACCTTTGCAACCCCACAGGTGACCCACATTCAAATCAGTTTTAACAGAAAAGTTATTTCCATAATGACCCTCGGAAAAGTTTAACAGCCACCAGATTCTCCTACTGAGGGGCTAACTGGTCAGTAATTTTTCTTTCAAATGTCACTTGCTCTCATTTGCCAATATCATAATTGTAAAAAAATAACCATAAATGTGTATAAATTCAGAAATATCACAACTACTACCTTACATTCCCTGCAGGAAGTCATGCCATAAACTTAAATATGCAGTGATTTCACATACAGACAAGTTAACTCTGCAGTTTAAGGAGTTCTTTTTGTTTTGTTTTTAATGTAAGAGAGTACAGAAATTAACAAACTAGATTTAAAATTGCTATTGCTTAAAAACAAAAGGTAAATTTATCCTAATAGATTTTGGTCTCATGAACAGTTTTGACAAAACAGAATCCCTGGTGGGGTGAAGAATAATTTGTCATTTCATCTGCACATTCTGTAAACATGTATTAGTTGGCCCCAGATTTCAATCAAACTAGATTTGTGCAAACTGGACTAAGGCTTACATTGGCTTATAGTTTAGGTCTCATCTGTGTTGACTAAATACAACCTGTATTACTCCACCGTATTGTTAATTAAAGGCAACTCTTTTTATGTTAACTGCCCTTTACGCTTAAGCTGACAAAATATTTATATTAAAGCACTGCAGTCCAATTATAGAAACAGAGGGTGAGGTGTATAAGGAAAAATAATTTATGTAAACTAGAACCTTTTTGAAGATGATCCTTCAACATCATGGTCGACTCTACTGGGCAATAGATCTAAAAAGTCTGTATGAACTTGTTCACTCTTAATCTAAGAGCTAGATGAAGAAACGTTGGAAAAACATCATGCAGACTTATCTTTTCCTCAATTAGCAAAATACTTCCCATTTTGACAGTGTAGATCAGTAAAATAAAGGGACATATGTAATCTCCAAATACATGCAAAGTTTTCAGATTACAATGTTCATCACAGGGTTTCCACTACTGTAAAATGGTGCAGAATTTTCCATTAAGTTCACAATATTCTATGAATAGATTTGTAAAAATCTGTTAATGGATTTTGCTGCAAAATCCATTAACAGACCCAGTAGAAGTCACAAAAGTGAAAAGATGCATGTTGAATTGCTAAAAGCTGCCAAGTTAAATAATAAAAAAAATAACTAAGGTTTTTCACAAGGTGGTTAGAGACTTGAGAGAGAAAAACACATCAAGAAATGATAATGATTTTGTATCCTCTGAAAGAAATGTTCTGGAGTGGATTTTGTTTATCAGCAGGACTGATGAGACTCCTCTGCATTCACAATATTGCTGAATGAGAAGAATAGAACATGCAGGCAATCAGAAAAAAAACAAGATGTGAAGCACCAAAATCTGTCTCTTAGTATAGTTGCTCTTGGGGATTAGCTGTATTCCCACTTAAAAGTCATTGGTTACTTTGCAGACATTAAGTACGTGGACAGGTAATCTCTTCAAAGAGGTCAGGAGTAACTGAATCTCAGTAAACTGGTTGGCACCTAAAACAATCCATCTCTGCCAGGATACAGCAACCAACACACAAAATTTCTGAGCCTCTGACAAATACAGAAAGAGGGGCATGATGTTTACATCGCAGCTTCAGCATGTCCCTGTCAGTTTTAGCAAGGCAGACCTGCCAAATTAAAAGATCTGGAACAGATGCTGGAAGAACCTTAGGGCAGACATAGTTGCATAGTGTGTAGATGTCTAATAAAATGGAAAGTTAACCAGCTCTAAACCAGCACAATGTTAAAAGAGAGGAAAATGAAAATCTATCTCAAGAATTATTAATAATTTTGTTGCAAAAATTCCATGGTGATAACCCAAGAAATCTCAAACTGAAGCACCAACAGTATCCAATTAGCAGAACCCTGCTTTAAAACTGAAGTTGCAAGTCAGTTGTTTATTTTAAACAATTGACTACAAGCCGGCTGTCCAAGCTGAAAGCCCGACTAAAAAGCTAATATTATCTTGGTATATTTTATTTTTCCCTGAAAAATAAAAGAAATGCCACACTTTTCCAGACTTCAACTCTGCATAGGGAAGAGACAATGTTAAAAATTGGAAGAAGAAGAAAATAATCAGACATTAAATAAAGTATTTATATATTTGCAAAGTAATTCAGTTTCACCCGAGATAAATCTAAATCTTTCTTGGAATCCCCTAATGTTTTTTTTTTCCCGACAGAAACTGCATTGAAATGCACTGATGACGATGAGAGCTAAACAGCTGATTGACACATTTACTCATCCTTCCTTTCTTCACGACATCCCTTTGCCTCCAGCTGTTTGGAATAAGGAAGGGCCCGTTCCCATAGCAACCCACACCTTTTTTTCAGGTTATCCTGTCTGGTCCTGTTAAAGCTGTGGCTTTCAGATCCGATGAGTAAAGCTAGGAGGTAATGAGCTCCACTATGTGTGAGTCTTGAATCAGAAAACAAGCCCAAACCTGCCCTGGACAACAACCAGTGTAATCTGAAATCATTCCCAATGCAAATCAGGACTAAGCTTCATTTTTCTGACACCTGATTTGAAGGATGTGACCTGAAAAAGTGTTAGTCACTTCTAAGCGCTGGGTTGTGATATGGAGGAAGACACCTGGGAAGATTTCACTAAGTTATGATGCAGGTGAACTCATCAAGGTTACAGCCAGTCATGCTGTGACTAGAAGACACAGAGTGCTGTTGGGAGCTGATATATTGTATGAGCAGACTCCAGGCAGGCCTGTCTGGAAACAAAAGGATTTAAATGGAGTACAGGACTGGCCTGAGAGTCTGCGTCTGCCTGTGTGCAGCTGCCAAGGCGCCGACATTTCCAAGGGAGCTTTTGGAAAACTTAAAAAACTAAAAAGAAGAATATAAAAGTTCTTTTTCCTTTCATTTTCTGAGTAAAAATTCTTCCATGTGTTTAAATCTGTTCAGCGGGTGGAGTGGGTGAAAGTTGAGGGATATTTATGTCCTTTTTGCTCGAGTCAAGCCAAGGTTAACTAAGGGAGTTCATGGAAAGAGTAAACAGCAGAGTCCTGTAGGTCAGGATTGTCATAACATCGCCCCCTGCTGTTTAAAGCTTGATACAGACAGCACACGTGAAAGCTGGTATCTACAAACTTGCACCATTGCACAACAGAAATGATTTTTCATCAACTGGAAACAAAACTAATCTGACTCAACTTTTATTACTCCTTATTAAAATAACAGAATCTCAAACATTTTATGAAGTTGTGACATAATGTAATATCCCTTATATGAGGTTAAAGTGTTGTTTTATTCAGGGTTTTCCCTTCTGCTCTTATAGCTTACTACAGAGGAATGTCATTGGTCCTAAAAAGTCTATTATCTTAAAGTTTTAACAAACACTTCATCTTGTCAATAATATTCATCAAATATGTTGAAAAATATCGATAACTTTAAACAATGCTAATAGATTTTTCATACGTGTTTGTAGGGATATCCATCACATTATACAAAAACAAAAAACTGCTCTGTAAAAGTTTTGTCTCACTACCAAAGTTGACGCTAACCTGACAAGAACAATGTTGACAAGGTATTATCATAAAAACATTTAAGATCAGAATTTGACCAACAATGACATTTCTAATACGGAAACATTGTTTTAATGAAAAACAGGTTCACTACCTGACAAATGAGCTGCACTGGAACATATTTTCTAATTCTTTGAAGATGACTACAGCTCATGTTCTAACTATTTGATTTGTCTTTATTTACTTTAGAGACTATCTTAAAAAAGCTTTTATTTGGTGAATAATGCATTGCTTTTTGTGCTTTGTTCATCATTTATTAAAGGGAGAGTATAGAAAATAAAATCTAAGGTTATATTATGTTATGTCATCAAAAACATACTTTGCATGTAACTTGGCCTCATTCGTGAAAACTGGTCTTGTAATCTTTGAATCTCCCATGGCAACCAGTAGCCAATGATTTTACCACGCTTTTCAGGCACTTTTACATCATCTTACTCTACTGTGCTTTCTGCAACAACTGAAGAAGTTGGAGGGTCTTAGCGGTGTCGATCAACTTTGTGGACGTGATGTTAAATGTGCCAATGGCAGAGAAATAAGTTAAGTTAAGTTACAGGAAAACTGTATATCCGCAGTCATCGGTGGCTATGCTAAACAGCCTTAGAATTCATGACGGATTCTGCAGAAAGAAGATTTTCATAGCAAGGCGAAAGCAAGTGGGTGAGCGCCACGCAGACAGGCATGATTGACAGCAATAAGTCCTTCCTCTTGGCTCTGATTGGTTGTTTTAACAAATATGTAGAAAATATTTTTTTCTAAAAGTTGCATAATGTAGGCCAAAAGGCCAGAGTAGTCAGCAGCTAATCTTAAATAAAAATATTCATATCTGTCCCTCTGTGCTGGTGTACTTTGTTTTTTTTTTTTCTTTTACATATTCCTTTACATATTATTCTTAAATCTCTAAAGTCTGTATGTGCTGTAAGCTTGTGAAAGCAAAGTAAAATTCTTTGCTTGTTTGCACAAACTCGGCCAGAATAAAACTATTTTAATAGTTTTATACTGGCCATGATCTGAACCAGAAAACAAATCTTTTCCAAGCACAGAGTAGACTGGCAAGTTATTGAAAATAATTGTTTTGAGTACCCAAATCTAGTGAAAACTGGGTGATAATTGCAAACAAGAAAAATGGTCTCCACCATCCACCAGCAGATAGGAGCAGCACTAACACAAATGAGGTACTTTTTTTTAAAATCAAGCGTCTCATTAAATAGTTTATGCCCAGATAAGAAAAAAAAAAAATAGATAAATAGAGCAAATGGATGAGACGCCAGGAGTCCTGGAGGGAGGAAAAGTAGGGGAGTGTAACTGCCATCATATCGACTGATGAGATGCAGCGTTCACCGTTGGTCCCCTTCCCTATGTCTGGAGCCAACACAGGAAAATGTCTTTCCTTAATCTCCTTACATAATAGCATCCACCCTGACCCTGACCAAGGAGAATGTCCTGCATCTCATTCACAACTTTCCACAATTTTTTTTTTTTCAAAAGCAGGGAATCTGTCAAGAAGGGAGGCTGGAGAGTCTGAAGTGATTTCATCTTTCAGGAAAACTAGGTTTTAGTGTCTCAGTAATGTGGAGAACAGAGAAACAGGCAGTTCAGACTGAGCACTTTGTTTTTTCCCTCCCCTTTCATTTTTATTATTCTTAGTTGCCATGGAGAGAAACTATATATAACCAGCTCTCTCCCAACAGGCTGTCTCAATTCAAAAATCTTTTCTCTGTCATCTTCTCTTCCCATTGTTCTCGCAAAGAAGACAGCAGGAGACAACATCTCGATTCAATGAGAAAATCCTCCCAATGCCCGGTTGTAGTGGCAGGAGGGGGACATCCAGGCGGAGCAGACAAACCAAAACAACCCAGACTGACTGACAAACCAGACACTACGACGGTTTCCCTGGCCTTCTGGCCCGTCTCCCGTTTTCAGAAACCAGTGGCTTGAAAGGAATAATTCATTTCACAGTCTGGTGGCCAGACACAGAGCCCCAAGACTTTCACCCCTTCAAACACCTGAAAGAACAAAAGCAGCGTTGGGACTCTGCTTCACCTTTTCCCTCTGCTGATATAACACACAGCAAAGAGGCCAAATCATCTGCCTACATCCATCTTTTCCTATCCGAACCCCTAATCAGTGTCCGATCCAAACCAAAACAAGTTTTACTATTAAAGTCTGGTTCAGTGCAGACTTGAATGGAGTCATGGAAAAGTTACGGTATGATTTTAAAAGGCTGGTCATTACTTTGTCAATTTTTAATCAAGAAAACCACTTATTATAAAAACAGTGTGCAACAATTACCGACATCTAGTGGTAAAGTGGGAGATTGCTATCATTTAAACTTACATTCATCAACTACCCAGAGTAGACAGAACTTATCAGTAGACAGATGTGAAGTCATACTAACTAAATGTGCGCGCATTTAGTTAGTATAAGCTTGGTCTGTTTGCGGTAAGGCAAACACTAATTTTACAAGTAACATTTTAGCAATATGTAGGAGCTTGTTTTAAGTCAATAATTCCTTGATATTTATGAAAAATCACTAGTAGAAATTATTTCACTTATGGGAAAAATATATTGTTATAAGTGAAATAATATACCTATTCATCAATATTAAATAATTACTAACTTAAAACAAAGATTGCAGATAGTAAAAGCAAGCATCAGATTATTTTGAAGGATCTTTTGTACTACTACAAATGTATTCATATAACATGGCTGGTCCCTTTAGGAAGCAAGTACCCATGTTGATGTTTACCTGCATTACAACAGCCAGTAATGGTATTATGGATGACAGCAAAAGGTGTTTTCACTTTGAAACGAAGACAAAAATTGACCAAACATTAGTTTTTGGTCAAGGACTGAAAACCTGGGATGTCATGGACTGAATAATACATAAAAAATTTTAACGCTAATTTTTATTTCTTAAACCTAAAATATACATGTCTTATCAGCCGATAGCAGCACTGCTTACCTTTTTTCAAAAACCATTTGTGCTTTAGTGGTGGTCGGTGCAGCCCAACTTTTACATGGGTAAGGATTTTCCTCCCAAGGTTTTTCATTAACAAGTGAAGGCAGATGTACACAAAAAAGCAGAAAATTGAAAGGAACATCTAAATACAATTCAGTTTCCATTGTGTTAAAGAGCTAGTCACCAGATTTGGTTCATTTGCAAGTGTCACAACTTCAAACTGTTGCAAAATTACAGAATACAACACACTATAAGTCACCAAATTAAATCTCTAAACTTACTTCTGCTACCTTTCTGGACATTGGACCCAGAATCTGCCCAGCATCAACATAAACAGGTGTGTTGCCTCAGTTAAACCTGAGGCCATAGTGTTATGAAACTAAAAGCTGATAAAAAATTTTTTAAAAAAAGACAAGTACTTTTAAACTGTCCAAACTGCAACCTGATTCAATCCCCTGAAGACAGCTGTTGGCTCCAGACAAGGGACTTTTTGAATCATTAAGACATTCTCTTACATTGACAAAGTGCTGCAGTTTGTCAGTGTTTGAAGAGAGACGGACCAAAGATACAGTCTATTTTACATACATCAAAGTCAACAAATTTCCCACTCCATCTCAAATCTTGAAGCCAAAAATGCCACAACATCCAAGTGAAAGATTTATGGCAAACTTCTCACTGCCATGCAAATACGTTTGGTAGATTTATATCCTTGAAATTTAAGAATCTTACCTTAGAGGCCCTTCGGTGGTCAGGACACTCAGGGTGCTGACAAACCACCCAGTCTTCCTCCTGGACTGGTTTATCATCTGAAAGAGAACACATGGGTCACTCTGACATTTCTTTATGAATAAAAACACATTAAATCAGTTACTCGGCAGCCTTAACTTCCACCAACACACCTTTCTTTGTAGGGATGTAAGAATAAATTGCTAAGTTTAAGACTAAAAATGTGTGTGTTTATATGACGGTGAAGTGAGTAGAGAAAAATGGAGAGCGGTTGTAAGCACAAGAAATCATTGGTTATTTGGAGAGGCCGAGTGTATAAAAGCAGAAGAAATTGGCTAAAGAAATTTCTTGATGGAAAGGTAAACAGAAGGAAAAAAGATGGGATGCTTTTTGGAAGAACATCAAAGAGAAATAATGACTAAAGAGACAGGAAGCAAAAAGAGTAAATGAGAGGAAGGCCGGTCTGCTTATTGTAGGAAAGTGCCCTCATCATGGGGGAGCTTGCTGCTTTCAACTGCACAACAACAAATCACCATTGTCAAATAAACCCCTAACATCGATTTGACTGGCTGCATTGAGGCCACAATAAAAGGCAATGTTTACATCTGCGTCTTCTACACATACACAAAAGATAACAATGTCATAACAGAGACCCTGAGTGCACCAGTATTTATTGGTCCACCAAATGAGCAAAACATAACAGGGGGGGAAGGAGAAAGTAAGAGCAGGAAAGAGAAGTAGAGATTGGCATGGGACTGGCAGTAAAGGTGCCAATTGCAAAAGTTCTCAAATTTCAAAAAATTACGACAAAAACCCTTCCGATGTGCCAAGATGACTGGTCATTGCAATCTTCTGATCTTCTGTAATGGAGATGGAGCGCTTTGAGAAAATGAAGTCCCTTTGTGGCTGTTCTTTAAGGCCAAGAAGAACAATAGTGCATTGGCAAAAAGAAAATGGTCAAAAATCTGTGCTGCTACAAATGAAAAATGTCACCTTTAGTCACGCAGTCGGATTTAACAGCAATTGTAGGTCAAGGGAAAATGGAAAACACTATAATTGGTGCATACCTTTCAATCCTTGGCCTCCCCACAGGAACGGGTCAGCCAGCCTGCATGTTAACATGCTAAATAACAGTAAAAACAGGGCCAAGTAATAATGATTGATGTGAAAATACAGTACGAGTTACCTTCTGACACAAATCCACTGAAACTTTTTTGTACACTAACAATTCCAACCGTTGTTCCATTCACAGTGTTCACTTAAACAAATGAAAATTTTATTTTGTTACCACAAAAGTGTAATTTATTTAGACTTTATGTGATTATATGCAGTGCCTAGAGTGTGAGATGTTTTTTTTTTATTATTTTGACAAATTTTGTCGAGTACGGAAGTGAAATTAGATGGAATATATCTGAAAACATTAGCCATACGCATTTCAAGACTTGGCAATGATAGTTCTGGAGTTTTGCGTTTGGAATATTTTCTCCATTATGACTTTCCTTTAAGAAAAAAAAAAAAAAAAAAAGGACAGATGGAGAATAATATGACACTTTTTTTTTTTTTTTTTTTTTTTTAAACAGACTGGAGTGAAACAATGAATGCTTTAGTAATGAAGCATGTGCCCTGACCATTGGACAAATACTTTTACTTGCATTGTTATACTAATATGGTAATGTTCAGACACTATTCAGTAAATTGAATTAAAACACCCTTAAAGAAGATAAATAGTGGCAGGGAAGTTGTGCCCAATAACCTGCCAAGAGGATCCTCATGTATCCAAGAGGATTCATCCTCGTTTGACATTAGAGCCTGAACATCAGCTCATTAGACAAACACTGCAATCATACAGCCTAGACCTAAACAGCAAGTTGGCCAAGCAGATCTAGTCTCAGATCCCTGCCAGTATATGAGCTACAAGCTTTCTTTGAACACCTTTCAGTAATCCAGCTGAAGCAGACATCAACCACCTTCTGGGAAGAGGTGAGGGGGGAGGATGTCTCTCCTGTGTCTCCACTCTGCTGGAAGAAGGCCGAAATGCACGCTCAGTCATGACTACAACCACTGCCAGAAGGCTTCAGGGATAATGGTTCCCTGTAGGTTTACAAAAGCAGCCGGCTGCAGAAGGAGCCTTCAGCTTTTATGAAGTGTTTCCCAAAGATCTAGACTCTTCAGTATCACAGCCAAACTTCACAGCTATGCGCGAAACAAATGCTATTTGGCCTCACTGGTGACATATCGCATCACAGCGATCTGGAAAAGTTATCACCCTGACAGTGAAGTATAAATGTTTAGAGGCCATGCAATGTTTCAGATCAACTCAAAACCTAACCATGGCTAGACGCAGAAGTTTCTCCTTTAATCAGAAATTTCTGAACCATAAGTGCCAAAAAAAAAAAAAAAAAAAAACGCGCACAGCTTGAGTGATGTTCTTAAATGAAAAATTCTAAGAATTTACCAACTCAAAGCTCTTTAGTTTTCCAATATTATGGTATGTTAACATTGTAGAAATAAGAGCTGTATAAGATTTAGAATCACAATTGATATCACTAGAAATGATGCTTGGATGCCATATTTGGTACATTTTTAATATTTCAGGTGCCATGAATTCAACTTTTACTTGCTGATATTTTGGTTATTTGTGTCTTATGTTTTGCACCAGTTACTAATGACCCATAGGGTGCCATTTGTAAAGCTACACAGTCAAACATCAACAGTAATTTGTGTTTAGTCTGTAGTAAGAAAAAAATGGAGGGTTCATTTTTCAGTCATATTTTCATCCTGTTCATTTATAAATATTTATTTTAGGTCTAGATATTTGGTTGATAGACTGAATATTTACCTTGCTAATTATATATTTAGTGTGAAATTGATATTAATTCATCATTCTGAATTAATACCATAAAGAAAATGTCATAATTCAAAAAAATTAATCCTCATTGTTTTCCATAATAGCCTAAATAAATTCAAGGTTTCGTAATATCAAGCAGTTGTAGTTGAGCTCCACCACTGCATTGCTCTGACAAGCAGCACCAGCCTCAAGTAAAGACAAATCATATCCAAAACCATTTTAGGAAAAAAATTACTTGGAGAATTATTTAGTCCAGGGGAGCCACTAACCAAATGCTCTATGCAATCCCACTTTTAAAAAAAAAAAAAATAGCATCCAAGACTTGGAGATACAGATCAAGACATTGTTTATAAATTTTGTACTTAATTTGAGCTACTATGAAGATCCACGTTAAAAACAACAGGAGCTTTTTCATCCAAGCTTCGTCAAGAAAGAAGAACAAAAAAGGAACAGACGAAACCTACGAACAGATAAAGTCAGAATTAAACCTAATTTTGGAGCCTGAATTAAAAATACATATATTTTAGAATAAAGGTTTTCGCAACATGAGTTATTGAAAAAAAATTTATTTAGGAAATATTGAATTTTTAGAGACAGCAATATAGTTAAACATTTTAAGTGTAATCTCAGAATAAATTTTTATAAGCATGTTAGTGAAAGTACTATTCAATACTGTTGTAAAGCAATCCCCACAACCAAGCTCTGCTTTTGATGTAAAAAGAAATTTCCATTTCTTGATAATTCAACTTTAGGTTTGTCCAATTTACTAGAAGACAGTCCAATGCAGAGTGTTTTATAAAAAAACAGATTTGTAAATTATATCCCTAAATAAGCTTCCCACCTTAAGTGCTAACTTTCTCTCAACCTTCTCCTGATTACTTGTTTCATCGTAAAACACAGCTCTATCTGCTGAACCTCCATCTTCTCTCTTACTTGTTCATATCTTGCTGACTCTCCTACTTTCTCTCTCTGATGAACTGGAATCCCTGAACTCAGCAGTGCTGATTAAGCCAGAAAGCAAACACAAGCACACACAGCGCACGAACACACGTGACGGCGGACAATGAGTCTGCACACTAAAGAGACGGTTATGTGTCGCGTCCACACAGCCCCTGCGCTGGCCTGCTTCAGCTCGACGAGACACTGCCTGGGGGAAAGATCCTTTAGGTGCCCATAAATAAGCCACAGCAGTCAAAGCCAGCTTAAATCAACCAAGTTGTCCTCTATCCGTTTCCATTTCCTTATTTTGCATTCACTTAATCCAAAATCCTCCCTTCAAATTAGGGATTAGATTGCATCCTACAAAGGCAAATGATAAGCAAAGTTAAAATGTTCAGTGAGATCTGAAATTTTAATTACTAATGTTCTACAGCTTTAAGAAAAAATTTTATATATAAAAAAAATATTTAGAAATACTGAAATAAATATCCTTAGGCTGCAGGAAATGAGACATTTTACAATAAATTCTAAATAAGAAATTATAAATTAGGGAAAAGACTAAGCAACGAGGCAAAAGAAGGTCAAGAAAAGTCATTAAAGTCATCCATAAAGCATGTACTTTCTGGTTTTACTGCGATATCCTGCATGAAGTATGTCTGGAGTCCAGGGTTTGCAGCTTCATTGCTTTTTAAACATCACATTTGCCAACTGTGCACTGCCTAAAATCTGTTATTACTGTGACTCACTCAGGAAAACTGAGCCCACAGCGGTTCCTGTGCTGCACTGTGGAGCCTGTTAGCTCCTGTGATGAGAATATGAGATGAAACACTGAAGTTTTACATTTAATCTCAAGATCTGTTTCAACTGCTCTGCTTACGCTGCGTTTAAATTTGTATGCAAATTTTGTGGGGGAAAAAAAAAACTTTGAAGATGAGAAATTGATGAATCTGACAACAAAAGACAATTAAATCAAGGGTGGAGAGAGCAAGAAAAAGAACGATGAAGCTTTATAAAGTGCACACAATTGTCCGCAAACTCATATTAGTCATGTTGGAAGATGTCCACTTTGATATTTCACATTTCATTTTCTTGGGTATGTCCTGCAGAACTGCATAATAAGCAGTGCACACTATTTTGTTTATCTAATGAGTCTGGGTTTTCCCCTACAGTCTGTGTTTCTTTTCACTTTTTATAATGGTTTTTACTGTGAGTGAACAACTGTATTGGATGTTGCCGCTTTCTGTCTGTATGATGACAGTTGCACTTTGCTCCATGCTAAGACAGCTGTCAATGTCTGTAGAGATTCATGCAAGTCATTTTAAGCAACCTGATAATGAAAGTTCTGTTCCTATTGACTATTCTGGATCATCTGTAGATTATTGTGCAAAGATACATACTTCAGAAAACTCACAGAAAAACAAATAAAAAAAATAACAAAAAACCCTGAGCATCTTCTTAATGAGATCATTAAACAATGGGGTGTCTTCAGCCAAAAGCTTAATCAGAATTGACGTAGCATAGCACTACAGCAGATCTTTTCTGCCGATTGACAATTTGAGCGTAATGTCACGCTCATCTGAAAGCGGCCCACTCCTCTACGACAGACATCAAAACAAACTCTGTGTGCAAACACCTGTAAAGTTTATCCAAAAAACGAACAGTAGGGAGCTTAATACCACTCTTATTTAGTTGCTTTCGCTGAAAACTGCCATATGGTACTGCGTGGTCATCTACACAAAAACTCAGGATTTTATCTGTATCAATTTGATGAGGAAAGAAGTCATCATTTGTAAGGATATGTTGGTCGTTACAACAATTCAGGATGAATACACTGAAAATCTTCAGTGTATTTGAGGATTTTCAGCAAACACTTTTTAGAAGGCAAGAAAATAAATATATGCTTTGTAAGTAACATTAGTAAGATTATGGAAAACAGATGAGTCCAAAAATTAGCAGCAAAGAAAAAAAAAATAAAGAGAGAAAAGAATATGATCAAGTGACATCCTGGTGGATCTAGTAGAAGATAGTTGTGTGAGTTACATCAACCATTTTTTCCCCCTTATGATTAATACAATTTCAAAAATATGACAAATTGAATGACAAAAACAAATAACTCAAACTAGCTGTAAAAAATAAGAATTTCACCAAGTGTTATACTTTATGGTATAAAGGGGGGCGACTACTAAAGGCAATAAGCTTCTTATGAATAGCGGATTACATTAGGGTAGAGGAACAGACTGTGTAATCCAATCAGATTGGCTTTTATTTGGGATTTTAAGCTACCACCCCAAGCTTTGCTGGCACTGAACATCATTCCTGTTTGTCTTCATCAGCAAGGTGATGAAGGCGGTTACAGTATAGCAAGTCAAACGTAGGTTAATAAATTGCACACTTTTGGATTAAGACATCGTCCGAATTTTGCCAAAGCCAAACCTCTCCCTCGTGCCCTGAACTCTAAACTTTATAACTCCATGTTAATGAGAAGAGGCTGAACTGAACATATTTAGATTTAAGGCTTTTTTCCTAGGAATGTTAAGAATTTGAGGCTCTGACTTTAGTTAAGTGAGGTCTCGTCATGGCACACGGAGAAGAGCAGAGCTTATGAGTGCCTTTGTTAGGGCTTAACTCTTCTCATTTTCACACAGTGTTTCTATTAGTTGAACACAACCCCCTTCCCCCAATCCTCAACAAAAAGTAACATACACCTCCCTGCAATGGGATAGTAGGGAAAAGGCTGGTGCAGATGGGAAGCAGGTGGATGGCATGCAGTTAAGGAGTGCTGGCATAGAAACAAACACATCAGCACAAAGTGGCAAGAAAAGCTGTGAAGTAAGAAAGCAAGATGGAAAAGATGAAGATAAATGCATAAAAAAAACACTTCATATACTTTGTTTCAAAAGTGTTCTCTATACACATTTCCAAATCAACTTGTTTCACGTAATTCAAAATATTCTTGAAGCTGATCTTGTTCAAAATTCAATAATTCTGCATTAAATTTCTTGAGTTAATCTAAAGACCACGTGACGTTTCCATGTAGATGACCTCTGTGCATTGGGAGTTTATGTTGCCTACGTTTCGATTTCATTACAATACGACCAATGTGAAAAACATGATTTCCCCAGAAAACTTGCCAAGCCCCTGTGGCTTGTCACTTAATTTGTTGAATTTGTTAGCAGGTAGACTGGTAAAGACAGACAATGTGAATAAAAAAAAAATAAAATAAAAAAAAATGACCTTTGCCTCCTTGTGTGTCCACATACTGACCATTCTGTGTTGCCATTGCACTTCCAATTGTGTCTTTGCCATCACCATTACTGCTGTATTAAAAAAAAAAAAACCCTATAAAGCAATAACACTTAGTCTGGTGGGGGTGCAAGAAAAGCCTGGTTGCCCGTCAGGCTTATAATACACTGGGGGAAACCTTGGAGAATATTTTGTGGAATATTTTGTACAGACAACTTGACTTTTTGCACCTTTTTTAGGATGATGAAGTCAGTTAGTGTGAAGACAGAACCCTGGAACATTTTCAGAACCCTGGAACATTTTTCCTCTACAGTACAGGTGGAGGAATCAAGCTGAACACAGCCGCTTTTAATGCTGAGTATTCAGTGGCAGCGGGGGCAGCAGCCTCCCATTTAGCAAAATGTTGTTGGTGAAAACACATATGTGCATCACCCACTCTCCTACTCATTCCTTCCATCCTTCTCCCTCGTCCACCACATCTGAGCAAAACTGGGGTCGCCACGTTTAAAACTGAAAACCACAGAACAAGTGCAGATGCTTCCAAAAGAAGGGTGGAGGAGCACTCAACAATTTACAGTTTACAAGACAGACTGCAAAACAAATTTCTGAATAAGTACCAACTCATTTAAAATTTGTTTAATGACAATGTGAAAACACAAGATTCTTCCACCTCTCTATAAATGTCACAGGGCAGTGACTCCTACACCAAGGTCAGGTATTAGCCAAGACCGTAACAACCCCTCTCCATATTTAAGAGGAGTCATGAGGAGATTAATGCATTGCTTAAATTTCTGAGGTATTTATGTCAGAAAATACAGTGGCTGGTCTTATACAATACATTATTTGATGGAATGGCCTTTGGAGATAGTTTAGTCATCATGAGTAACAAACCTCAAGGAAAATAACCATGTTCTACTCTTCCTTGTGAGAATACGACTTAAGATATGCAAGCATGTGCTTTTAACTTGGTTATAATGTGCTTTTAATTTGTGTTGAAAGCACTTGAGTTAACATAGCAGGGTGAACAAAGGAAGACTAACAAAATTGTTTGTGTAAAACAACAACAAAAAAAGTCTTATCAAATTTTAAAAGATATCCTTAAAATAAGGATTTTGTCATAAGCTAGAGTTGTTGATACTTCACAATAAAACTGTCTCATAACAGTAAAAACGCATTCATAAGAACAATAAAAAAGAAAAAGAAAGTATATTTCACAACCCGGAACAATGAAGCTGACCGATCTAAAGGAAACATAAAAGCATAAAGAAGTCTTTCATAGTGTTTTAAAAAAATGAGGTTGTAACTAAAAAAAAAGGGTTAGTTTTAACAACCGAACATATTTTCTAAGTTAATTTAAGGGAGATATGAAAAACTATGCCAAGATTTTAGCAAAAGGGCAGCCATAGGAAGTGAAAATTTCAAAAGGCTATGGGAAGAGTCTAATATTTCAAATATAATAACTTCTGCTTCATCACTGTCAAATGCCTATATTTTTAATTTATCTATATATAAGGAGTTGTTTGTTTTTCTATGTGTGGGTAGAGAGATTTGGATGTTATGTGCAAAGCAGTGGGAGAAAAACTATGTATACATAACCCCCCGACAATAAAACAAAACAATAATAAATAAAGACAACAAATATGAGAATAGAACCTGTGTGGAACCTTGAGCGACTCCACATGCAAGTGGTGGAAAATTAGTTTATTCTAAAATCCTGACAAACGGGAAAGAAGAGCGTTTCAGAACCCATCATCTGGATCCAGAACCCATCAAATAAATCCAATTCCAAATTTGGCTCCAAATGATCATAAAAATATATTTAATACAGAAGTTGTTGTTGCATATTAAAAGCACATTAAGAGATGTTTTTATTAAGATGACAAATAGTAAAAGATTATGTTTGATAGCTTACAGTTTGATATGCGACATTCCTCTTGTTGAATTCTTCTAAACAGTAGCTAGAACACCAAAAGACTTACTGGCAGAAAAGAACAGGATGAAGGACATTCCTGTCCAACTAGGTTTTTTTTTTGTTTTGTTGTTTTTTTTTAGTAATTTCCCTTTTCCTAATGGCATGAACTGGGCAGCACAGCGGGAAGTGAGTGCCCCTGTACCACATCAAAAACGTCTGAGACGAAATGAGGAAGCTTTTTAGCTTCAACCATGCACTTCTTCACTGGTAAATATTTCATGTGTGTCGAATCGCACTCCAAATTTCCTTCCTATCTCTATGACCTTATTGTCCTGCCACTTTAGTGAGTTCACTCTACTAAAGAACAAAGCAAGGAAGAAAACATTACTGTACATAAGGTGATATCAGAGCTGGTTTGTGATGTACTGTGGAACCCCATCTATTTCTGGATTTCTTTTTAGGAATATAACACCAAGTTATTCATGGAAAATCCTCCTAGTCATAATTTTACATATCATAACATATCTAAAATATTTGAAAGAAAATGTAGCTTGGGAATCTTGAATACTTATATGCAATGCTACTTTACACAGTACTGCAGAGCAGCCAATCCAGGAGCTGCATTTATTTTCCTCTGTGACATGAGCAGATATTAGTTTCTGCAGTAGTGAAAATAGTTTCTACTGAGCATATTAATGCGCATGAAGGTATTTTTGGCTATTAAAATAGGCTGCCATTGGGCGTCTCGAGTATTTGTGGATTTTAATAATTCACGTGTTGCCCTGCGACAGACTGGCAACGTGTCCATGGTGTACCTCGCCTCTCGCCCAAAATGTTTGCTGGAGATAGGCACCAGCACCCCTCCCGACTCCACCAGGGACAAGGGTGTACAGAAAATGGATGGATGGATATATATTTTTTTGCATTACAATTTTTGGTTAGATTTTTTCTGAAATGGATTCTCATTTTACCTTTTAAGAGGTTGTGGACCTGTTTTTTTATTCATTTTATTTCAAATCAGAAAAGACTTCTTGGTTAAATTAATTTCGGCTTAATGACATTGCAGAAAAGCAAGAAGTGTACAACTCTGGAAACTCGCAAAACAATTTTAACTTCATGTTTGTCGTAATATTTAAATCTGACATTTAACATTAGCCCCGTCACCAAAAAATAAATAAATCCTTTTAATAACTACATATGTGCCGTCTGACTGAATCCACATGCTCATGCTGCATCCATTATAGAGCTTCCTGCTCCCAGATACAAAGTCTGAGGAGTTGATCTTCCCATTTAGAGATGAGCTTACCAGACAGATCATGGATGATGTCCAGTGATGATGACCATGAGTAGCGCTCCATTGTCATTTGTGTGATGGGAGGCATCAACTCCTCCAGCTCATATTCACCTCGCTTCTTCCAGTACAGAAACATGTTCAAGGAGTGGCAACTTTATATAGTAATGAATATCAAGTGTGTGTTTAAAACTTTACCTCAAAACTGAACTTCACCTGTACTAAACAATAATTATAAACCACCATCTTCACCTAAGACACAAGGAAAACCAAATGTCTTACATTAAATCCTTTCAATGTATTAGAAAATTAAACCTGGCAACCTGTTTAACCGCCATCTGCATGCCCTGCATCTTTACCTCATCTGGCACGCACTTGCTCAAACCTTTCTGAATCTGACCTGTCATAAATGTGTAATGAAGTGAGCAAACTAATTTAATCTATTACATCTCCAAGGTTCTGAGCCTGGAATCACCTTCTCCAGTGCCACCAACAAAGCAATTACCAACATCCATGTATGGCCGTTCTGTTTCAGAACCTCTTCCTGTTGATCCCATGGACCTTTTTAGGTTTTCCACTAATCAGTCACTGAAAAGCCACCCACTGGGCACTGTCAAGCACCAACTGCTGTTCTCTTTTAATCCATTTAAGCAAGGCTATTCCTGACTAAAATTACAGACGTCCAGCTGCTAAAAGGTGTCGCAATCTTATCTCCAGGAGTAAGTAACGGTTCCTTTCCTGCTGCTGCCTTTGAGCCTTGATTTCATCCATGGTAAAGTTTCCTCAAACTGCACAGAACTCTTGTGAGAGCCAAGCAGCTCATGTGTAGGATCTCCTGGCGATGAAGGGGGGGGCTTTCTGCCCACTCCATTGGACAAGTGTTGTATTCATGCTGAGGTGAGTTGCATGCTGGGATGGGCAATCTAGGCCAATGGCTTCTGGACCGGGTGACACAAAGATCTCTTTTTGAGCACCCTCCTACATCCAGAGGGGATTTTCTTTATGTTTTGCTCAAACTGTAAACGGCTGACATTTTTCTGCATTGATTAGTGCCCTCGCCCTTTATGGGTCTTGAAAGATTTATTTCCTTCCATGAAAGCACCAGCTCTGTGCAGAGGGAGCTCAATCATTTCTGTGGAGGTACAATGAACACATTGGTCCTCTTGGATGCGAGAATGAGCCACAGAAAGCCTAGTTACAAAACACTCAGCTGAGACAATGCACTCCACTAACTCAATATCTTTGAAGGGCAGCTGAAGGGGTTGAAGCAACATGCAGAGACGTTTTCCGACGAGCATAATATTTTCCGCCAGTGTTGCTGAAATGTTCAAGCACTGCTATTACGTGTCTAAAACTGGAGAAGAAATACTGTGAGAACGTACTGCACCGGCCGGGGGAAGGGAGGGACGTTGTCACACATAGCGACCCACATGTCCAATTTTGGGATAAGAAATTAGAGGGTAGGATGAGAGCTGGTTTGCTGCTCAGCTCTAGGCCTTGCAGACATATGGTAATAATCTGAAGCAGCTTTGAGCGCGCTGCTTCCCTTTTAATGAAGAGAGCAGTCGTGCAGGATGAGAATGCGGCTGCAAACACAAGGGCCAATTTCCACCTACTACAGAAACAAAGCGGGAAGCCGAAGGGTAGTGGAAGGGGGGCAGAAAAATCGGACGGCCTGCCTTTTATCTTCCTTCTTAAGATCAGTTTTTAATAAAGGGGCCCTTTTGTAAGCAATCTGAAGAGCAGAAAATACCAAGTCTGTTGTGTCAGTAGTACCTACACTGAAAAACATTTTAATCAGTTCTTCCTTAAACAATATGTCGACCATTATAAAAAGCGTCATAGTTACGTCAATTGAATAAAGACTTCATATGAGAAAAAACATGTTCTTAGCAGAAGGTTAGACTGAGCAGGAACATTGTCCAATTTCTAACTACTACTACCTGGATTGAAATTGCTATTGTACATCATTGCAAGATTACACTTTGATTTCTTGCGGGCCCACAAAGAATTTGAATGGCATTATAAAAATACAAAAAATACCTAAATGTTCTATTCCTCCTTCACCAGAATGTAAAGATTGTTTTAATACCAAAATCTTTATGACCTGACATGTAAACGTCAATAAAATCTCAGCTGATGTTTTGCCTTCACCACAGCCTCTCTATTGCATTCCTCCTAATGAGGCTTCCAGTGTATTTTACTAAAAACTAACTAAATTCTGCATCAAATTCCCGCTTTCTGATTGGCTACCTGTCACATTGAACAGGCTGCGTTAATGCCCCCCAGTAGGGGAAAACCCCTGAATTAGATTAGAGTGGCCACAATAACACACCACCGACTACAAGATAATCGGTTACAAAATCACAAGCAACAATCTTAAAGAACCCCAACGTTCTAAGACTGTCATAAGGGGAAAATCGGGGCAAAAAATTGTGAAGTGTGAACTATTGCATAAGGTAGCCAGATGTGCCCATCTTCTCCATTTAAATCTAATGATTACTGAAGGGCAATATAAGATACTTCCTAATTCCTAATCTGCACTCTTTTGGTAGAATGCAGTTTTTGTTTACTGTATTCAACACAAAATACAACACTTTGGCTTTATGTTTTTATTCAAGTACATTTTTTGTTAATTGAGACTGAGAATCCATTTTATTTTTGCTTTTGGTTGTTTTGTTTATTTTGTTTACCAGTTCCAGTATTAAGTGTTCTTTTGAAAATAAAGTGCATCTATCTTTGGCAGGAAATCACATGCATTATTATGTAATTTCCATTAAATCAGTGTAAAAAGGTCTTCAAACAAGATTATCGTTTATCACAATAATTTTTGAGACAATTAATCGCTCAGCAAAATTGGTTATAGTGACAGGCCTCGCTGTTGGACCGACTTTAGCCACCCTTAACATTCATAATTTAGGTGTTAAAGATGGCAACTTTAACACCTAAGGTAGGGTGGGGACATCATTAAGGGGAAATGGATGTAAAACAGGAAAACATGAGTCAACAATAATTTATTTAATCATTGAAATATTTAGCAATAGTATTGCAACTGCATGCTCTCCAAATAAAATGCAACCTTGCTTCAAAGATTTCTTGGTTTGATCATTTTGGGGGGAAATTTAACCAATGTAGATCATCAGTGATTTTTTATTTTCCAAAATCCTGCAACATCTCCTGACCTCGATCAGTCTGTACACTTTTAGTAAATAGAAAGGCGAAATTTAGCCAAGTCTGGATATGAAGTTTCTGAGAAAAACGTCAATTTGTCTAGGCAATCCTGAGGCCCAGACATAGGAAGAATACAGTAGACAGTTTTCACATGTGGCCAACAAATTCCTGCAGCTTCTTTAGTGTTGCCCAAGGCCTCCTGGCAGCTTCCCAGACCAGCCTTATGAATTCTGGAGTGATGCCCTGTAGTTCCTCATTGCCTTTGTACACCATACTTGATTACAATTGGACTGGTGTACGAAACATGTCAAATTTTTTGTAACTCTCCTCTGATTAACTAAATAGAAAGCCAACTAGTTTGATGTTGCTGGTGGTTCATGAATATCACAGCTGGAGCAAAGGCTAAATCTAGAAAACTAAAAAAAAAACATATATTTTAAAATTATTCTGATTCCACTTGTAAAGACTGTGGTGTTAAAGATAACCGTTGCCTTCTTTTCCACATCAAAACAATGTACAACTTTAACAAGACTGTGGAGCCTTTTTATAGAGACTGTAAAACAAACAAGTTGTGGTTTTATTTAGTCTGCTGGCTGCCTGAAGACATCTCGGTGACAGTAAGACTCAAAGAACTGCACACCCATCCAATTCTCAACATTGACGTTTTCTTTGGTTATCTGGCAAAATGTATTTTTTCCTCAACATGTGTACAATGCTCCACATAGCATTGTAGCGATTTTCTAATAAAGCATTGAGATTTTTTGTAAGCCAAACAAATGTCTTTGAAAATAGGCAACTAAGCTACCTCTAAATTATTGCAGTTAGACAAAAACAGGAAGAAAAAACTGTTTTTGTATGTCAATCATCAATGAACTGGATCCCCAGTAGATTCCCACTCACTGAAGTATCAATGGTGCGCTGAGGAGAAGTGCGTGTGAGAGTGGGTGCAATATCACAGAACTGTAAACTAGGCCTTTTGGAGTGTTTGCGGCAATAAGAGAAGTCGTGTGAAGCTTAGTGTCATAATACATGGTATAGTTAAAGGCTTCAGCGTGGCCATGTGAGTGAAGGTTATATTTAGCAAGAGAAGCCCATCACAGAGGCTGAAGTCAACCCTTTACCAGAAAATCAGGATTCAGATCCTGAGACTAACAAACATATTGCTGATTTATGTCATTTCAATGTTCTAATTATGCAATTAAGCCACAAAAGGTGGAGCAACAAATTTAAATGTTCAGTTTTCAGATATTTTGGTCACAGCTAAATACATTAGTGTCAGCCTAAAATCCCCTTGTCTTTTTTTTCCCCCCCAATAAGTTTTCCAGAGGTAATCTGATAAGGCTGAACTTAGTAACCTACAGAGTCCCATCAAGTGACACAAACACAGTGAAGAAAGTTCACCTCGGTTAAGATGTCCTAAGGAACAGATAGCATTATCAACCAAACAGTGTTGTCCAGACTTTCTTACACCACAGCTTTTCTATAGTGTTAGCTGCAGCACAAATGACTCCCCACCCTAATCACACTTACAGTTTTATCTAAAATATTTCAGATTGAGTTTGTAACTCTACTATAACTTTGATCAACTATATTATGTTTCTTTTTTAATAGCAAATAAAGTGGACTTCAAGAAAAAAATTTAATTGCTTTGAATTGAACCTGCGTTGTTAAAAAAAAAAAAAAAAAAAAAAAAAAAAAAAAAAAACTGTAGCTAATATTTCCAAACTCCATAAATGAGCTAGACTATTACTTGTACTTATTAAACTTTTTACAACCTTTTTCCCCCCTCATAAGACCACTAAAAACCATGCTGACATTTCAAAAGTGCAAAAAACTGGACATTAAAAAAAATAAACACATTTTTTATAAATGACAAACAATTTTCCTTTTCCAAGGCACACATGTAAACAAAATGTTTTGAATCCAACATGCTTTGCTATTTTTATGTATGTTGACATTTCAAAATATGATTGAAAAAAATATTTGAATTCCCAGCAGAAGCTGATGGAGTTCAGTTCTCTAAAGGAGGAATAGGCTAAAATTCCAGCAAACTATTGTGTGAAGCTTGTGAAAGAATTTGACCCAATTTCTACAGTCTAAAAATTGCAAATCTATGGACAGAAATATAGCTGGTGTGGCTAGTCCAAAAAACAAAACTGAAAGGTTTTTGAAGAAGTTACCCAAAATATATCAAACTCCCAAGTGAGATCATTTTAAAAGTGGATTTAAAGTATTGCAATGTGCTCCCAAAGGTACATTTTGTTTAGTTTGCAATGCAATGCAAAGAGACAACACATGAACCATCTGAGTAAAAGGGACTATCCTCTCTGACAGAATCACCATAAAGCACTGTATAATTTAACAGTCCATTCCTGAACCAGTAGCTCAGAGGAACCAACAATCACTCCTCAACTTGTTGACAGAAATAATCCCATAATTGGAAAAATCTGGCTGAAATTGCAGTGGAGGTTATACCTTTGAGAGACCGATAACAGAGTCAATGGGAATCAAAAACACTTATTCGCTGAAAGTACAGTTATTGTCAGGTGGAAGGCTGCAATGTTCATAAACAATCATTTAGCCAGGGTGGAGGTTAGAAGTGTGGAAGGACACATTCAGATATAAATGGTTTGCAGTTCTGTTTTCCCCTCAGAGAAGGTGTGTGTAAGTGTGCGAGTTTGACCTTAACATAGTCCCTTTAATTATCTACTGCTTACTTTAAAGAAAAGCAGCTCACCATTGGCCCTTTAACACAATGAGACGCTGGAAGGCTCTTTGATCAACTCAAGTCGTTTCAGGTTTATTGCTTGATGTCTTTCTTGATTTTAAAAAGCAAAAGTAGACTAAAGTTGTGCATTAAAAACAGCTCAGTCAAACAAATTCTTCTTCAGCACATGTCCCTTCAAATGCCAATTTGTTTGAATAAGAGTAAGCGAAGTCAAAGTTAAGGCACGAGGAACAGTTTGGGCTTCTGTTCTCCAACAGCCAAGAGTTCTGGGAGGGTTTAAGAGAGACGGATGGTAGGAAAACATGCGTGAGGAAAGACTGAAGAAAAATAAGCCTCCAGCTGTGGGACGTTTATGCGAATGACTTCATCCCTGACTGCAAACTGGCTGAAACTGCAGTCATGTGTGGAAATCCCGCAACACCTGTTTCTGTGTAATATGATATTCACCTTTGCTGAGCAGGGACAGCCTCATCAAAAGACGAACCTCTAGATTTGCATATTTTCTTGTAAACAGTGTGTCGACCGTCGTTTTGTCTGGTGTGCCTTAATAAGATCCCTTTTCTCATTTTTGTGCTTTTAGGAACCAAGAATGTATTTCCTTCGAAATGAAAGCTATGAAAAACACACACTACTGTCAATACTGCATTAAAAAGCTCACCTGTTGATCAGGGCTTAACAGTTAAAGAGACAAAGAGTACTTCCTATAATATCAAGTTCAGTTGGGTTCTATTCTGTAAAGCTTCTTAGCTCAGGTATCTGGTTGTTCAGAACTATCAATCAGATTCATAGTCTGCAAAACAAAGGCTTATGAGCTTTAGCCAAACAGAAATTGCTAATGGAGAATTTGGTTGAATCTTGACTACGCATGATCTACTCAAAGAAAGACATCTCAGTGTTGTCTAGAAGAAAATCTCTCTGGTTTGACCAATCTTATACAAAACTACAACATGTGCAATAAACTGCTCAGTTACATTTGGAACAGTATAATAGTTCAAAAGTTTTGTTTGCTAATGTGTTTTTACAACCTGTCCAGGAGACAAACTTTCACTTGCTGCATTTCCATTGACTAAATAATTGCACAATTTGAGAATTCAAAAATAAATTTATGGAAACATCAATTTCAAAAAAGAAAAAAAAAAAAGTTTTCTGACAAAAAGTGTTGGCACTATGATGTGGTGGATTTTTGGCCATATCACAATGGATTTATTTCACAAAACTGCAATGGAAGTCAGATGATGAACAACCGAATGTTGGCACAAACCACGAAGAAGAAGTCAACAGGAAGTAATTGGATGATCATGGCACAGCACGTTTTTAATAACTTGTCACATGAACAAACTTATTCACGCAAGATTTTCTTATGTTCCTTATTTAATGGAAACACTGCAATTGCAAATTTTGTGTTTTCTAAACATTACCGGAATATTGACAAAGTTTTGCACACATTTGTTGTTTAAGCGCAAAACTGAAATAGATCTTCGTAACCAAGAAGCTCAGGGGAAGTGCTGGGCTTACGGCAATTATGGAAAAATAATATCACCAATGAAAATTTGGGTAAACTGAAATAAATATCATTGCAATATTTAACACCATCATTAATATGAATCGATTTCCTTCGGTTCACATTAGTGAACATCCCAAATGGAACGTTGGTAACATTCCATGTTGACCAAACGACAACCTAAATTTGATGTGAATATCTAAACTCAATTTCCTTTCAAAGTCTTAAGTTAAGGAAATGGCATTATTAGAAGATTAAATACTTTAAGCTTTCAAAAGTAAGAGGACTCAAAATGACAAGACAGAAAAGATTCAACGAGGAATTCCCATTGTGAAAGAAATACAACCCTAGAAGATTTTCAAAAATCAAAACAAGTTTACACTCCCTAATTTCACCAAAAGGGTTTTTTTTTTCTTGACAAACATCTCTAAATACAATATAAAGCTCTGTTAGAGTAAAATTCACATACAGCAGTACCATAATACTGAAATCCATGAAAATAAGCATGTTTTCTGTTGGACACAATAGAGAGGATTACTGTGTAAGTGCATGAATAAACTTAATTATAGACTGCAACACACTTTACACTTAACCGAGAGGTGGAGACCAACACTACTGAGTCAGTTTTGACCAGTTCTGACTGTGGAGAAATGCAAAGCACTCTACTGGATTATTTCAAACAAGAAATAAAAAACAATGTCTCCAGGGTCACTGGTGTTAATAAGATTGAGGGCAGATCAAGGCTTTCACAGAACAATTGTGTTCATGCAAAATACATATTAGAACATGCTGCAGCATAGCATGAGACTGAGAATTTTACTTATGAAAGCTGGAGGGGGGAAAATGAAGAAAAAAAAAACTGTGACCTGGGATGGCATCAGGAAGAGAAATGCAAAGAGGGGAAAGAGAGAGGAAATCACAATGAAACAATGGAGAGACAGTCCAAACACAGACGTTTAGAATGCCAATAGGCTTTGTGCCAGGCTAAAAAACCTAACATGTATACAACACACACACTATGGCAGACACACCCACGTTATACCAGACTCCAGCAGAGAGACTGAACCCTTCTCCATATGTTCCCTCAGGACTGAGAAGCCTGTGAAGATTAAGTCCCACGCAACTCCACTTAGAGAATAATCTCACAGTGTCCATCTCACAGCAGTTCTCCACCTTATTGTCATTATTATAGCTGGCCAAATCTCTACTTCTATTTAGGTCCTTCTCAAGCCAGATCAAGATTGGGATATGAAATGCAATAAACGCTCTGCCGATGGCTGCTTCCGAGTATAGAACTGACCTCATCTTTAGAGTTAACTCAGTAAGGTCATCCTTATATGGCACAGAGAGAAGACTTTCGGGAAACTGACTTCCTGGTGACTGGGTAAACCTGCAATGTTTTGCAAAAGCGTTCATAGTTCTTGACCTTTTTCAGTTTGTCACATTATAGCTGTAATCTTGTATGCATTTTATGTGATTCAAAGTATTACATTATGATTTTTTGTGATAAACCAACACAAAGCATCAATTACACTCCATAGAAGGCCTAGCTGTATGTTTACGATCCAGTATTCTGGTTTTAGGAGGAACATATCAATGCAATTTATCTTTTAGTTTATCGCTCATTGTTTTATACATTTATGATGTAAAGCACTTTGAATAACATTGTTGCAGAAATATGCTATACAAACATACATGCACATTGAATACTTTCTCTTTAAAAATCTTACTCAGCTGCACATAATCTAAGTAACTATGTTTAGAAACTGTACAGTATTATTTATCTTATGTTGTAAATTTGCCCTTACTCTGCAGTCTTATCCTTATTTGTATAAATTTTCTTACCTTTGTGTGAATCTCAAACTTACTGCTGTTACACCTGATTTTCCCCACGGAGAGATATTAAAGGATATTCCTATTTCTATGTTGTTTTGTTTTAATCTAACCCTGCTTTAAACTTCCTCACATCTTTATCCCTGACCTGTCAGCTGTGTTCTTTACTCTTCTTGGTGATGTTTGTTCACCAATAATCTCAACAAACCTCTGATGTCTTCAAAGGAGCAGCTCCTTTTATCCTGAGATTGAATTTTATGAAGGCGGCCGCACTTGATTTTCTTCAGGTGCGTCAGAATAAAAAGGCCGGGGGGAGAGGGGGTGAAAACAAACACTCTTCACAATTATGCACTAGTTTGGGTTAATCCATCATATAAAATACAGTAAATTAGCAATGTGAAAATGTTTAAGGAATATGAATACTTTGGCGAGGCTTTAATGAATAAGACAATGTAAAATAAGCAAGTTGGTATAAGAAGTCAGGTAAGGAGGTTTGGCTGAAATAACTTTCAAAAAATACATTGGACATAGAAAACTGCAATTTAACAAATTGAAAAGGGTAGATGAAAGCTACGATACAAACAGCAAATTTGTTGGCATACTTCTTTAAAAATATGCAGTAACTTAAACCTTTGTAACTTTATCATTCCCAGACTCAAGTTCACACAGTTTGAACTGTTGGAGCATCATTCATAAAGCAAAAAGATTTAATTGTCCCCAGAGCGAATCACAGCGGACAGAGCTGAGATTTCTGGCCTGGGCTCCTTGCTTTTCAGAAGAAAACAGAGACCAGACAAGACATCTGGTCCCAGATTAGACCTGTGTGTTTAAGACAAGCTTAAGACTCCGGTGGCCTGGAACACTGAGGGGTTCCAGATTCAACCAATTAAGACCGCTAAACTTTAAACTCTGTGCTTACTTTACTTACTGCGTGAACCCATGAACTGCCAGCACTGCGTGCATCATGCATGAACATGCACCATCAGGCAGATACAGCAAAGCACTTTGAAGAAGAGATAAAGAAAATCTTTGTCTCTTATCCTTTTGTGGATTCTAAACTTTGAGTTATGAGTTTTTGTGCTCCGTTGTTTAGAACTCCTCTACTTTGGCTACCTGTGCCATGTATTGTTGCCAACTACCTCAATATGTAAAACAGACGCAGTCAGGGGAAGTCTGTATATATCTAAACTATAGGTGTGGGAGAAGAGAGGAGTAGAAAAACAGTGCAGTCAATGGGATTGGACTGCAGAGAGTGGAGATCCATCATCTGAATGTTGTCCCAGGGCAGGACTTCAGGTCAGCCTGTACCATCTCCTCTGACTTTACACAAGTCTGGATGACTGCATAAGCTTGCCAAATCTAGCCATTAGCTTTGATGCTACAGAATTCCTGAGCAAAGTTCATGGAAAAGTTTGGAATTACTATTTAACATTTTCCAGATCTGGACAGGTACAGAAAGAAAAGGGGCGGGGGAAGCTATTTCTAGACTTAATATCCCATCACATTGTCAGGAAATCAAATATTTCCTGACAATGTGTGAGATCCACCTCGCTGTTTATCAGCTGTCCATCTATCATTCCAAAATCTGTCCACCAATCCAACGTCCATCACCTGGTTCCATCCACCAATTTCAATGTCCACTCATTTCCTTCTTCATCCATCCAGCCATCTCCTTCTCCATCCATCCATCCATTTCCTCATCCATCCATCTTACAAACTCTCCAGGAGGTTTGTATTCAAAGCATGACCTTGACAGAATGGCTGCAGTAGACTGCTGATTTGCAGGAGAAATGTCTAAAACTGGATTGAAAACTTTGTTGTCAGAGTCTGGTAAATTCTGGTCACGAAAACTTGCAAGAACCCTAATGGCACACAGGACTGGTGGATCCAAGGCTGGAGAATTGCTCTGTTCCAAGTAACTTAAGTAAGCTTGATTTTAACACGCTGACCTGTCCACTGTGTCCCACTGGTACACTGACACATACAACAAACATGTAGGTTACTCACTCAGTCTTAACCGGAGCCCAAGCCAGCTCCTTGGAGGCGATTTGTGCAGAACCGAATTCATGCTCCACTTGTTCGGAACCATCAATCCCTCCTTGCAGAACCCTCCTCCTCTGCCGCCGAACACCAGGTACTTCTCGGGTCTTTGTCGGCGTTTCGAAGCTCCACACGGATCGGACTCTACTGTTTGTTCGGCTGTCTCATTGTTGGGGCCATTTTCATTTCGCTCCTGCTACCACACTAGACGGATCGGTGGGCTCGGGCTGCGTGGTTCAGATCAGATCGGCTCGGTGTGGAGCACAATCCTGCATGCAGCTCAGATCGCAAAGAAAAGCATCGCTCTCCGCACACAGTAGCAGAAAGTTATCTGAACTAACTAGCGCTGGAGATCAGGGCTGCGGGCTGGACGCGACGCACAGCGGTAAATAACCTGTTGCAGAAAAACGAGCAGAAAGAGCTTCTCGACGTCGGTAGTTGGGGGAAACAATAAAGCTCAACTGGTGAAGCTCGGTCTGTATGGGAATGATGGGATTTAGGGGACGAAAATCTTGTCCGGAGCCCTTTAAAGCCGCAGCTCTGAGGAAAGATTTTCTTACGGCAACTCTACGCAACGCGCACAGCTGAGAATGAAGCCTACTTTGCTCTGTGGAGTCTCCGATCGACCATCCGGCTCTCCTCCATTCATTCACACTGACTGGGCTCTCAAAATGACTCGCTGTACTTTGTCGCTCTAGTGGCCAAGAGCGGAGGTTCATTCACGTTATACTCTTTATACCCACTGAACATTGTTATATTTTAGTCTGTGCACACACTGTTTCTTATGAAATATAAAAGGGAGAAATGGTGAACCTCTGAACTTCAATGTCATGCTAAAATCACCATTTCACACATTTAAAATCAATTAAAACCCCTTTGGGCCTTATGAGGATGGATAATTGGAGCAGCCAAATAACCTACAGATTGGGAACAGGTGATGACTGTCCTCTGCTTGGCTGGAAGTCCTAGTTAAATCCAAATTGGAACCCGTGACCACTTTAAAAGACATAAATAAAAGGTAGGCTAGAGATCCTATCTCCCAACAACAAGTATCCCACTGTAAATATTTGACTGATTTCCAAAATAAAATTAAATATGAACAGTTTAAATACAAACAGTATTTAAAATGTTTCATATTTTGCTTAGAACCTGTAAAAGGTATCAATACATACATGATTTTTTTCATGTTTTCATTTAAATATTCTTATTTTTTATGTTTTCATTTAGATCTTAATTTGTTTGTAAACTAGTTTTTTTTTTTACTTGTATATCTAGCTATTTGTAGTTTATCCTTAGTTTTTAACAACATTGGAGAAAAAAAGTGGAGGTCAGCACAAAAAAAACATAAAATAAAACAAAGCCATGATGGAATGACAAGCTTAATATTTGGGAGTTTGCAGTTCATAATTTAAAAGAAGTTGGGGGTTGCTATCTAGGGATTGCCCATCAGTTTCTCAATGCCAGAACTATCTTTTTTCTGTTAAAATAAAATAGGTTCCACCCATAAAAACAAAAGTTTCAAATGCATCATTAAAAGAGTAAATATGACTTAATGTATGGAACCCTGTCAGTAGAATTTTATTGGTGTTCTTGTTCATTTTAATTCCATCATAACATCTGCAGTTGACTCACAATAACAAATTGTAATTCCTGACATAATAGTTACTAGAATTTAAAATCATCCTTAGTTTCAGTATTGAGTACTCAAAACAATAATCAGTCTGTCCTTGGAAATTGAACACATGAATATTTGTCATAACTATTCATTTATTTTTAATGACACTGCTGCAGCTGGATTTTCAATCTGGTTTGCATAAAATCTTTGTGGAAAATATGAGACTGACAAAGCCAAAACAATGGCTCCTCCAAAATGTATTTGTGCTCTCCCATCCTCAATAAAGGAGCGGTGAATAGTAAACAAAGAGAAGCGAGTGGGCAGATGGGTCTGTTCAAACAGTCCGCTTATACTAGCAATTCTGCGCTGAGAGTGCTTTTTCATCTGAGCCATTTTCAAGACAACAAAATAAAAGTCTCAGCTTGCCTCTGAAAGGATAACACAGGACTATTCTACATTAATATTTCAGAGTGGTGTCTCAACTGCTTTTCTTGTAGCTTTCCTGCCCTTCAGGCCCAGTTTGAGTCAGTTAACACACTGCAGTTTAAAAGCAGCATACTCAAATATCTGCTGCCCCCTTCGGGAAGAAGTGAGAATAACTGCCTCTTGCTTGGGTGTTCCTACACATTTTTTTCATGTCGAAATTCAGGGATTTGCAAATCTCGCAAGACTGAAAACACCACCCCAACTGTGAAATATGAAGGTGGCAGCATCAGGTTGTGGGGCAGATGTGCCACAGGAGGGACCTGTACACTTTGGAAAATAGATGGCATCAATAGGAAAGAACCTTTGATTATTCTGGTATCAAATCTGTTTGGTAATCTATGTCACTTAGATTAGGAAATGTTTTGTCTGTTTGATATGACACAGAGAAAATGTGTGTTTTTATACACTGTGCAGAAATATCTGGTTTTAAAAATAAAATATCATCATTTCTAATAAGTTGGGTGACTGATCCAAAAACAAGGACGAAGTCTCAGCAGAAAGTATTTTTTTTGGTTGTTTATTATGTGGCAGGTTTTTAGATCAGGAATGTGACAAACAAAAACTAAAAGGTATCATGTTATACATCAGTGTCCATGTGATACGCAGCAGCTTATAACTCCTTTCCAGAGGTACAGTAGACAACTGTAAGTTTTCTGATCCAAGCACCTGAATTTGCCAGAAATAATGTTCACTATAAAAGATTGCAGTGAAAGCCTCCTGCAAGGGCAACTCAACTTCAGTTCTGCACATTCACAGCTCAGCGACGACCAGTCTGATTCAAGACAAGTCAAGAAATGTAAAGGCTAATAAACTGATTCTGTCAGATCACTTCACTCCCATCAGACTGGGCCTTATCAGGCCTTTGAAGACTCGTATCTTCCCTGCACCGGTCAGATCGAAGCTGTAGTCTGCAGTGACATACGGTATCTCACCCTCAAAGCCGGGCTGAAACAGAGAAACACATATCAGTTAAAACAAATACAGACATGCATACCTTACTTTGATAAGTATGCTGAATGAACCGGCCGCAGACCTGTTCAGTTAGGATGCACGAAGGCAAAGAAATCGCCCCCAAGAGGAGGCAGTTGACCTTTCTGAGGACGGAGGGATCTACAGGAGTCAGCAGGAAGTACAGACCTCGTGCTGTGTCAATACCTCGAAGAACACCTGGAAGACATGACAGACATTCAATGCACAACCTAAGCCTTCAACTTCTTTCAATTTGTCAAAAACAGAATGACATTGAATGTAAAAAGTCAAGATAGAAAACATACCGAACCCCACACATGGGCAAAGCGTCGCCTGGGACAGGATGACGGGCCCTCCTTTGCTTGTTACTTTCTCTGCCAAACAGCAGAGCCCCACCAGACTGGCGTTAATGGCGTAAAACATATGAGAGGGTGCCACCTCACAGTGGATAACACCCAAAGCCACTGCTGTGTTAGGTACCTGCAGGAGAGTCAACAACTATATTTAACATCTACAACCAAAAAATGGTAAAAAGGAAATAAAACCTTTCACTGTTATTGTGATGCACAAGACAAACTGATCTGATCTTCATGGCATTGTAAAATATTGTAAATTTAACCCATGTGTCCAAAATCAAACAGATCAATACTGCTATTAAAGGACTGGTGCATCTCTAATAATTTACCTGGTATGGGGTGAGGGTGTGTAGTGGTCTAACTGTTCCAGAGTCATCAGATTGCAGCTGACTCAGGTAACCCAGCAACAACAACTCTCTGTGCTCATTAGACCTCTGGTGTGTTCTGTAAAATACATCTAGAGGTTACTGAACTGCCTCGACACGTCCTCCAGTCGCTCCGCGTAGAATTTATACTGTACTTACGCCGTCCCTTGGCGTGCCACACCTTGAAATTCTGACTGTACGTTGAGGTGTGTGTACGTTTTCGGGGGGCAGTGGCTCTCCGAGAACTCGTCCAGGGCAGTCTGAGTGGGTGGGTGCGTTTGATAACCCTGTGCCGTCCTCAGAAAATCCGGCGTGAGGGGGGAACACTGGGTGGAGACTCCGTGGCTGAGCTGGACAACGTGAGTGACGGGCAGGAAGCGGATCAGGTCCACCAGCAGCTGGAAACCAAATCCTGCAAACACACGTGGTTTTAATGTGGGTAAAGATCTTAACAGTGTTTCGCTGTCATTATGGTGAGGCGCCTGAACTGACCTTTAACCCAGCCCATGGTGTTAATGATGACAGGTATTTCTCTGCTCTGTGGACGCCTGCGCCATAAAGACTTCAGAGATTCGAGGTATCCATCTAAGTCTGGCTCACATGAAGACTGACCGTAGTAGATCATGTGGTCCGGGGTGACTTGGTGTGTGAATGGAGGACCTGGAAAGCAGCAGGAGGTGAGTTCACAAGTCCCTCCTTGATTATTAGCACTGGATGGTGTTCCATACTGGAAATGGTTTCATTCGCATATGTACTGGTTCTCATTTCTCAATTGGCTACAGATTGCATTGGTGGCTTTTCTGTAAGACTTTTAAATAGAAATAAGACAAAAAAAATATCTTAAAACCCTCTGTAGTCTGGGTCCTAATGAACTAGACTAAATGTTCATTGGGTTTGATTCACTTTTAATTTTGCGGTTTTTAAAGTGGATCAAGCTGCCTGGACAAAAATCACACAGACGCAACAGCTGCTGCTCTAATGTTCAGGGCGCTATCACGAGAAACTTCACAGCAGGAGCAGAAAGTGTGTGGCACGTTTTTAAACATTTAATAAATTACTTAATGAAAAAGAAAGAAAAAAAAAAAACTTAAATTCACCTGAGTCAATAAAGAAGGTAGATAAAAGATTTTCTGGCCATGGAAAAGTACAATAACACCAAAAAATAAATAAATAATTGTGTCCTATTTACAAGATACAATTTGGATATTTTGTAATGTGACAAAGTCAACATTTCTATGAAGAATAAAATTGTAAAATCAGCCATAAAAAAAGCAAAATTCCGATTATAAAGTCAGACATTCTTCAAAAGAGACAGAAGTCCTCTAAGGTTTAAGTGGTAAATTTAGGAGATAAGCAGCTGGATGTTTTCCAAAGTTTAAGTGGTAGAACCGGGTTCTATTCTAGAACCAGAGCAACGTTTCCCAGGTCCAGACTTGTCATGAATGCCTAAAACAGGATCCAAAATACACATCAGAAAGACTGAGGAAGATGCTGCAACATGGCTGCATCGAGACTGGACCCGGGAAATGTTCTGATACAGGTAAAGGTGAATCATCCATTTACACTAGAAAATATCCAGATATATATCTCTTACATTTTCTGCACTTTTTGCAGAGACATGTTGGCTGTTGACTCAAGCTGTTGCTTTGGACTTCAACAGAATTTAGGAAGTCAAATGCATCACAGGCAGAGTGCTCTAATTTACTCCATTTGAAAAAGCTTTGTTGCTAGGTCCTTTGGTTATGAGATTTTTATGGCTAAATTAAATTGTTTAATTTTGAAAATCAGTAAAGTGGAACACAAAGAATAACCAAAAATGAAATCAAGCAAAAAGAGATTATGGAGAAAAGGAAATCTTACCCAGAAGTGGCTCTTTGACAGTCGACAAAGACAGACAACCAGGAGGGGTGAATTCTGTTTGACCAAGATCTCCTTCCAAATAGTCCACATTGGAAGTACTATAATTAACATAATATGACAGCTATCTTTTAATTTCAATGTTATAAACACAATAAACCTTTAAATAGAAATTATCAGACGTAAAAGTCGAGTACGAGTTGTGTGTACTCACTGATTCAGTAACGTATTGATGAGGATCCGGATAAATGTTGATTTGCCCACATTCTTGACACCACACACAAGAATAACAGCACAACCGTCTAGATCTCCTTGACAACAAACCAAAATAAAAAGAAGACATGATCATAATGAAGCTCTGTATTCATTATGAATACACATAACATTAAAATGAGAACTTTTACTGTCAAAATCTAAATGTGTATATTAACTCATCACCTGTGAAGTTCTTGCATCTAAAGAAATATAGTTAGAAGCAAAATGCATAAAACAAAGACAATACAGTGAAAAATGAAGCAAAAGCTCAGCATTTTTTCATGAAAAAAGGAATCTGAATAAAATGCATCTCCAAGGTGAGAAAAATCATTTTTTTAAATTAGTGGGAAGAGTTTTTCAAACAATGTTAACCTTCAACTGCAACCAAATTTAATAGATTTCTAAGAGAGCATTTGTGTTCTGTGTCTGACAGTCCAAAAGGACCAGGTCTGAAATAGAGCCAAGACATGTAGATGCTCACCTTTGCAAGCATTGATAACTGTGCCGAGAGCATCTCTGCAGCTCCTGGATATTTTCAGTCCCTCGATGTTGCTGGCAAGTGGAATCATGCCCAGACCGTTCAGTGGGGTGTCAAGGACAGCCGACATTAGTTCACTCTATAAACCCACAGGAAAGAGAATCATTAGTTATATAAAAAATGTTCTATCTTGCCCAAAAGTCTACACTATCTCATAAAATAAGAAATAAAAATATCCACCAGCTTACCACAGGGGGACTGAACAGTTCACTAAGGTGTGTAAAGCTCGACAGAAAGTGTGTCAGAGGAGTCTCTAAAGGATCCAGGAGGATGATGGATGATGTTGGTGTTACCTTTTTTACCAATTTCTTCCGTGATGCTGCAAAAAAGAAAAAAAAAATGTTCAAATGGCTTAGGGCATAATTATGTAAGGTACTTTTAATTTTCCTCTTGCTGAAAATTTGCTATATAAACAAACCTGCCTCGCCTAGGGAGTAACAGCTTTACACGGCCCAACCGTTTCAGGAAAATCAACACTGCTGAATCTCATGATTAAAATCCCCACTTTCAAATGCAGCAGGAAATTTACTTTTGACCAGAATCAGATTTTGAATCTGACCAGTGACTGGCAAGTCAGCTCAAAAAACGTTGTTTCTGTCAACGAACACACCATACACAAGTTCTGCTATGAGCTGACAACATTCCGTTTAATCAGGATGCTTGTTAGTGAGATAAAAAGACTCCAAGTTAGCTATTTTTATATTATTTATTAAAGCTGCAACTTTAATAGATTAAAAACTTTAAAAAAAACCTTGTCATATCTTCTTCTTTTGTAATTCCAAAAGAGAAATCAAAATTGGTTTAAACTCTTCATTGAGGTCAAACCAGAGATTGTAAATTCTGACGAGTTCATCTTTTGTTTTTCTAAAACCTTAGAATTATACTAGCTACTTCTCACAGAAGACCTGCAGTTTACCTGCTGAAAGATAATCTTCAAGGATGTTGGAAGCCTCTGTTCTGTCATCTCTGACGTAATCAGTGTGTCCCAGTGCTCTGAGCGTGAGCGGGCAATGTGATGCTGGGGAAAAAAGGGGGTACGACTTCTGACCCTCATCAATAGTAAATCCCATCACTTCAACACGACCGTACAAACAGGTCACAATACATTTCCCACGGAAGCACAGCGTCTGCAAGAAGGTCAACAGGATGCTTAAATACAGAAGTTGTTTAAGTTGTACCTGTTAATTAATTAGGGATTTTTTGTGAAGCATACCTGATTTTTCTGCATGACCAACACTGCACGGTTTTGCTGGTTCCCTCTTTGTGCACAGTGATGAAGAGCCTCCCCCTCTAGTCTGCTCCCTGGGACCTCCTCTGACTCTTCTGAAGTTTCCATACCATTTATATGAACCGACTCAGAACCCTCCATAAAGTCCGGAAGGTCTTCTATCTCGTCATCCAAGGCAAATTTTGAGCACCCATTAGCTTGAGACTCAAGTTTCTTAAATCCACATGGAGAGTTTTTCTTCTTTTCAGAGACAGTTTTTGGTTTATTTTTTAGCCTCTTTAGAGAGGGTTTTTTCTTTATAGACACCTGGTGCTCCTTTACCATCTTGACCATCACAGGACTAGAATTAAGATTTGAGGATTTGACAGAGGATCTGCAACGTTTGCTCCTCACATCTTTCCATTTTTGAGGTTTACCTTTTACCTGGATGTTTTTGTTCACCTTCATGATCTTGTAATAAACATACAGTAATGTTTTACAGAGGCAAATCAAAGCAAAGAACCTGAAAGTAAAGAGATAGAGAAGATATTTAGTGAAAAATCATATTTTAAAAAACAGTTGTCACACTAATTCTTCTGGAGTGAATCACAATTGTTTCCAACATTACTAATTCTGTTTATATAAATCTCACTCTTTATAAGGCATTCGAGAATTATCTTGGTTTTACTACATATGTGTGTATATATATATATATATATATATATATATATATATATATATATATATATATATATATATATATATATATTCCCTGGGTGAGAAGGGAATTTTATATATATATATAGAATATCAAACATAAACAGATTGAGCATAAGATTATTTAGAATATAAGGTTTCAAGATTTTAAAATTATTATTTAAGTCGATGTGTTTGGTAATTATGGTGGTAATAAAAGAGAAACATATGTTAAATAAGAATATTTTAAACTAAGCCGTTTTTGTTACTCTCAGTCACAACTTTACAGTAAATGGAGGGAAATAAGTTCCTCCAAAATATAAGTTTTCATAACCCTTCATCAGTTTTAAGTGAATGTTTTATAATACAACCTTTCTAAAGTTGTTTTAAAAATAAAATAAATATAGATAAAGATCAAGGGTGGCTCAACCAGTTTTCATGAGCTTCTGAGTCTCTGTTGAGTTTGTGAATCTTTCAGCCACCATAAACGTGACAAATTCTGTGCCATTTATTATTTTCAGAGTGCTCCTATTCTGACTTGCATTTATTTATCCAACATATTTTTATAACTGATCCCAGAAGGAGCCCGAAGTTACTTCATATGTTAAAGTTGTCAACCTTATTACAAACCTTACCAGCAGAGCAAGTTAGCCTCAGCTAGCTTCAAGTTGCAAAGCACTTAAGGAGGCAAGATAAACACACTTAACCGTATATGAGCTAGTTTTAAACATAAAAAATGCTCAAATAAAAGAGCTATGCATTCACTAAACATCCCATATTTTACATTTGCTGTGAATTAATAGTTACTAAAATTAACGAAGCACAACCTGTGCACAGTAGCATTAGCCTGAAGCTAAAGCTTTATAGATAAAAAAAGATTAACTTACCACCAACTACTGTGAAAACGATGCCAAGCTATGGCAAAAACACCTCGAATGCCTGCTAAGTTGACAAAGTTTATAAAACATAAATGTAAATAAACTAAGGGACAGGAGTTCTGCTATTTAGCCGCCGCTAGCTGGCTAACTTGCGTGTGTGAATATACCACACTGCATCAACGCGCTGTTGTGATTGGTTGTCAGGCAACGAAACGATTAACGTCGGAATATGGCCGTCAAAAACTTTCTAGGAGTGTTTTCATTTGAAAATAAAAAGTGATAAACTGGAAAATAGATTAATTAGGTGTTCTCGTGAGCTAAAATGAGCATTTCCATAGAAGCATAATTCGTAATGAATGCCTTTTGGATGAGGTTTCTTTTCATAATATGAAATCTAAGCAACAAAACACTTTCCCGGAGTTAAACGGCGTCACATCCTCTTCCTTTTTCATTTATGGGCCTGCGAGTATAGAAAACAAGGTTAATGTAGCTACGTTTTTCTGTTTCGCTTAGCTGTCCGCATTATATACGCCGCATAACAGAGGCTTCTGACTAAAACTGGCTAAAAATGTCGTCCTGCAGATGCAGGCGTCCGATTCTCGCAGTTTGAGGCGTTACGCGCTAAGGGAGCGTCTTTAAAGGTATGTGCTAGAAATAAACGTGGAGGTGCGCAGTTTGGGAAGGGTGTCTATTTATTCCTAAGCAACTCAACTGCTGAATACTAGCCAATTGAAAGACTATATGAGTGCTTTGACGTGTAGGATACTGTTTAGTTATTTAGCTAGTGTTATTTATTTAGTGTTTAGTTATTGCTAATTCAAATGTAATGTTAAATCTCAACAATAATTTTCAATGTGCATTTTTACAAATCTATTAATTTAGAAATGTATGCAGTGGGTTGAAAAATTTATTAGCAATACAGAAAGCACAGTGCCCAAAAATGTTCACGGCTCCTGAACTTTTCCACATTTTCTCACATTATTACCACATATTTTAACGTATTTTATTGGAATTTTATGTTATACGTCAACACAGAGTGGTATTGAAGAAAAAATAAACATGGTTTATATTATTTATATAGTTAAAAATATAAAACGTGTTTGTGTATTCAATTTTATTTATGTCGGTGCATTTAAATAAACCCAAGAGAAACATGGTAACTTTGTATGTACCGTACAATTAAATGTATTTGCAGAGAGTTGTAGTAGTACACTCCACAAAACTAGCCATAACAAGCACCACGAGTCTTTTTCCACAAGCCATGCAATAATCCAAACGTGGAAGAAAGCTCTCTGGTTAGACCAGTATTGGAACCTTTTGACCAATACAATGAACAATAAATTTAGATTTGTAAAGCAAAATTCACCTATAAATTCACCTATAGCACCTATTCTTCTCACAGTGGAACTACAAGTAGTTTATGTTGGTTTATCACATGCAATTGCAATAGAAAATTTGAAAAAATGGCAAAATTTCATTGCTTATGAATATTTGTACAAGGCACTGTAGGTGTAATATTCTCAAAAATTAAATTTCCCTACCATTTGTGTACTTTGTAAATTGAAAAGTGAAGAAACAAACAAGTAATTTCAAATGTTTTTACTTACAGTATGATATGGAGAATGATTTTTTTAAGGAATGATATTGTTCAGAAATTAATGTAGAAAATTGCCAATTTGATTGATTAAATCTCTTGATTTGATTGTTGCTTTATAAACTGCCACCTTATATCAGTACAAGTAAAGAAATGTAGCATTGGGTTACTTATGTAGTAAGTAACCCAATATGTTAAACGTTTATCCTCTTGTGGTTGCAGTGAAGCAGAAAGGATGCCTGGTGCTGAAACCAGTCATGCGCATCGCGTCCTCTCCTCCCTGAACCAGCAGAGGGCAGCAGGGAGATTCTGTGATGCTGTGCTTAACTTGGGAGATGGGGTGCTTTACCAGGCTCACTGCAACGTCCTAGCCTGCTTCAGTGATCTGTTTGAAGTGTCCATCTCAAACCCCACTCAACACACAGAGTTTGACCTGCAGGGTTGCCCCAGCGACGGCCTAGAGCTGCTTCTGACCTTTGTCTACAGTGGAGAGCTGAAGCTGGAAGTAGACAATCTGCAGAAAGTGCAGCAAGCAGCAACCAGCCTATGTGTGCCTGAAGCCCTTGCCCTCTGTAAGCAGTTCCAAGTAAACTCCGGAAACCCCGTCGCTTTGAAACGGAAAAGAGGTCGACCCAAAAAAGGTCAAACAGATGCTGTCAAGGAGGAGAACTCTCTGATGGTCCCGGCAGAAGAGTTCAGTTCTGCAGGCAGTTTTAGCTTAGTGGATGTTGCTGTTGCTCCCACAACCACCACCACACGCTCTGGTCGAGTAGTGAAGGGCCCTAAGAGGCTGGTGACCGCTGATGCCAGCCCCACATTGGATCCCAAAGCTGTTCTCACTCCTGTGGAGAAGGAGACGTCTGAAGGTGTTGTTGAAAATGTAAAATCAGATCAACCAGCTGCTGAGTCTGAGGTACAGTACATACACATACACATGATTTTCAAGTGGGAGGAAAAGGATTCATTTTTTGCACAAAAAACATTTTTAAAGTGAGCCTTCCATTTGTATTTTTCCCTCTTCGGTTAAAACTTTGCAGAACCAGCTGCAGCACTCAAATGTATCTCTCAGTTTTGGGTATCTAGAAACTTTAATATTTGCTCATACCTCTTTGCTACATTGCTCAATATCAGTGAGGTTGGATAGAGAGCATCTGCAAATCTCCACTGGATACAGGTCTGGACTTTGACTTGGCCATTCCAATGCCTGAATATGCTGTGATCTTAACCAAGGGTGTCAAACTCCAGTCCTCAAGGGCCGCTGTCCTGCAATTTTTAGATGTCCCACAGGTATAAAACACTGTAATGAAATGGCTTAATTACCTCCTTCTTGTGTATATCAGTTCTCCAGAGCCTTGCTAATGACCTAATTATTTTATTCAGGTGAGGTGCAGCAGAGGCACATCTAAAAGTTGCAGGGCAGTGGCCCTCCAGGACTGGAGTTAGATAACTGTGATCTAAACAGTTCCATTGTTGCTCTTGCTGTATGTTTAGGTAGGACTTGATGATTAAACAACTTTATAGATTAATCAAATTTTCTGTTTTTGAACATTACATTTTTGGAAAATCTGGATTTTTTTTTCCAACAATACAATCCTTGGCTTTTCACAGTTGAGAGAGATGTTAGCCCACTCAAGAACTACCATCTTTTTTGACAAGCATGTTTTATAGCTTCAATTTATTTTGACTTTGAATTCAGGTCAACTCACATTGACTCACAAGGAATGATTGAAACAAAAGCCAATTTTTAAAATATATTTTCATTTGTATTTTTTAAGAAAAAAGTGTTTAAAATTAGAAATTGAATGTATTGTCATAAAATATTGGAGATTTTATCTGTAAGCCATATTGCTCAGCCATAGTTTAGGGTAATTTTTATTGCTGAAGGTCTTGATTTTTTTGCAGCCTATAACAGGCTCTCGATTAGGATTACTAAGTATTTAGCTCCACTAATTTTCCCTTAGTATCTTACCTGGTCCAGGCTGCACAATTCACATTTTTATTTTCAAACAAAGTTGAAAACCATGCATCATTCCCTTCCACTTAATTTGCTGTGTCACATAATATCACAGTTTAATACATTGAATACAGCTGTAATGCCATAAACTCTACAAAAATTTCTATCACATGCATGAATTTACTGAACCTAAATGTTTAGCTGCATCTGATTTGTGTTAATTGCAGGTAGTAAAGCTGAAGATCCACGCAGATCCTGGCAGTGATATCCAGGAAGCAGATGAAACTGCAGCCGAGGTGGAGGAAGCAGGAGATGATGACGGGGGTGAACTTGAAGGTATCGTTGATGACACAGATGAGGAATATTTACCTCCGGCTGAGTCTGGCTCTGCAACGTCGCCTGCATCTACAGGACAGAAACGGAAACTCCAGAGTAAAACAAGCAACAGCAAGAACGATGATGGCGTAGAGGAGTGCTCCAACAAAGGCTCAGTGCAGTGCCCTGTCTGCCTGAAATCCTTTAAAAGCAAATATTACCTCAAAGTCCACAACAGGTACAAAGTTAATATGATTATTTTTCCAGAGTTTCCTGTCGAGAGAATATCTTCTTACTTTTGTTTCCTGCAGGAGGCATACAGGGGAGAAACCCTTTGCTTGTTCTAAGTGTGGAAAGAGTTACTTCAGGAAGGAGAATCTGTCCGTGCACGAGAGCAGAGGCTGCGCTAGAGTATCAGTGAGTGAACACAGAGAGCCTTTTCAGGGCGGTTCTGGTCATTTTTGTGTCACTGTTTGTGATTCTGTCATTTCAGACGTACATCTGTTCCACATGCTCCTTGAGCTTCAACACGAAGGAAGAGCTCCGAGTGCATGTCGTCTCCCACACAGGAGAGATGCCACACAAGGTGCTGTTTACGCATACAAGTTACATAATAAATAGGATTTATATTAAGGTGGTTTTCTTTTTTTTTAAGTGTTCGACATGTAATGAACAGTTCATGTACAAGAAGAACTTGACGATGCACCTGATGAAGGTCCATGGACATCCCAAACCACATGCAGTGAGTATAGACCTCGTGATACGTCACCTTAAACTAGTAAACTTTATATTTGATTAAAATGGTAAAACTGAGTATTTGGAATGGACTGATGAAGGTTCTGTGATCCAAACTATACAACTTTGCTTTAAAAGTGACATAATTAATTAAATAACAGCAGTTACAAGTTTTCCTAAGAACTCTTTTCTTAATCATACCATCATCTGCATATTGTCTACAAAATTGTCCAGGGAATAGAAGAAGCACACTAACAGAATACAAATGATGTGTTTAGTGTCCACAGTGTCCCAAAACCTTCCTAACTCGGACCGAGCTGCGCGTCCACGAAGCGGCCAAGCATCGAGGCGAAAAGCCATTTGTGTGTGAGGAGTGTGGCCATCGAGCTTCCAGTCGAAACGGCCTGCAGATGCACATCAAAGCCATTCACAGGTAGAAACGCTGCAGCTTTTACCAGCCGTCCATTTTTTACCAGAGACCAAAACTTCTCCTTTCATTGTTGTCCTTGTTCTGCTGCTGCAGGAACGAGCGGCCCTTTGTGTGTAACATATGTGGCCACGCCTTCTCCCAGAAGAACAACCTCAGCATGCATCTCCGTGTGCACAGTGGCGAGAGGCCTTACCAGTGTCACCTCTGTGGGAAAACTTTCAGGACGCAAGGTGAGGGCTGCACAGCCGCCATCTTTACCGAAAGCTACAGATGCAATGAGAAGTGACAGGAACGACTAAGCAGACGTTGTTCTTTCTGTCTTTAAAGTCAGAAATGAGCTCAGAGACATGATACATCTACAGAGAGTTCTACTTGTGAATCTCTGGTACAATCTTTGGAGGGAGTTAAAGATTAGAGTGATGACAAGAAGGGCTTCCAGTTGCTCCATAAAACAAAAGCTTTAGATGAATTTAGATATGGTGAAATTCCTTCATAAATAAAGCCTGAGTGATAATGTGTGTATTTTAATACCAGCGAGTCTGGATAAGCACCACCGTACACACACTGGTGAGCGACCATACGGCTGTGACATCTGCGATTGGCGCTTCACCGAGAAAGGCGCTTTGCTCCGCCACAAGGCCAGCAAGCATGAGGAGGGCCGACCACACTGCTGTTACATGTGTAACAAAACATTCAAAGGTAAGAGCACACATCCTTATCAATCTGCTACTATTCATATAATGAATATCATTTTAAAAAGTGGCAACTGTTGTGTTTCCTTTCATCTATTTCAGCGCTGCAGCAACTACGTGTCCACCTGCAGCGCCACAGAGGCATGAGGAAGTTTGAGTGCACTGACTGCGGCTACAAGTTCACCCGACAGGTCAGCTTATAGATTAAACTCAAAGAGACACGGCTGGTTGGTTGACATAATGACACAGAAGGGAGGTTTACATTTAAAAGTAACAAAGAAAACTACAAAGGTGAGCTGTGGACGAGAGAAATGAATTAACAGAACATATTTAGAAGAAATGTTTTCTTAGTTGTTTAGTTGAGAATAAAAACTAATGTAGCATTCAATAACTTTACACAAAGTTCCTACAGTCAGCATTAATGTGAAAAAATAGTTTTATTTCCAGATTTTCTTCCTTTTAGCAATATCAAATGATTTCTTTTTCCTTCTTTTTTTTTTCCTTTCTTGTTGGGGCCTGCCATGCAAAGCAATGGCAGGAACCTATTGTTATGCACCTATTACCGTGAATGTGGCTCGAACCGCTGCGTGCACCCCTACAAAAGTGGTATTAAAACGTGCGGCTTGATCACGGCATTGGAGCTATTATTTCTGGTGGGATTCTGAGTTAACGTGGCGACAAAACAAGCAAAAAACGCTTTTTGCACTAAGGACCTCATCAGCTGCTCCATTGTTGTGCATGGGGACAGACTGGATGAGTCTTCTTTCTTTTTTCTTCTTTTCTATTATGGTGGATCACAAGCAACTTTAAGGTGCATACCGCCACCTACTGTACATGAGTTTGTAGCAGCATTACTTCACATCTATTAAATTAAATTTTTTTGTAAAAACCGACAGTTGATCTGATATTCGTTTAGAAATAAATTTTTTAAACTCTGGAATATATATTCCTATTCCCACATATCTTTTTTACTGAATGAGTCATCACAGCTGCTAGTTGATGACGGAGAATTAATTACCATAGCAACAGAGCCAGCAGCAGCAACAGCTCAGACAGTCCGTCCAGGTTCTGAAGATGGAAAACACTCCTTTACATCCAGATAAAGAAACATCTCACTTCTCCTGAACCAATTGTTCAACATCTCCCATCCTGCAGGCACATCTACGACGACACGTTCAGATCCACAAACGCACAGAGAACTACAATCCCAGGCAGAGGAAGCTGAGAAACCTCATTGTTCAGGAAGTCGATGGAAATCCTGATGAGAGCGAAGCCACTCAATCTACCAAGGCTCATGTCACCGAGTGCAGCCCAGCGCCGGCTGCCAGCCAGCCAGCCGCCAACAACGGCTCGTCTCCAGGCATCGGAACCTGTCATGACGCCGCGATGGAGGAGGTGACATCCAATGAGAGGGAGCGCAGTGAGACGGGGGAGACTTTCACTGAGCTGCACCAAACTCAGCTAGTCAGCGAGACGTTTGAGTCCACAATGGGCATGGAGGAATAGCTCTGCTAAAACACACTCAGTCAGACTGAGTGTTGTAAAGGTTTAAATGCCATGAAAAATATAATGAAAGGGGATGTGAGCCTTTAACCAGAATCTGTTCAGTAAAATGAAAGAACTGCATGCATAACCATGTTGTTGGCCAGGGCTACAATATTTTCCGGCTTAAGCATTATGACTTCAGTTACAATGGATGTAAATCATTGTGGATGTACTGCTGAGCAGACGTGTTTTTTGTTTACGTGTCATTTGTGGATCTTTAAAACAATTAAAGTCCACATGAAAGAATGAAATATAATTAGTTTAAATTTACTATGGACTTGTGTGAAAACAACTTTTCTAATGATAAAACCCCAGAGATTATCGTAACAGCAAGGCAAGTCTTTTTTCTTTTACTCACTCAGTTTTAGTACTTAGCTATTTGATAAAATTCCTCAAAATGTTTTTTGCTGATGAAAACATGTTTTCCATCTAAAGAAAAATACTTACAACTCTTTTTATTGTATTGATTCAATTTCAATGTTTTTGTGTGACAGCTCAATGCAAAGTAAAACATAATTGTGCTGCGGAAGGAAGATAATTTATGGTGTCTTTTTTTTTCAAAATAAAATGAAAAGTGTGGTGTGTATTTGTGTTCAGTTCCCTTTACTCTGATGCCCCTTAAAAATCCACCTCAACAAACTTCCTTAATAGGCTACCTGAAGAGTAAATAATGTGAGAAATTCTCTGTATAAATCCAACTGGTCCATTAAAACCTCAGAGGTTTTTACAGAACAGAACAGATATTTATCCTAATGTAAATTACAATTTTAGGAGTAAAGAAAACAAACACAATATATCTTTTAAATATGCTGTATTTACAACACCGGTTCAACTTCACAAAACTGTATGAGAACTTTTACAACACAAAAACTGCATACTTTAAAGCAAAAACATTTTTTCAAACTGAGATTCTTTTGTACTTCCAGTCAACGTTGCTGGAAACGCATTACAAGCATTATATATTTGGTTAAGGAAAGTTTTTCATGCACAATCCAACTGGAGCAGTCAAAGATTGATGCACAACCAAGAAACAAGAATCAGATCACCTAAATAAAAAGTCAACACTGTAAGCTGGAGTCCTTCAAACCATTACTCAAACATTCATTTCTCACACTAAACAGAAGAAACGCAAGTCCGTTGTGAAACTTAAGAGCAGTTAGGGAATGTAAACATTTAACAGCAAATTTCTGATCTAATTTTATCTTCCATGTAGAAAAAATGCTGCTAATTTAGAACTGCATTTAAAACAAACTGAATCAGCAGCAAAACTTTTCAAAATCCTGCGTCAACCACAATATATCCCCACCCTCAAAGTGCCCAGATCTTTTTAACAACATGAGTAAAAGCTTTTGAATTGTAAATGGAAATGCATCTGAATGTAAAAGAAACCAAAGAATCCTAAAATTCACATGGATGCTTTGGAACATGAGATGTCCAGGACAGGCTAGACTTATGCATCGTGATCCTTCAATCAGTTAGCTACAGATCAAAATTAGCAAATTGTTACTTGAAATTTCTCTCTCTCTCAAAAATAAGTTTTTTTTTAAGCACTAAAATTGAAAGGTCCAACTTCTTTCAGTACCTTTGGATTTTAATAAAATCTGATTAATGTTTAGAGATGCATCAATGGAGATATTCTTGCAAGTCCTTCATTTTCTGTTGAGGTGAAAACTACAATCAGACTTAACAGAAAACAACTTGCAATATTTGAGAATTGACATTTTCCTCACTTCTACGTCTTGTTGCTATATTCACATTTGCCCAAACTTCTGTTTCAAACTGTAGACATCGCCATCAGTTAAAGAAACACTAAATGTCTTCATGTAGGTCATTGCTTTTATGTGACTCTATGCAGTTGTGATCTTGAAGACTTGGGAACTGCAGTGAAAACGCATTTGCAGGTCAAAGTAAAAAAGAAAAAAAAGTCCAATCTGTGTATCTTTACTACTGTTTCACCCTTTCATCAAGGCATACATATACCTATCTTATCTAAAACTCAAAGTTATCTATCAATACACAGAAAAGAGTAAAAAATATTAGATAGCACAAACTAATTCTGTCTCTAAGCCCATGTAGTGACCATGAAAGTCCACAAGAGGGCTGAAAATCACCAGAAACCCATGCATCAACAGAAATTAAGTAGTTTTGAACAACAATGGGTAAAACTACATCTAGGTTGGATGTTACCCAATCATTTCAAATCTTTTCTGCACATCAAATGACGATAATGCTGTAAATCTCAGCCTATTTCCCTTGCAGATGACACTGTAATGACCATATGTAAATAAAAAAAGCATGTAAGGAAAATAATATAGATTATGTGTTTAAACTATATGCAGTCTTCTCTCATGCATTAGAGTCAACATAGAAAACAAAACTCCAGGTACCTTAGAGTGTGATGATACACACACCATAGTCTAAATAACAGATTTTTTCAGCACTTGCACAACAAAAATTTTCAAAATTATTTGGAGCTTATTGTGAATATAATATGATTGTTAAAAGTTAAAGTGCTTTTAACTGTTTTCACCACCATCCTTCTGGTGTTGCAGTTCATGTCCCTTCATTCTTTCAAAGCCAAGAAGGAGCAGGGTTCAAAATCTACTTTAAAGCAAATAAATCTATAACCCATATCATAGATATTGAGCAGCAACGTATCATAGCTAATCAATACCATTCGAGATTTCCCACCAATCCTTGCAGCAATGAGGTAAACTGAACTCTGCAAAAGCAAAATCTTCCAAAACGTCTTTTTGGTTTTGTTGTCAGTGCAAATACCTTAGTATACTTAAAATTAGACTAAACTAACTTGGAAGTAACTTTTCAGCATGTTATAAAGAATTTTGAAGTTATACAAGTTACAACATTTATTTCCCTTTGGGATTATTAATGTATATTCTAATTTGAATAAGAGATAAGTTAACAATTCTTTAATATGGATGAAAACATACTAGTTCTACCAGCAGATTATTTCTATCATCAATATTAATAAATTATTAAAGTCATATCTTGCTGAAAAATTACTTGTAAGTTTAGTTTTACTTCAAGTGTGATAAGATATTTGCACTAGAAACTAAACTCAAAACACTTTGTAAGATTTAGTATTTTTGCAAAGAGAGAACACGGCGAGCATGTATGACCGCATCAATGCGCTGGGTTTACATCCTGGTTCTGGTTCAGATTGTTGTTGAGGTTGTGGAGCGCTTGGTGGCGCTGGTGCCGGTGGAGGTGTATGGTGTTGGACTCGGGTGTGTCAGTGGGTTCAAACGAGCTGGCCACCAGCGGCATGAACTGGCGGAAGATGCTGACGCTGCCATGCCAGAAGGTCCGCTGGGGGAGCCGTCCAGCCACCGTCCAGGCACGGTTCATCGGATCATACGCCTCCACGACATCCGACAGCTCGAACGTGTTGTCGTAACCACCGGATACGAACAGCTTACCGCCCAGGACTGCCACGCTGCCTCCAACGTGAACCTGAAAAATTTGAAATCAAATCAGCTTGCTGGCAACTCTATTTTTGTGTGCCAATGTGTTGGAAAGTTTCCTTTTCTTCAGTATTTCTAGAACTTCTGCTGTGTTTGGACAATAAATCCATTAGAGACAAACTGCAGCACTGGGAGCATCAATTCCTGCTTGTTTTTATTGATCTCACCCTGTTCTGTGTGTCCAACCAGTTTACTGTACAACACTGAAGGTCACAGAAGACTATTATTAAAGCAGGGCAGCACACAAGCATCTGATGTGAAATACAAACCTGGTTCATGGGGCTAATTTTGTCCCACTCGTTCTTTTGTGGATTGTAAACATCAACCTCCGCTGAGTCATCCCTGCACATGGAGACAGGCTGTTACTGGCCAAATACCCGCTGCGTCACATATATTAGAAGCTCTGATGACTGTTTCATCCGAGTAAATCCTTCTATTTATTAATATTCAGCCATCTTGAACATAAACACTTCACCACCTAAATTGTGTGGAAATATTAGAGGGAATTTTGAGTTTTTCTGTTAGATAAAGCCAGAATGAACAAAAAATGTCACCTTCTTTAAACTTTGACTAAAACACAATCATTAGTATGGTCTAACTAACAAAGTAGCAAATCAAGGTAGCTTTCTTCATTTTTTAAACAATAAACATTCTATTGCCTAAAATGCACTAACATAACATGTTAACGTCAATACAATGCAAGAATGATCTGTTGACAATTATGGGATTAAAAAAGCAAAAGGTGCTTAATAAGAGATATTTGATATATCTTGAACAGTTTACACTTAAAAAGAACATAAAACAAAAGCCTTTTGTGAGTGAAATAATTAAACTAAAGGCTAGCCTGTCTAAATTGTTACCATAGTAACAAAATATACAGTAAGAGATCCCTCACCTAACAAAGTAAATGAGGCCATTGAGGGTCACTGTTTTTGGAGTGAAGGACCAGGGAGGCAGCTGTCCACAGTTGACCATGGTCCAGCGGTTGGTGTCGGCGTCGTAGCTCTGGACGGCCATAGTGTCCTCGCCGGTCAGAGAGCCTATAGCGTACAGGCGGCCGTTGCACGCCGTCGTGGAGCAGTTGTCCATGGGGTGCAGCATGCCTGGCAAGGCCTCCCAGCAGTCCAGAGCCTGGTCGTAGCGCTCGGTGCTGTCCGACGCCACCACGTACAGCTGGCCTTTCAGCACGCACGAGCTATGGTACTCGCGGGCCTTCAGCATGGGCGACACCTCTGTCCACTCGTTTACACTGGATTTGTAGCGCCACACGCCGTCGTACAGACGGGAGCCGTCAGAACCTCCTGGAGAAACATGGAGATGCAGCTTTTAGCTTCCACTCACCAAAAATCTGGAACAAACTTCCAGATAACTGCGAAAATGCTGAAACAATGACTTCCTTTAAATCAAGGCTAAAAAGTGACCTGTCAGTAAATGGAACATCGATCAACATATTTTACAGAGCTAACATCCAAAATAAAAAACAATTACCAAAAACCATTAATATAATGGATTATGTCTCTGAAAACAAAATTGCTCTTTAAAAAATATTAATCATCAGAATGGAAATTATTGACCTTATTTTAATTTATCATGTGACTAATTAATTGCTTATTGCAGGCTTAGTGTAAATTACTTTTGAAATGAATTTTGCTATGCAAATAAGCTTGACAAGAATATGAGCATTTTTACCTCATAATTTCACCAACATCCTGAGCTGAATAACAATTTATCTAAATAAATAATGCAATAAAAGTTATATTGATAGTGTTGGGAACTCAGAGTGTAAATAACATCAGACATGAATCTTCAGTTTGCAGACAACTGTCTACATGTATTGCATCTTTAAAAAGTGTAACACCATAAACTTAGACACATTGCAAACAACAAACAAAAATGAACCAAACGTAAATGCATATCTTCTTGAACAAATGAGATCGGCAGACATCTGTTCAACACCGCACTGTCACACATTTCACAAGACTAAACATAGACTCCACTAACTCAATGCAGCAAAGCCGCAAAAGTCAGCTGCTACTAAAACATTTCTACAGATGGACTTTATTGTGTTTCTCTACAAAGGCAATTAATTCTTGTGGTTTTTCTTTTAATTTAGAAGCAAGGACGTATTTCCTCGATATGCCATAGTAACTGCATGTTGTGTAATAGACATTAAGTCTTTCCATAGATAAATCTTTAATCTTTTTTTCATACTTTTCTGCACATTAAAATCATTTTCAACCAGTTCTATTAGATTTCAGTTTTATTCAGAAAAAGTCAGTGAGTATATTTGGCCATTTAAACCAGTTCAGATGACAGAGGTGTTAGTTAAATTTATGAGCTGTATTTAAGTGACTGATGTGGCAAGGTTGAATAGATTCATGAAGTGTACTTCTATGTCTGTAAAACAGACAAAAATGTGTTATAAAAACAGAATGTGATTGAAAATAAAAACAGAACTGAGACCGAGGTTTTTAGGCATACCAGAATTTACGCTTTTGTGTCAAACAATCTCTGGAAACAAACTTGAGTTTGACTGAAACAGACTAACCATACCTGGTGTGAATACACACCAAAATACATGAATCTGTCAAATATCAAATGTGGAATATTGGATTCAATTGAGAACTGAAATATTTGCTTAATTTACACAGGGATTAAAAAAATTGGCCCTCAACATAACACAACCAGAGCTAGATCAGAGCTGTCTGCTGAAGGTTTGGGTTTCTTACCTGTGACATACATATCATTTCCGAGGGCTGCTATGCTGTAACCTCCTCCAAGGTGGTCGGGGAATTCGGCCAGGTAGCGCCACTGTCCGGTCTGAGGGTTGTAACAGTCCACAGTGACCAGTTCGTCGCAGTCCTGGTCACATCCTCCGACCACCACCAGGATTTCCGCCAATCCCGTAGAGGGCCGAGGTCGCATGCGGTGGCACGGCCTGTCGTGGCGGTCGTATTCACAGGACTGGAAGCTGCGGGCTTCGTTCACCATGCGGAGGCAGGTGGGTGACAGGTAGACAAGCGGGTCACTCTCCACGTGGGCCAGGAGGAAGAACCGCCTGACGAACGGGAGGCGGACCTGCTGGAGAAGTTCGGGCCAGTAATGCAGCCGTCGCTGCAGATCAGCCTTTACCCACCGCACTGCGATTTGGTAGACCGTCTCCTCCTTATCCACGCAAAGCTCGTCGTCGGACACGAACTCTAGTAGACGCTTCCATGGCAACCGTTCAAAGTCTCTTCCTTTCGCCAACTCCATTATGTTTTTGAGGGTGAAGCGGCGTGCGCTAATCGCCAATTCCCTGCAAGCGTAAGCCTCTGCAAAGTCTTGTATCTCTAAGCAGTTGGAGACATCCAGACGCTGCTCCAGAAATGCACAGCATGCCTCTTTGACCGAGGGGAACTGGAACAAATCGGCCGTCTTCAGCAGGAGATCCACGTTGTCCTGAGTGACCGTGACCCGACCCGTGTAGCAGAAGTCCACCAGTAAGCCTAGAAGCTCGGCTGACACCTCGTGTAGAACCACTCTGTCCATTACGCTCTCCCTCAACGTCCCGGTGAACATGGCACGGAAGTAGGTGCTGGCAGCAGCCAACACCGTGCGGTGGCAGTGGAACTCCCGCCCCTCGGCACATAAAGTCACATCAAAAAACTTCCGCTCAGCTCGTAGCTCATGAATTCCTCTCAGGAGGTTGAAGGCATGCGAAGAGTCAAAAAAAGGTAAGGTGGACGGCTGCGTCTGGAGAACTGGTTTCTCCATCTTTCCTCTCGCTGTGTCTCACTTGTGGCGGAGTTCAGAATGAGGATTTCATCTGGAATAGAAATCAAAAATACTTGTTAAGCATCAGCAGAGCTTATCAGTAATTCTGCTACAAATTCCTACCTCATTATCAGTTAAGTTCCAGAATGTTTCCTTATCTAATAATTAAACCATATAAACTTACCAAACAAGATTACTAAACCAAAAAGGATTTTAACAGTTGCTTTCAAATTAAAACAAGAAGTTTCAAACTGCAGTTACAAATCGAAGATGAGTGGTGGTTGAAGTATGAACCCTGAAAGGATCATTATTGCAGAGTCATGGTAGCATTTTTTCACAAATTGTGTCAAACATTTCTCATCAAATGCTATTACATTTAAAATTATTCATTAAGAAATGTATGATTTTTTTTTTTACATGAAGAAAAAATTACTTTGGTAAAGCATTTTTAATTGTCTTGATGTAATGGAAAAAAAGACACTATGAAAGCCATAGTAACAGTAACAATAGTTAAAATCTTTTTCAGTTTGTTCTCCTACCTGATAAGCCCCTTCAGGCTGGTTACACAAGTTAAAAAGTAAAACAGTCGAGAGAACACAACAGTGAAGCTCAGTCTGTCTCTGATGAATGCGACAAGCTCCTTCGACGTGTTTAAGAAAGAGCTCGCTTGTGGTCTGCAGCTATAAATACGCCCACAGTATCCATTTCCAGACGGGAGTGGGGGTTGGATTTTAGGGAGAACACCTAACAGGCAAGGAAACTGATGCTAACAGTCAGACACCCCCCACCACAACCTCTGGTATGTCTCTGAGGTCACTCAGAGTGAGTAAGGAGTCTTTATGGGAATTGCCAGTAAAGCCTTGGCCTCCTCACCACCTGTAGGGTTGCTTCCTGTTTGAATTTTCAGCAATCTCTTGGCAAAACATACATTTGCTCCGAGCAGGCAACACGATCACCTGCTTTGGTTTTATATGAAAACAAAACCTACAACCAGGTTCTTCTAGGAATAATAGTATCACTCCAGACTTCATTTGACAACCATGAAATTCAATCTATCAGCCTTATGAGAAACACATTTTATTTTGGCATTCACATTTCAGCTTAGTCTAATCACTTAGACAACAAAACCACCGATGACGATCTTCTCTGAGAGTCATCTTAGGAGAAGATAACTTCTTAAAATACACAAGTGTCTGTTTACAGAGATTTGTTGTAAAGCCCACCGTCCTCTGGCTGAAAGACGGCGCACATTCCACACCAGGGTTCAACAATGCAGCAGTCCAAAGATCTGTGCAGGGGATCAATCTTCTCTCCTGAGGGCAAACAGAGCCCCATATCCCAGAGAGGAGGTAAAAATAAACGGAAAAACACAAATAATAATATTCTTCAACAGGATAAAAGCTAATATCTACTCAGAGGACAATGTTATGAAGGCTTCTACCAAAAACTAGGAAGATAAAGAACTTTACCCCAATTTTGAAGACCTTACACTGGCTCCCTGTAGCTCAGAGAATAGATTTTAAAATATTTATTTTAGTTTATAAATCACTGAATGGCTTAGTACAAAAATACATTAAAGATATGTTGCTGTTGGATCAACCTTCCAGACCACTCAGGTTTTCTGCCTCTGGTCTATTTTGAATCCCCGGAACCAAATGTGCATTCAGTTTTTATGCTCCATTAATCTGGAACAAACATCCAGAAAACACCAAATTCCTTTAAGTCAAGGTTAACGGTTTATAAACTTATCTTTGATTCATAATTGCTGGGTTTCAGTCACGTGACCCGGATGACACGCAAAATTCAGGTAAAGGGCCGGAAAGGGATTTCTCTGGTTCAAAACAAAGCAAAGTTGATCACAAGTATGCTAATGCCCTAAATAGGTTGGAGTTTAGTTTTAAGTTGGGTCAAGTAGTAAGGATCAAGAGGAACATTAAATGGCTGTTGACTAGTTTCTGCCGGGTGACTACGGAATTGTGCTATTCTAAGTAATTAGTCTATGATAAGAATTTTATCGCTAACAACAAGCTTAGCTTTTGTAAACCCAAATTCATGCTGGAGTTGTATGTTAATGTGGAGTCGTTGTAGGATGCTGGATTCAGATCCAATATAGGTCAACCATTCGCACCGATCTACAGAAACACCATGTACATGTCTGGCCACGAATGTGGTTCTTGTCCAGACACGAACCTTGTATGGGAAAAGTCACAGCTCACAGTGACTGTATGGCTGTGTAGGTTATATTTAATTTATTTTGCCTTTTTTTCTACCAGAAAAGTCCCACTGAATAAACGTTGTCTTTTCTGTCCGTGACTCGGCACTGAGCTAGCTGCTAACAACGTTAACACTCTGAGGACAACCACACCAGGGAATAAAAATAATATATCTTACCTTACATAAGAATGCTTGTTTTTCTAAGTAACTGTCCAATGAAACATCTGAAACTACAATTTAAACAGTGCCATTGATACCTGAAAGTGGGCGCTGCAAACTCTGGCACTGTTAGTTTCCGCATCTCTTTAGATTGTTGATCCACTTTTCTCCTCTTTTTCAGTAAGTTTTTTTAAAAATTAACTCCCTTGTGACCAACGACCTTCGACACATGAAAATGTTTATATTTTTCTCCATTAGAACGGTTGGAACAACCGTACAGGACACAGTCTTTAGGCATTTTGATGTTGGATCAACAAAAATAAATGGGCTCCATTTACTTCCTGCCCTCCATCTGCATTGGGTGACGTTGGTGCTACGTCATCTGAAACCCAGCATTACTGGAACATTAATCAATATATCTTATATAGATTTGCTTGATGATTTTGCTGATGCCATCTGACAAAATGTAATGCTTTTTGCTGTTTCATAATTAGTTACTAAATTATATTTTTAGAATGTAAAGAATTTCGAATGGTCTTGTAGCTGAAATGTGCCATACAAATAAACTTGCCTGACAATTTCTCCAGGAACAACTTAAAAACATCACCAACTATAATCTGAATGTGTTAAATTACTATTTTACTTCAGTCTGTTATGGTCTGATGTTGTACAACATTAAGTACAGAACACGTCTAAATCAGCTCTGAAACTTGGACACAAAATAATCCGTGCCACATCACCTTTTCTAGAAAATTTAAAGAAGCACAATGCTTCCTAGAACGTTGTGTCCTTCAGGAGTCTGATTCATCGGAGAGGTGGGAGGGTGTGGAGAGTGTTTATATGGAAGCTGCTGTGTGGATGTGTACACAGTAAATCAAAAACAGACTCTATGTATGTAAAGGTTTATGCACCATGTCTTCCCCCTGCTGGCATAACTTTGCAACTACAACCAAATATATTTTGCAGTCCAGTCTAGAAATATTTGGAAGAGACCAATTTTTCCCCAATGTAGGTAACTTTTTTTTTTTAATTGTCTGAAATACTGACAAACAAGTGACGTGACCATTCTTTAATCCACAGTTTCTTCTTGAGCTGTTGTACTTATTTTCTCCCTTCACTCCACAAAATTGTTTTATTATTATTATTATTATTATTATTATTATTATTACTAATAATATTAATAATATTATTATTATTAATATAATAATAATCTTATTATATTAATAATAATATTATTATTATTATCTCTTATCTTCTTAAGAAGATAAGAGGCACAATAGTGAAACCTGAAACTATTGATCCACCTGTTACACAACAGGTTGTTGTTAGAAAACCAAAGAGTGAGTGAGTTAGTAGATGCCACCCACATTGCCTAGCTGGCCATGATATCGGTAATATCGCAACTGCATAAATTTACATGGATGCAATATTTGGTTGGATATATTTTAAGCAACATACTTTCACATTCTGCAAGCCAATTTATTTGGCCAAATGGATGGACAAGCTGCTCACCATATGTCGATTTTTAGTGGCGCAGATGCTGAAGATGACAGAAAATTGTAAAATTGCAATAATCCAATTGCATTTTGGATCATTAAGAAGGGGGGAAAAAAGAAAAGAAGAAGAATCAGGACAAAGTAGAATAATTATATAATCATCAGTATATTCAGTAATGGTGTCACAATAACATGTTTCCTGTTCAGGTCCAGCACTAATATTCACGTGAGACTTTCATAACTACTATTTTGAACTCGAAGTAAAAGAGTACATTGTTTTTACCAATTCTTTTATTTTGGGCTTGGACACTCCTGATCTGAACAGAAACTAGTGCACACATCTTCCTTAGGAAGTGTTCAGATTTTACTACCACCCTACCACCCTACCCCCAACCTCCCTCCTGTCTGGAAAAAAGGAGCTCTACGGTAATTAACTCATTCTGCATCGCTGCTTTTTGATTCAGGATTGTGAAAGTGAAGACAGCTGTTGAGCCCAATGTACTAAACCAAGTGGAGACACATGAACCTACAGCCCTCCCCAGCTGAGCCTCTCCTGCCCTTAAAAAGGCAACCTAACACAATCACCTCATTCCCATCTCTCATCTGTGGAAGGCCAACACAAACCTAACAGACGTAACAGTAAGCCGGATGTGTTCTTGATATTTTGTCTCAGTTATGATTACCCATCTAAATAGTGTGGTTTAATTTGAACTGATTATGTTATGCAGTCATGTAATGGATCCCTTGATAATATGCTTTTTCTAGTTTTTTTAATTCTGGGACTCTTCAATTGGTTTGAAGAGTTTTACGGAATCTTCTTAATGGTTACAAAGAGACAAAACCTACAAGGATGTATTACAAGTACTTATTACTTATACCCAGAAAATCCACATTTGTACTGACATATCAAATCGCATTGCCTGATGCTTCATTATGCAGTTGCAGAAATGCTACACATCTTTCAGTGGGACCCACCTAAATAGAGTTGCACAATATATCAAATCACAATAATAACCCGGATGACAGAGGCAAAAGCAAATGAGGTGAATTAGCTGACTGTGTTAATCTAAAACGTGTTTCTGAGGAATATCATCTCCACTGCCTGGGTATTGAGCTATTAGCATAAAAGGTCAGTCTTGAAACTTTCATCGAGAAACAGTGTCTGTAGTCAGAGGCCTCTTCAGATTTGTTGCAAGACTGACTGCTACTGGAGATTCTTAGTGCCCACAGCATCACCTTCCACACTAACTCTTACTTGGAAGATGTGAGTTGTGACAATGTTTGATTTCCGTTTGTCAATTTTTCAGTTAAGCTGATTTTTTTTTACCAACCACCGAATAGTAAAAAATATCAGTTTGTTCCGATAATAAAAGGAGGAATCAGAAGGAATCAAATAAGTCTTCCAATATTCAGCATGTGTTGATGTGAGCAATGGACAGAGAAATAAGCCATGCATAGTCTAATATTTAAATGTGAAACCTCCGATTAAACTGCACTGTGTACAGCTCCGAGTTAGGAACTATCTGCAGATGTGTCAAGAAAAACTAATAAACAAAATAAGTTACACGAAAGCTAAACGCGTGGCGCTCTGCTTTAATCTGTTGATTCTTATTTCATCATAGTTTTGTTATTAATACGCATACATGTAAAGCTGTTTTTCAGCCAAGTAAAATCCCGCACTTCACCAGTTCAACACCAACAGGCAGCAGAAAAGTATTTTAGCTAAATTACGCAGACCTTTTGGTTAGGCACATCGTTGAAGCTAAAATCAAACAGTCCGCCGAATAACTAAACGGGGCAGTCATGTTGTTAGGTAACTCACCAAAGTATGTACTCGTCGGGGAATGAAGATATTAGAGAGTAAATATAAGAGCTGATATTCCAAATCGAGCCTAAATTAAAGTTTGACGCCGCAGAAATCCTCGGCCTCTTCAGCGCCATGACAGCCGTGCTGGAGAAAGTGATGCCTTCAGGTACCGTCGTAAATGTTAAGATTAAACTGAAGCAAAGCAGTATTATAACGCTTTAGTCTATGAACCAGAATTACCTACTTCATGCTAAAAATACCGATTTGTAAATATAATTGTATTTTTTACATTCTCTGCTTCTGATATTTAGTGTACCCGAAAACCAAAGATTTGTTTCGTCTTTACATTTAGATTTTGCTTGATGTTTTTTGCCTTCCCGACGTGTAATAGAATTTAAGACAGCTTTTAAAACAAAAGTGCGAAAATACAAACAAGGTTAGAGCATTTTTTTTATTTTTTATTTAAAAAAAAACAAACTTTCAGAATGAGTGTAAACGCATCTCAAACCTGGATCATTGCATTAAAAATGTCTGTCTGTATTACATGCACTGTGTTGTTTTGTCTGCCCCTTTTTCTCTGTTGATTTTGCAACTGCCATTTGCCTTTTGTTAGCACTCCCATCATGTAAAGGTCCCAGTTTGAATGATTTAGTTGTAAGCACAGTCAGAAATATTTCCAGTCAAACCTTTTAACGATGTTGATTTACAAAAAATGTTATTGGATGTTGTAAATAAAATATGGTTTCTATTTCTTCTGACTCTTCTTTTATTAAACTTTATTACTACACTAGAATTTTAGAACCTAATGCATATTAAGGTATTTTGGTGTTTGAATGTCTAATATAGGCAGTTATAAGTATTTCTATAACTGGGCAGTTGTGATCCCAAACTCCTGCAAATACCTGGAGTCAACTTCCTTAAAGTAACAAAAAATAAAAACAAATAAACGTATATTGTATAGCATCAAGTGATTCTGCATTTTTAAGAGTGATAAAAGCTATTATTCTTCTGAACTACAACACCTTTAGTGACTTCAAATGAGAATCTCACATAATCTAAAGGACCTTGGCAAGGAGAGTTCATGCTGAAGAGAAATAGAGTCAAAAATCCAATAGCTGATGCACTAAGACATTCTGTCAGGGAGCTTAATGTACAATGTGATATGTGCACAGCAGAGACAATGAGGTGAGCAATGACAGTGACTGTAATAGTTGGAAACAGGGCAAGTGAAGAGCTAGTGAATGGACTCCAGGGTGAAGTGAAACTGAGAATGCAAGAGTGGTCAAAGAGGCAAAAAGTGCAAACCAGGTCTGAGGTCTCAATAAAACAGATCAGCCCTTCTCTTCTGCTGTATTACAGATTATCAATGCCCTGGTGATTTGACATAAAAGAATTCAAAGGAGTTCTTGCATGCATTACTCATTTCTATTGATTGTGGACTTTTCATTACAGCCTTAGGATATTTGTAGTCAAATACTCATAAATCTCCTTCCTGTTGGGTTCATTCTTCTAGGAATTTGGTGAAATTCAACTAAAAATGACATTGTGGTTTAATTAGTTTTGCTGTATGCTGTAAATTACATTTCGACTTTAAACCACCGTTTAAGCAGTATGTTAAAATAGGTATGTGTTTGCTGCATCCGTGAGACAAGCTCATATTTCAAACTGAGGGCTTGAAATGAGAAAAGTCCCACAAGTCTTTCATCATTCTACTCAAAGTTGTAATTAAAACTATACACCTAAACCTAGGCATCATCAACGCTGCGCTCCTCTCACCGGCTGTACACTTAAAACATAGTTTTTGTTAAAATATGCATCATGGAAGAAACAATATCAACAATAAGCACTCTGTTAATTTAAATGTTGCAGTTCATGCTATCTAAATGCACAATGGTCAGCCTAAGCCTAAAAAGATCTGAAGTGATAAGCTTATATTCACATTACTGCTCTTATAAAATAACGCTTATTTATTCTCATAGCATTGTGTTTGCATTCAGATCTTTACATTGTCCCTAATATTGACTTGTACTAAGAATATGACATTGTTTCCTTCAGTAAAATTGAGAAAAAAATGCTGTGCTTGCTCAGTTTAAAATCACAACCTGATACAGACATTATCCTTTATTTGTGATTTCATGAATCTCCTTTATAGCAAACTGATAAAGAGCTAAATTCATGGTTACATTAACTATTGCATGTGGTCCAGAAACATCCCAGACCTTCATCATGTCTGACCAATGTTCTTTTTCCTGAAATGCTGCTAGTTTATGGCTGACATAGTAGGATGAACACCTCCAAAACATGATGTTCAGCCACCTTTTGGAGGAACAAATTGGGGTTGTCAATTTATTTTTTGGCAAATGTAAGATGAGACTTTGTGTTCTTCTTGGTAACACTGGTTTTGGCATTAGAACTCTTCTAAAAATGCTATTTTGATCCAGTATTAAATCATAAACAGGAATTCACCTCAATTGAGATAAGTGAGGCCTATCATGATTTCTGTGTTTTTCCTGGTTCTTTTGCGACCTCCTGTTTGAGTTGTCAGCACCTTGTTTGAGTAATTCTGATACTCCTTGGGCCACTCCTAGAAAGGTCCACCACTGTTCCACATCTCCTCCGTTTGTACGGTAGAAAATATTTTCATTGTTTGCTGGAGTCTCAAAACTGAGAAACTACTTTGTTACTCTTTTGCACACTAAAATATATATTACTTCAAATTCTAACATAGTGTGATGCCTTTGGAAATGTTTAAGTCTACTTCATGATGTCAGACAGGATATTTCAGATTTTACAGATCTGGTAGTAATCAGGTGTGAGTGTGACTGTCTACATTAAATTTGGCTTTCAAAAACCTGATTGGATGCAATACTTGTTTCACAAGGGTGGGGTTGGATATCTTCATTTTTCACTGAAAAAAATGAAATATTTACCAATCACAAATGATATTTTCTCATATTTACTTTTTATGATAATTTGAAATATTTAAGTGTAACAAAGCAGCAAAGAAAGAGTGAAACATCTTTTGCTGAGCAATTAGGAGGTGACCTGCCGTTGAACCGATCTTTGTCCTTACTGCTTCCCTCAGGTGGTGAAAGTGGGAGAACTATAAGGAGCGATGGGCTGAGAGTTCTGCTAAATTAGGTGCTTAGAGAGTTTTCCAAGAAATCATTTTGGCATTTAACAGCACTTCACTCAGAGTCAGAGATTAAATTTGTCTGTGACATTTGGTTATTTTCCTCACAGGAAAAATAAATGTTTTCAAAGCTTTTATGTTTATAGACACAGCTAGGGTGTTTCACAATAGAAAATAAACCCTACTTATTAACCTCTAAATCTCTGTGATCAACATGTTTTATTTACTAATGTAGTTCAATAAGGTATAGAGTAATGCTTCCTCTGAGAAATATCTGCATTCTGTGGAATATTTTATAGTGTGTAATTGTGTGCAGATGAAGAGTTGCAGGAAGAAGTTCAGTGATTTCTCTCTGGCAATAGATGCAAATTTCCACCACACTTTCCGGACACAAATAGTGTGAAATCTTTGAAAAAATAGGTTACTGTCACCCTGAGATGTGACCATTCTTATGCATGACTCCTATACTGTTCATGCATCTTAATGAGAGCTGAAAACGAGGCTTATTAAAAATGAGAAGAAAATGTTTATAATGTGTCCGGCCACTAGATGGAGACATTTTATAACTTGTGGTACATCTGGGTCTTTTTGTTTTCTTGGTAAAACAACAAAGCACATGTTGCTTTATTTTAGCCCAGGTTTAAATGCAGCAGCTAAACTTCAGTGGCACACTGGGATTTAAAAACAGTTTCTATGCGATACTGTGCTCTGGAAGTTGAGTAAAGCATATTTGTGTAGGAAATATTCTATTTTAAATATACTTCATCTTGATGCAAAAAATATGCATCAAGATCCCTACAGAACTGGTGCAGTAACTGGATCAAGTTTATAGATCTCCTTAATCTCACAGACCTTTCAGCTCTGCCCACTGGTTTTCTAAAAGAGGTTGATATCAGGGCGGTGTGATGGATACGCCAAAACACTGGGTTTTATTTTACTGATTTGGTGGTGTGCATAGAGTTGTTTTCCATTTAGAAGACTTTTCTTCCTCAGGTCTTGAGATATTTACCTTATAAAGTCATTCATTTGTGAGTGGACCAGTCTTTCCAACAGCAAAATATTCACACAACATAATGCTGCTCCACTTGTACTTCACAGATTAGGATGTTCTTCTCAAGCTTGCAAGCGTTCTTATTTTCCATCAAATGCAACAATACATTTTATTGTTATAAAACAAATATTAGATTAAGATTACATAACATTTGAATGTAGGTTTTTGTAAATTGTTATCTGGCTTTTTATTCTGAAACTTTTATAACCAAAAGAGCAATTTTGCTCTCAAACCAGCCAAAAAAAAAAAAAAACTTATCTAAAGCCAGAAATGTCGAATGGCTTTTTTTTATTTATTTATTTATTTTTTAAAAACACGGTTTAAAATTTGGTAAGTATCTACCTTAGGAAATTTGTTGTAAGTTTGAAAAAACTACATTTTTCTCTCTAATTTTTAAAATCAAGATAAACATAAAATTTTTCAAATTTTATTTGTATTTTTTCTTCTGTGGATGTAAAATTCTGCTAAATAAAAAAATACATAGATTCCAACCTAATGACAAGAAAATCAGATGTTAAAGTCTATTGCTGGCACTTTTAGTGTCATTCTTGGTAGAAATTGCAAATATTGCAGGAAAACAAGAAAATCTCTTAAAAATCTGCATTTGTTATTATATCTATATTTGTGCAAAATGTTGCTGACTGTGTGTTCTTTGTCTTTGTAATTTTGTGTTTTTATGATGTAAAGCACTTTGAAATGCCTTGTTGCTGAAAGGTGCTAAACAAATAAATTTTGATATTTAAAACACTTGCTGGTTCTATTGACTTTTTAGTAAACATTATGAAGTTATGTCAATAGTGCAAAGAGACTCTCCTTCTTTGTTGAGTGGCATTTTGATTACATGTCTGTACACAACTGGATAATGAATATTTCTTATCAGCGTTTGTAGAGGGGTTGATATGCACATTTCACACCAAAACATGTTTACCTCTTGGACACAGAACACATCTTCTTTTTGAGCATTATGAAGTCTGGACATTCCCGAGTTGCTTATATTTGCTTATAATAGCTTGAACAGATGAATGTGGCATCTTCGGGCATCTGGAAATAATATTTAACAATGAACCAGATTTGTGGAGGTTCACAGTTCACTTCCTGACATCTTCACTGATTCTTTATGATTTTTCCATAAGGTCACACAAGGAAGCAGGTATTTTAAAATACGTCTACAGATGCGCCTCTGTTTATCTCAAGTCAACTCAAATGTTGCACACCAAGCCACTGCAAACAAGGTTCTGACATCATCATTATCTGAGTTTTTTTCAAACTGTGTTAAGGGCATAGGCATAGTAAGCTTCTTTATTTGAAGAATGAAATTTAAAATTCTTCCCCCAAAATCGTTGACCTCATTATTCCAGCAATTAGTAAACTGGAATAGTTTCTAATCCATCAAGCTAAACTTAAAAGGCAGTCAAAATTTTTCCAACAATGGAAAAAAAAACAAAAACGCAAAGGATATGTGTCTTTTTATGCTGTAACTATCTACTTTCAACTAAAGCTTTCACTGGTAAAGTGTTTTACAAAAACAGTCTGAAAATAAAACCATGAGTAAACAAACAAACAAACAAACAAACAAACAAACAAACAAAAACATTAAAAACAGACACAATGATGTTCAAAAAGATCTGAAACATTATTCAGAACCAGTCTCTTAAACTGTGTTCCCCGACCAGTGGTGGCCCGTGGGCGCCCCTACTGGTCAGCGAGGTACTGCATATAACCAACCTATCGTTTATTTGCCATGGCCTGAGTTAAAATTGCTAAAGTTAGCTTACCATAAGGATTGTGCTTAAAAATATTAATGGCTAAATGGATTAAGAATGTGTCACTGAAAAGAAAACGGTGGAAAGTTTGTCAGTGAGTTGCAGAACTTTTGTTTTTGAACACTATTACGATACAAAATGTTTTTGCCAAAGCAACTCAAGTCTATTTTTTCTTTAATATGCTTATAAATTAAAAGCAGCCTTAAAACATTATTAGAGGATAACAGCTGTTGTGGTAAGGATTTCTTTTATGTCATGTTATTTATATTAAGATATTGCGTTATTGTGGGGGCAATTTCAAATTAGGTGGTCAATGAGTGTTTGTTAAATAGAGTAAGTGGTCCTCAGCCTGAAAATGTTTTAAAAACACTTTAAGAGGTAGTTTTCTTTAGTAGATCTTTAACTTTCGCCAGCATCATATCAGTCACTTATCATGCCTGTAAATCATCTGCCTGTAAATTAGCTTAATATCATCTTATTTATTGCTTTGGTAGGTGGCGTAAATGTACTCATCTGTACTCATCTTCTAGTACAGCGATAAATTAAATGGACACAATAACTGTGATGCTTTTTGCATATTTATCATTGTGATCTTCTGTTGCATGCTGATGGAACAGCACAATCACTGTGTAAATTATTGATACGACACACTGTCGCTTTGAACATCAATACATCTCCCCAGAGACGGGAAGAGATACGGAATACTGATCAATAGAGACACGGAATACTGATCAATAGACATACGGAGACAGATGGGCAGATTCAAAGAAACTGAACAAAAAGAGGCACACAACTGACAAGGAGTTAAACACAAAACTGTCAGCAACATATATTGTATTATGTTGTTTTTCCTTAATGTTAACGCACGGTGATAACTACCCTCTTATGTTGTTTTACAATATCAAAGGTCAAGATGTGCTTGGGTTAATTGAATTCCAGATTTATTGGTGCACAGCAGTGCCTCTCCACGGGGTGACGGCTCTGAAGGGCTCGATAATAACACTCAGTGGGTTTGCTGAATCAGTGTGTGTATTATTAGTGGATCAGGGAGTCGGGGGGAAAAAGCCAAACATTACGTAGCAGCATGAAATATTGAAGAAACTCATCTTTATTGTATTCCTTGGGAGGATGCAGCTAAAGGCTTACTCAGCAAACTCTTAAGACTCGAATAAAGATCTGAAGCCTTTTTAATGTACCTTCTTTTAAACGGTATTTTAATTTTTGCTAACAAGTTGACTATTTAATTGCCTGCAGCGTGTCAAAGATAGTGGAAACATTTGTTAGGGTTTAGGTAAAAGTAAATCACTGTACAACAGATATTAATAATATTGATTTATTTTAAGTAAGAAATGTTTTGGAGAACTCTTCTTGCACCTTTAGGAGACAAAATTAAAATACAATTAGCAGTCTTAGCAAAGCAGAGTGGCCCTCAGTTTCAACCACTGCACTGGAAGATAGCATTTAATATCAGACAAAATGAACTTGACTCTCAATATCTCAACTCGAAAGTTGAGATATTTTATTGGATCACTTTCTGGTCATTTGATGTCATAATGCTTGTAATTTCTCTTTTTGTTTCTTACACAATGGGGAAAACATTGATCATGGAGCAAAAGGACCTACCCAAACGATTGAAAATATAAATTTAGGGCTGTAATCTGTCTCTAATCCCATTTAAACCAGATTTAAACTTCAGTAGACTTCCTTTCATTTTTCAACCACATTTCCCTATTGTTCAGGCAAAAGGAAATATCATGTTTTCTATTTATTTTCAATAAAATCTTTCTTGGAGGGCAGCTACATGTTTCATTCTGCTCATGCAGTGACGCCAACTGTGTTGTAAAGAGCCTTTCTCATTCTGACATTGCTACGTTGTGTATGTGTGTGCGCGTGCATGCTTGTGTGAGCAGGGGTCATCACTATTACTTCCATGACTCACATTTAAAGCAGGGTTAATGCTAAGCTACACATTGAGGCCACTCTCCTGTATTCATCCTCCCTTTTAATCAAGTTCATGTTTGCATGCCACAAAGCGATGATAGCCAAATTGGAAGATCCAAATGTCACATTCAGGGTTATTCTTCTGTGAATTTTCGAATGTCATCTTTACGCTTGCTGAGCAATTCTGCTCACTGAGTTGCAGACACAAACTAAATTGAAAATCATAAAAACTGTCAGCAATGTGTGACGGAGACAGAGGTGGAGATGATTGATATATGTGGCTTTGTGCACTTTGAAGATCTTACAAACACACATTTTCTGCATCCATGTCAACAGCAGCTATGCTCTGCTGCCTTTGCTGGCATGTCCTATGTAAAGTATTCTGTGGGGGTGAAACATTTCAGAGTTGTAATTAATAACTTCTGAAAGCATGCCTATCTGCTTGCCCACTACCCTCAGCCTACATGATAATCTGCGGTCTAATCCAATCACGAGCAGCAGATGAGCAGAGGCAGTACTTAGGGAAAACATCTCAGCTTGCACATTTGAATTTGCTGAGTTCACAGTAAGAGAAATATAGTTGGAAATTGCAAATCCTCTATTCTCCTGGTGCATTTGAACAAAAAATCACCCTTTCTTTTTTTTTTTTTAATTGAATATGGCAGGGATAGTTTATGTTTCTAATTCGGCACTATCACAGTGCCTAAATGGAAGATTAAAACCCATTTATTTTTATATATTGTTTTAAAATCCCAGACAATTTGTTTTAAAGACATCAGCAGGATGTGTCTGTGCTTCCATTTATCATCGTAACAGTCCTTTCTTCACGTTAAACAGTTACTTCTTTTCCACTGCTGAGGGATCCTCACTTATCCGTTGGCCAGCTTGGTTTGCCTCTGAACTAGGCACAATTAATCATACTGTCACACTTTTTATGCACGAGTGCTGGATGGCCTACAGGTTATCAGTTACAAAAAGACACAGATGAACAGTGGAGGATGCTAAACCCTGTTTTGCATGCAAAAAACTAACTGTCAATGCCATTGATACTTTACAAGATTATGTTATGGTGAGGCTAACTTCTTTCTGTAGACTTGGAAAGGATGATTGAACTATATCAAACCAATGAGATCATGTTTTGTATGAAAAAATTATTTGTTCCTCCCATATCCTAGGTTAAATGTGTATTTTTTTCTGGTACCAATTTTTGATCAAATTATTATATGCGGTTCTTTTTTTGTTTATGGTTTGTTTGTTTTGATTGTTCTCTTGTGATTTCATTTAAACAGAAAAAGAATTGCACATCAGAAGTTGTGAGACAGGAACATGATGCCAAAAATGTAAAGTACTAGACATTGTCTATGATAACTGTTATATGAAGTTTAATATCAAAATAAACTAAAAGAGAAATAATAAAAAAACATACTCTGCAAGATTATATATTTTGGGTCTGTTTTTTCTGATCTGTGAATATCTGCAGGTCATCCAGAGGGTCCTTGGATCTCTTTGCTGCTTCTCGGATTATTCCTCTCTAAGCACATCTGTGTAAGAGGGAAGGGTAAATCTCAGTAGATGTGAAGTTGTGCCATACTCCTTTAAACCTCTTCATATATTTATCTCTGACCTGCCTGGTTTGTAACTTGGTCTTCACGATGCTGTCTGTTCACTAATATTTTTCAGCAAACTTTAAGAGAGTTTGAATGTCAAATCTATTGAAAGTAATTTCTTGCACAGGAGTGCATTTATGGATTTCAGAATTAATATGTGATCTAATTACAAACACATATCATGTGTTTTAAAGTTTTATGTTAAAAGTTTTGAAAACCATTAACTGGTTTACTTCCACTTCACAATTACCGGTACTACTTTTTGTTTGTCTGTCATACAATATCCCAATAAATTACATTGGCATTTTTGGCTGTTGGATGAAACAATTTAAAAAAAATGCTTTATATCTGTAATGGTGGCACTTCAGAATTGGTAACCATGCTTCATTGATGCAATGTAATCTTGTCACAAAATATGAAACACTTTTACTATTTACCCTATCAAAGTTAGACATGTTGGTAGGTATGTCAACTCATTTACAAGACTAGAAAGTCGCAGGTGCTTCTATAGTCACATGTCAAAAAATTTAAAAAATTAAATAAAATTTCATTAGCTTGATTTAAATGACACCACTGATGTCATTGCAGTTTTTCTTTTCCTCAAAACTGCAATGTTTGATTATATTCAGGTTATTTGAGTTCCCTGACTGACGTAAATAATCAGGTTAAGGGGAACAAAGTGTCCTAATCCGACGATGTGTTGCAGGAGAGCTACAGATATTCTGACACTTGTGCATTGCTACAGCGACTGAAAAAAGAAATAATGAGGTGATTCTATATTTGGCTCTGCATTTGAGCATCCTGATCCTTTCTCCTGTATAATTCGCCTTGAGTACATGACTGATCCTATGAAAACACCCTCAGATGTTAGATTCCAGATAATGACGCAAAAGTGACTTTCTACAGTTTCCCTCATTTCTCATCCTGCTCCCCCCTAGCTGTGCGTTTAAAGGAAGTGACACAAAGACAGCGGTGTCCCCGCTGACAAAACTGTTCATTTTGTTTCTGTCTGAGGAAAATAATAAGACATTAAACCCTGGGAGGGCTTGAGAGTCGTATGCTCCACGCAGCCTGTCTTCAAAGAGCAGCTTCTGGCTCGTTTTCACCAAAGGCGCTGAAGTTCGAGGGGGCTCCTGCCACATTTCTCAGGCAGCTGGGCTATTACGGACAGAGATAACTGAGTGGTCGTGGGCAGAAGAAGACCTTAACTGATTATTAGGAGAAACAAAGGCTGCCCCCTACTGAGAGTGGCAGGCTTAAGCGCAGTCATCCAGCCATCCTAATTGTTCTCCAAGGCGACCGCAGGGTGGACCTCTACAAATCAAAACCACAAAATAGTTCAGTTGTGGTCAATCTGGAAAATTGCAGGTTTAGGAAAGTTACATTGTTTGTGCAGAAATAGTTTGTGCAAAAGCACAGAGAAAGACAATGCAAAGCCTACAGATTCAAAAATCAGCTATTGTTAAATTGAGAGTTTGTATTTTTGTTTTTGCAAGAGTATGCAAATCGTTTTGTAAGGATGAGCAAGTAGATCTTAGCAGTTCAAAAGCAGATCACAGAACAATGAAAGACTGCTTTGTAAAGCACATTTATGAGCATCCAATATATAAGACGTGCCCCTGTGTTAAGGGATAATCAAAAATTGTGCATCAGAGAGACAGATGCTATTTTGGGTCATTTAAAAAAATACTACAATAATGAAAATTTGTTTGTCTGTGCATTTGCAAATACAACACATGTCTTCATTTCAAGTATGCTCCAGGAAGATCTAGGTTTGAAAAGCTAAAAGCTCCACCTATTCACTCTTTTCCTTGTGTCATCAAAGAGATTAGGAAACCAAAATTGTATAGAATGAGTAGGCAAAACAAAGGCAAATGAAAATTGGAAAAGGGTGAAATAAAATTAAAAGAAAAGGTTTCAGCATCTAATGAGGGAACATGAGTCAGAGGAATGAATCACAGCACTGATGTCTGACTTAAAGGCCAGCAACTGCAATGCTGCTGATTGATTTCAGTCTCAACAAAAAAATCGTAGAAAACATTGAAATCTTGTCACCTTTCCAGCCAGAAGGTGAGAGATATGAGGAAATCTGTGAAACCATAAACATAGACTTTACCAGATCCTCTACAACTCTTTTGAAAAAACAAATAATGCCCCCCATTTCTCCCTCTGCAGCTTCTTTACATGTGTGGCTTCAAGCCCAGGATGAGTCTTTGGTGACCAGTGTTGTTTTCTTTGGAGGCTCTGCTGGGGTGAAAACCTGTGGGAGGACGACATCAAAAATCTAAATAATTGTATTCAAAATAGTTTCTTATTCCTGTGGGTGGAACTGACCAATCTGCATTAAACAGAGGAGGGAAGCATGTTGTCAAATCTCCTTATTGTCATGAATTATATGCTCCCTATTTAACAAGAGACTAATGCAGAACATGCTCAACTGAACATAAAAGGTACTTCCTGCCCGTGGCCATGTTTATGTAATGTCTTTCTGTTGTGTATTTTCAAATTTTAATTTGACTTCTTTTCTTTTATTTTAATATTTTTATCTCAGTTTTTCAGCCTTCTTTGTCTTTTGCTACTTTATTGAAGAAATTTTAAAGTAAGAATTACCAGAATGCACAAAATAGAAATAAAAACCCATTTATGGATAGTGGTGCAACCGTTTTACAGGATTTTCTGCAGCAGCATTGATGCTTTAATGTGACTTCTTTTTGACTGATTCTGTCTGTGCACAAGTTTGGACATGACTGAGTGTGTTGGGGGAGAGGTTCATGTCTCTCTAGTTGGGCTTGAGCAAGCTTTGATGTTCTTCTCTGCAGCAATGATCCACAAACGCATGTCCACCTGGAGCCATTCTCAGCAAGATGTTGAGCAAATCTGTTTCTAATCTGTTTGATTAGAAACAGATTAGAAACAGATTTGAGGTACACTGTACCTCAAAGGTGTACCAGTTTGTATGCACTGGGTTTAAATGTTGTGGTTTAGATGTCATGCTTTTGTCCTGTTTCTGGCCTTGAGCATTCAGTCAGAGCATCACCCAAGGCTCTGCACTTTAAAGGACTCTGTTGCTACAGATTTGGCAAAAATGACTAAAACTGCTAAATAATTAAATTGCAGAGAGGTGAAAGTAAAGGCAACTCCTCTTCAATTAATTTCAGTGTTGTATAAAATGACACTACTGCATGACTGTTGCCACTAATCCCTCCATGTTTCTAACTGACTTTTTCTGCTCAGTGATGTTCCCTGTTTTAAATTCTGAGCAGGATATATTAAATAAATTTAATTTGACTTGGGCACACTATTATAGCATTATTCTTCCGGTCAGACGCTGGTCTGAAAGTTTTCAGCAACACCAGGTCAGGTCAGTGCCGGATCAGTGTAGTTCTCATGAAAGTATTATGCATTAAAATAGTTTTCACATACTTAAATTTACTTGTCAGAATACATAACTATTCACGTTTTTTTTATCCCCTCTTTCCATGTCAGTCGTAGAAAGTAAAGCCTCTCTCTTAAGAAAGCAAAATTAAAAATAACAAGCAGAAAGTTGTTGTTTTTTTTTTAAATTCTATATAGGCAAATTGTTAGATTTATAGTATATAAAAATATGAGTGGAAAACAAAACCTGAAATTAGCTAATAACAAAACTAACACCAGAGAATGAAAACAAAATAAAAATTTAAATGATATTGTAATAGTAGTCGAGTTGAACATTTTAAAATGGAGTCAGCAAGAGGAAAATATGCAACAATACAGCTAAAGTTAAGCAAAAACAGGAAATACATGTTGAAGAACCAGGAGGATTATTTATAATGAAAAGGAAAAACATTTTTTTCTGCTTCTTTAGCATTCATTGTGTTTGTGGTTGATAAACATTGACACAAATTGCTTCACATTTGCATGCGTTAAATGCAAATCCTAAGCAGAAATAAAACAAATAGTGCGAGCAAAACATAAGGTAGACCTTGATGGAGAACAAATGTAATTCCTGAAACCTTTTTTCTTTTTTGTAATGCCAGCAGCACAACATGTTACTTATTTCTTTTTCTTTTGTTGCACAAAAGTAATTTCCATCCCTTATTGGCACCATATGAATAAAACATACAGATTGGGTTTAGGAGAGTGAAGAGATATTTGCTCTGGTTGGTGTATATATAAATATATTGCACATAAATACAAGTGACTACTACCCTAGCTTCATAAATTATGTTTTATTTAAATGTGGGCAGCACAGAGTTTTTATTTTGCTATTTTCTGAGTATATCTATCATTTCATCTACTTGAATTAGTGTTGGATAGTTTCTGAAATGTTATCATAAAAACCTTATAGGCTGAGAACACCCCCCCCACCCCCCAAAACCTTTAAATACCACATCTGGAGTCCATAGCAATACACTCACTAAATATGAAACAGCATCATTTTTAATTAATGGCAGCCATGTGTTGATACCACAGGTGCATTCTGTGCAGAGTCTCATTTCAATCTAAGTCGTAAAAGCTTCATCTTTTTAAGATAATTGACAGTGGTCTCCTTTAATAACTTCTCATGATTTATATTGTTTGCTTTCTGACCTTATCTCTGTGCAACACATCAGCAGCAGCTTCTAGTTTACTAACATCATTTCCAAAAAGCACGGTGCTGTGCTGCTGGTGATCATTCCCAATAGAATGCACATTTTGCAGCAGAGGCTGAGAGAATGACCCACTGCAGGAAGAAAAGGAAGAGTTCAAGGAGTGACGTTAGCTTGGGGAATAGTAATAACTTTCAGTTGCCCTTGTGGTTCATCAGTAAAAAGTTGTTGACAAAAATCTCATCTACATAGCATCTCCTCAGAGGAAACGTCCTTGTTTCATTTCTGCTCTTGATCATAATCACAGTCTCTTTGTTGCCACTGTTTGAGTGGGAGTTCAATTTTCATAGATGTTTTTGGAAAAGATGCCCTGTTCCCTTAATTCTGTCCAATGACGGGTCATTTGTTTGGCTTTGATCTCATAATAACACAGGCTAGATTAATAAAGGACACTGGCAACAATTGCCTGGTTGCTTTAGGCCCAACGCAGAGTTAACCTACAAGATCATCAACAAGTATTTAAAAAACACACGTAAAATAGGATATGGAGTGCTGATTTGTCAAAAAAAATAAAGATAAAAATAAAACATTTCATTTAAGCATAGAATTTGGTCAAAGTTTTTAGGTGTCTACAAAATATTTTAACATACTAACATGATTTGTGTGCATTTTTCCTAAAAGTGCAAAAAAGTATCATTTAAGAACCAATTGAAACAAAATCTCCTGTGGCATGAATCTGAAATTAAAGTATCAATCTTACCACTGTAGTATCGATCCGATACTGATTTGATACCGATATTATCAATATTTTGGATTGATCCACTCACATTTTCTGTAAATATCTGTACCCAGGGGGTGAAAAACTGTTATGCGATAATTGGCTTTTGGCCAGGCAGGGACTCCTTCAACAATCTTATTTCAATTTGTTTATAATATTTCATCAACAACAAAATAGTAAATATTTCTCCACAGAAATAACTGGGTCGTCGATTAAGAGAATTGCTGAGACTCTTTGCACCCCGTAATCGCAGAGGCCAACAATCAGCAACAGAGAAACAAATCTTGGGCTCCTGCTCACCAGCCAAACACCCTGTCATTCTGCCCGAATGATTTCATGCTCAGTGAGCTGAGCGGAGGGAGAATCTATCAGGTAAGAAGGGTCAGAAAGAACTACGAGGCTTTGGCACCTTCTTAGCACAGATAAACTGATTTGTCCTGGCCATGTTGTAGCGCAGTACAAGTGTGTAATTAATGCTTTGAGTTCTGCTGGATATCTAAATTCTATTTGTTTTTGTACTCTGAGCTTGAAAGGATCCACAACCAATCAGATTACACCACCATCCTCTCAACTGGAAAAAAAAAAAAAAAAAAAAAAATCTAAATTATTGTTCAATTTTCATGGAGAATTTATCCAATAAAAGTTTCTCTCAAACTGTCATGTTTTTTTAATAACATTATAAACTCATAAACAACAACCAGTTTAATCTGAGGACAGTGACATTGGAACTCACACACTGTTGACACACTCATAATAATTTCTTTTTGTTTTCATTTTCCTTATATAACGTCTTGTTTATAATTTCTCGAGTATTCCTGAAACCGCTGGGCTTGGTTGCCGTGGCGACTGGATCACAGTTCCTCCTGTGGAATGAAAACAAGCTCATTTAATTTGTCATCTCCGTTTCCCGTCTTCCTGCACCTGGTCAATACAAAGATGCGACAATCAGTACCACAGCAGAAACGACTAACTCCAGGAACTATGGGCTGAGATTTTAGAGTTCACAGACAAATTGACCAACTTTTCTTATAACGTTTTTATTTTACTGAAATTTATTTATATTCATATATAATTATTTTCACCTTTTTTCTTAAAAAAAACAACAACAAAAAACAATTTAGGATTTTCTAATATGCTGGTATAAAAATTCATAATGTCGTAGATATTTCATTGAAAAACAATTTTTCACAAGTAATTGTTCAATTATGTTTCAAATGACCCCACAATTTGCAGACTAATGTAATAAAAATATGGATTTTTTCCTCTCTTCATTTAAACCTTTTAATGATATCTACTACAATCAAACTACTTCTGTTTGTGTTGCTGATAAACTTTTGATTCAATTGCAAATCACTTACATGCAGACATGCAGAAAAATTATGAATGATGGATTTTTGGCCATATTGATATTCTTGATGAAGTTTCTACATTTTAATTTATTGCAGATCCAAGCATCGCCTAGAGATTTATTTATTTTTATTAGTAATTATGTCTCTCTAACTGCCCAGTTTGTTCCTTCTTGTTCTTGTTTCTTATTCCAGAGAATAAGAAAGGACACTGACAACAGTGTCCTTTATGTGAGATACTTTCTTACTGTACTGCAACATTTATTTTATTACATTATCTCTTGTAAAATGCATCATATTTAAATTAATTAAACTTACAACTCATCCCTGATGTATATGGATTTATGCAGATAAAAAATAAAGCTTGTAAATCGTCATAGCTGTTGGTGAACTTTCTGATCCATGTACGTATAAACTTTCAAAAAACAAAGGTAAAAGTTTAACAGGTTTATTGCAATTCAGGAAGTGGTAGGACATGTCGTGACGCAGAGGGTTTCTTTTTAATGTGGAGGAGTGGAATCATTGCGAGGAAGAGGCTGAACAAGAATGAATATTGCTGAGAGTGAGATTTGTGGTAGGTCTTACTGGTTGGAGAGGATTAGTTTGGAGCCAACAAGGAGTATGAAAGAAATTTAGTCTTATTAGAACCAGACATTTTTTTAGACACTGAATTTTTCGGTTGTGCAATTATCAAATTATTTTACTTCACATTTGCCTGGAAAAATCTTCATCTGAAAAAAAAAAAAAACTTTCTAAATGTGGTGCCCTTCTAGTGAACCAAGTGGAAACAATCTGCACTATAGAAAGTCAAGCCAATCAAAGTGTAGAACTGTTACAGTTGTGGTTGCTCTAGAAAGGCAAACAAACAAAAGAACATTGTTGAAAGAAAATCAAAAGAAGTTTCTTTAAACATGACACGAGCCATGATGGAGATGTAGAAAACATATGGAAGATGAGATCGGACAACGTCTGCCAGACCACACAAACTTTAGATCCTTGCCTAAAAATTGCAATCTCACAGCTAAACCTCCATTAATTATTCTATCAATTCGTTCTCTCCTCTAGGTACCTTAATTACCATTAATATGTCCTTCATTACAACTGGAATAATTCAAACTGTCTTACTGAATCTGTCAGGCAGCCTCCTTAACAGCTTCAACTCACAGCCTGAGAGTAAAAGGTTGGCCAGACACCAGCCTGCAGGGTTGATTCACAGTGAAGATCTTTTCATTGCTCTTTTATCCCCTCAGCTCCCTGAGTTCTTCCCAGACGAGCAACTTCTACACCTCCAGCTACGAAACTTATAATAAAATCCTGTAGGTTGTTTCATTTTAAATGCCTCCCAGTTCTCTGCGTGGAGAAAGTGTACAGCATTACTTCGATCATTGGGCCTATGAATAATTTATCTTATTTAGTAACTTGTGTGAATATTTCATCATATTTGCAATATTTTTATAGAACTGATCAATTTTTTATGGCATCTAAATATATAACATTTTGTTAAATTATTTACTGAGCTTTCAAAATAAATGAAAAATAATTTGTTTTAAGGCGAGGAAAGTTGATAACTTATTGCACATCGTGCCAATTTAAACTCTCAAAGCAGCAGTATTATGTATTTCCCCCCATACATAGTGCCTTTTTATAGCACAATCAACTATGTTACCTACAGTTGTTATAAAAATACCAAACATAACAGAAATTTGACTTCGCAATTGGACACCTGGAAAATGAGCCTCTGTCTCTTTAAAAAGTTTCTACTCTTTCCGACACTCACGCCTTCAGCACGTCATCATAGTGTTTCTTCACTAAGCTGTTTACAGCTGTTCTTTGGAGTGTTGCTGGCTTGAGAAGTAGTTTTTTGGATAAGCTCAGGAGTCTTGCAGTTCCACCATATGTTTGCTAATTGCTGCTGCTAGTCTGGAGGATCACAGGGAGGGGAATCAGGAGATTCAAAGATTCTTCAAATATGCAGGAATGTATCAAAGCAATACTCCAGCTTTGCTTTTGATAAGGGAATAAAATGATATAACAACAAAAAAGTTGATTTTACACACACTTCCTTTAAACAATAAGCTGGGAGGATTCAAATAAAAACCTAACATAAAACATTAAAGTGCTTCTTAAAAAGAAACCCCTTCTACGACGCCTGTCTCTTGGAACCGAGAGAATAGATCAAAGACATCATTGATCCTCTCTGCCTTCATTCACTCTCAGATCTGAAGAGAAGCACTCTGCACACACCTGAGGAGCTGCTGTATTTACTGTACTAAAACTGAGCATTTTCATTAAACCTTTGATTTCTTTTTCATGTTGACAGATTTCATAATTGTGCACAGTTTTACCCATCGGACCACACAAACAGTTAAGCCTTGTTTATATAAAAGGCTGCCTGAAGAGTCCTGAAATGACACACTGTTCTAATTAAAACAGCAACAGATTTTATTAAAAATATAACCCGCTAAAGCTTTAAAGTCTCTCAAAGGAGAGCGCGTCTCTAATTCAAGCTGTCATTTCACTAATGAGTTGCCAAACAGTGTAAAGCAGCCTCTCCCAGTAGATCAGTGGTGAACTGAGCACCTTGCTATGTGATTTGTATATGAATGTCATGTACAGTGGATGTCAGATTTCTTTCCTCATGAGCGAGGACACAAACAAGCAGACACTTTCCAAACACCACAGCTGGCCGGAGAATCTTTTCATGTAGCTCAATAAGGTGAATGTAGAAGCTGTCAATGGAGATGAATCGAAGGGCTTGGCGTCAGACTGCCCCCACATGTTGCTTGTGTTGCAGTGAGTGGCAGCAACTTGCACTTAATATGGAAACAGTGTGGCAGACTGTATAATGGTTTCTCTGCTTTCAAAACAGGAAACAAACTGCAGGAGCCGGAGAGACAACATAGATCTCTTTCTGTTTCAGACGCTTAGAGGATAAACTATTGTGCCAAAGCAGCTACAAAAAAATAATGACTTCTAGACATTTGTGGTGTAACGATACATTCAGAATACATGGCAAGACAAAACTGCATTGGGATGTCATTTTTGTCAACCTTAAAAAGTTACGATTTTAAGAAAGTACTCTGGTAAAACCGCAAAGCCCACACTTTTACTTTTGGGTAATGGATTTTTTTGATCAAAAGAATTTGTAATAAGCACAGAATATGTCTCTGGTGTAGTACTTGTCCATGCATGGTCACAGGGGAGCTGGTGCCTATATCCAAAGGTCATTAAATGAGAGTCAGGGTAATGTAGCTTGTTAGTTTTACCTTATAATGAAAGATTAAAGCATCTTTAGATTACTTGCTTGGAAACTGAATATACTAGTACCAGAATAAGATTATAACAAAATGAAAAATGTCCACTTATTTTAATTTAGCCATTTTTAAAGATATTTTTCTGGGACCTTTAACTATATTATGCCAGTCTTTACACTCGTGAGAAGGCTTTGATATTCATGGCAGTAGGTACAGATCCCTCTGGAATCTTGTGCTGGTTAACAGGAGATTAATTAAATGCATCACTTCAAGAACATATGCACTTGTGAATGTATACCCCTTGGACAAAAAAATTAGAATGCTGATCCAAGTCCTTTTAGATAATTTAAAGCCGATTCCAATTAAAGTTGATGAATTTTCTAGGACTGAAACGATTAATTGGAGTCAAGTGAATTAATAATTGTTTAAGCATTACCTAGACTATAGACTCAAAAAAAGTCAGTTTGTCAAAAAAAATATATTCAGAGCAGTAATTAAACCAAAACTTTACAAAAATAATTAGAAAAAAAACAACCTTTGCCTGTAAATCTGTTCTATCCAGAACTCAAGTGGCATAGTTTTAGCTTCACCTAGTTACATTTTTGTCAGAATAATTGAGTACCAAAAGAATAATTAGTTACAGCCTTACTATTCTCCGTAAGCCAAATTGTAAAAAGTAAAATAAAAATCATTTAATTAAGCTATTACTGGGGCTGCCTTAAAATGGAAGAAGAGAATTCTGTTGCGCTAATCCCAATCATTTGCTTATTTATTCATTCATATATTACTTGCAGATACAAGGTTGATCCAAGTCCTTTTAGATAATTTAAAGCCGATTCCAATTAACTACAAACTAAGGTAGAATTATGTAGTTCCTCTGCAGCACTGCTGAATAGCAGTTCTGAAGCTAAAACTTGCACACAGCCTAGAACAAACTGCTGCAGAAATTTTGCAACCGTGGGCTGCAGGACAAGTCCGACTCTTGATGATTAGCATAACTTTGAGTGAGCCAGCAGTTTGTCATGCATCCGACACGATGAATCAAGTTCAGCGTCTGCGGCCACTGGGCTGCCATCCCTAAAGATGAGAAGGATTTGCATATCAAACTGAAGTCCTATAGGCTCCTGCCCCTTCATTGCACCTGCTATAAAAGTGCCTCTGCGGTCATTCTGGCATTCATCATTTAGTTGTAGGTTATAGGCTGAATTCCTAATGAGATCAGCAAGTTTTAAATCTGTTGGATTATTAGTCCTACCATTTAAAACCAGCTCCCTCAGCAGTCATTTTGATTACAACATTTCTTCACTATCATCAAGCAGGGAGATACTTGTTTGTTTTCTTCTCAGCACTTTTTTATGTTCTAAATTATTTAGAAATGGAAAACACTTTTATAAGAGAGACCGAACTGGGCCTAGTGAATAATTAACATGGATGATGAAATGTTCTTTGTAGGTAGATCTAAGCTGCTTAATCAATGTTTTATTCTTTTAAACTCAGCCAAAGTGGTTGTCTTACACACTTTACACCTCAGCAGGATAACTGTGCGGCACTAACCGTGATATTCAGCAACATTCTTCTGTTACAGATTTCTATCTGTATAATATATAGTTCACTTATACCTTTGTATTGAAGTATAACTCAAACCAACATGTGTAGATAAGATTCTAACTGAAGTCGATAAGAAGAAGGAAATTGGAAGGTTTTCTTGGTGATGGTGATGATTATCCATTTACAAGGCAGGTTATTTCACAGCTATGCCAGAGTAATGGAGGACACACTACCAAAGTACATCTGGACTGCTGGTCCAGATGTTTTTTCAAAAAGTAATCAAAGTAATGCAAGTGGTGATTATTTGGAGAGTTTAGTATAATTAAATTTAATTGTTTTTTTCCAGGGTGGAATGATCACACAGCAACCGACTTTAATGTTTTTCAAAAATAGGAACTTGTTTGAAATGTTTGAATTTATTGTGGATTTTCTCTCTAACACACACACACACACACACACACACACACACACACACACACACACGCACACACACACACACATCCTTCCACTTCTATAAAAACTGAAGACTTTGTATTGACTTTTCATTTTATTAACAGAATTAATGCCTGAACCAGGCATTTTCCCTAAGCCTATCCAGTACTAGTCCATTTCTTATCCTAACCTTAACCAAAGTCAAAACATATTTCTAAAATCTAAGTGGACACTTTCTACAAATGACCTCCCTTTGTTGGTTAATAATATGTTAATAATGTATTAAGCAACAAAGGTAATTTGTAGTATTTTCAAGTAACACTCATACACCTTTAGATGACCTTGATATCTTTACAATTACGGTAGCCTGAAAAACTAGCAGCACAAATGAATAACTTAGGTAATGTGTGGAAGTTGGTAGACCTTTGATAACCTCTGTAAATTTATTATATTATTTTTAGGATAAGAGCACAAACAACATTAGTAATCAAGAGTCTTATGGAAATATATTTAAAAACGTGTATAAAGTGTTTTAACCCAGTTTCCCCCCATTTTCTCTTTTAAATCATTTCAATCATTTATTGGCTAATTTCTGCATCATTTGCTGTCATCTATAGACTTGTAAACATGCTTGGGTATCGACCTGACAGCACAGCAGTACTGATGATTGGAATTTGTATTAGTGGTATCAGAAGAAGTTCTGCAAATGACTCTTTTGAAAAGCCACAGTCAGAAACAATCCATTAGCTGCTTGTTAGGATACGCCAAGAAGAGTAGATCCAATCTAACAGTGACAGGAAGCACAGCAGACCCCACATCCAACCTCTAGGAAGACAGGAAGGGGACTCTAATAAGCTCTCCATTATCTGAGCGATTTATCAGAAGTAGCCCACTCACATGGACACCAAAGTATTTACATCCCAGTTAATCAAATTATGGACGTAGTCAAACTGCGGCTGGCTAAACTCAGTATAGTTTTTGCAATTACATAGACAGGATATTTTCCCTTAGGCAGTATTCATCACAGTTTACAATATGGCCCTTATGGTTATTCTTAGTCAAAAGATATGTTCAGATGCACTTTAAAGGAATACAGACCTTCCTTAGTTAACAGTTTCAAATTCAGCAAAATTTTTTCCCCTCTTTTTCTGCTCCCCTTCAAAATATTTTTATGTAAAAAAAATAAATAAATAAATAAAAATAAATAAATAAATAAATAAAATCTTATACATCAACAGTTAGAGATGTGTTCATCCTCCAGCTCTAAAGTCCTGGGACACACTAGGGCATCTTCACAGACGGCAAAATTAGAATCAATCCAATAATTTTGTGCCCAATGAAACACCTAAATAATGAGGATGATAATTTATTTCAGACAAACATTTCACCAACAAAACATAATTATAATAAAGACTTTCATGTTTCTAAGTGTAAATACAATACCTTACTATCAAACTTACATACTCAAATACATGTAAATTCACCACTTATTTGGTGACTGTAAGTCTGAAAAGGAGTATGATAAAGTTTAACTTATATAATCATACCTCTTTTCCATTTATTAATTCATAGCATGCATAGTCTTCCTGTTTCTAGTAATTCCAGCACCTTTCTGATGCAACAAAAAATCATTTAGGTAGCTAAATGTTTACCGTAGTATTTCACTGCCTGGATATACACATGGACAAATTTGTTGGTACCCCTGTGTTAACAAACGACAAACCCACAGTGGTCACTGAATTAACCTGAAGCTGAAAAAGTGATAAAAATTGACTGAAACTTGTCTAATGAAAATCAAACATTGCTGTTGCAATGTGGCTCAACAGAATCCATCGGAAAACAAACTAAATGAACAACACCAGGAAGAGATGGCTTATATATAAGAAAACCCAACAACAGCTGGGTTTTCTTAATATATAACAACACATATGACAACAGCTTTTCCTGTTTAGACTAGTTGTGCCTCAGGTCATGTGTGACACGCAATGTTGTTCCCCACATTTACTGACATTATTTCAGCAACTTCAAAGTATTATCTTACACACCTGATGGTGTTGATTGGGACCATGTTGACACTTCTGGGCTGACAGTCATGAATCAGTCACCTCCATCTGGATAAATTTCTCTTCTGCATCACACATCCAAATTTAGCTCGTAATAGTGCCATGTTCTAAAGACAAAAGAAACCTTCGAGCTAAATAAATTAGCTCCAAAAATGCTTTGCAAGTGAAGTCTTTTCAACAGGTAAATGTTTTGGTAGTAAACCCTAAGCAGATTGCTTACTGGTGTCCATTAAAAGGACACCTGTCACTGTTAGATTAGATGGACACATAAAGCCCCTTTTTCACAAGCTTCCCTGTCTGCTTATGTAAAAGCTTTCCTTGCTCAGTTGAGATGCCTATGGAAGCTTTTGCAAAATAAAACGACCAATATACACCTCATCAGATCCCTTTGTAGACTTGTTTTTTATTTGCAGTCTTTTTTTGCTAACTTCTTAAATGGTACTACTCTTCTCATAATGGTATATTAAGTGCTGTGAGCTCCTTGTTTATCCCTCATCCAACTTCTCTGTGCCTCTGTTTGTTAGTACAAACAAAATTTGCACTGAAATCTGCAATATTTTTGATACAATACCTTCTTAACTCTGACCTGAAATTAATGCCAAACCCACCTTTCTCCTTATAGCAGCAAGCATATGGACAGCTGTTTCCAATAATAATGAGGCGATTTCTAATGCCACCTGACACTTAATAATCATCAAAAGCACCACCAACTGGTGCCAACTAGCACCAAAACCAGCAGGTGTTTAATAAGTGACAACTGCTATTAATTAAACACCTGCTGACAATAAAATCTATTGACATAACTCTGCTCTCTTATTTTAATAGTCAGTAGTTTTGAAGAGTTCTCTTCCAATGAGTCAGCAGCTGAGTCTGACGTTTCAAATCTTCACTTTGAGATATTCAATAAAGAAAACATTCTTTAACATAAGTGTTTGCGCTGATGTCCAAAACAGTCATAATTTAAACATCCACATATAGATTAGAAATACAAGATTTTTGCCTGTAGCAATCAAACTATACAAACTACACAATATTGACTATTCAGTCAATTTTAAATTACTTATAATTTAACACGTTTTAGTTACTTTTATGTTACTTATGGTTATATTTGTATTTGCTAATATTTAACATTTTGAATGGAGCAGCTTGTAAAAAAATAAGCAATTTCCCCTTGGGGATCAATAAAGGGTATTTTCATTCTGATTTAGAGGAAATGAAATAAGAATAAAGGAACAATCTGTACATATATTCTCAGCCATTTTTTTTTTACATACATTTTATTATAGGAGAGAAAAAAGAAGAATTGTTGTGACAGTGCAATATGCTTATTTTGTTCCATAGCGGAGTAGCTGTCTGCTTAGACTGAAAGGTGTTCTTTGTGTTCATCAAAGAGACAGCCCGGGGGAAGAAACTGTCTCTGTGATGGCCCGTTTTTACAATAAATAGATGCATAAAAAAATATTTATACATGTGATAAATTAAATAAAAGTATAGACATACATTACATTAAATAAGCAAACACATACAGATTTTTTAAATGTTTCAATTAATTCTAAAATACAAAAATGTGGAAATCAATTAAAGGTTTTATTCATTAAATGTTAATAATATCCATTCATCCAGTCTATATTATAATGAATGCATAATTATGCAGATAATTTCTGACCTCACATGGGCTTGAAGGTCATTCAGCAAGGAAGAAGCCATTATTCCAAAAAAACGTGAAAACACAATTTACAGTTTACAAAATTCAATAAAGGAGACAAGTCAGAGCACAAGACATGTCTTCAATAAAATTGAAGTGTTTAGCCACAATGACCATCATTATATTTAGAAGAAAAATGAGGAATACTTGCAAGCCTGAACCACAAACTTGATGGTATAAAAGAAGGACGTGAGGAAGGCGATTTACGAACTGGAGTCAGTTACACCTCTTCTGTTAGGAGGAATTGGACAAAATTCAGCAAACTATTGAGACAAGCTTGTTGAATGATACCCAACAAGTTTCAACCAAGCCACACAGTTTAAAGGCAGTTCTACTAAATATTAATAAAAATGCTAACATTTTCTTGAACTCTTGCAAAGACAGATCATTTTTGTAATCCTTTTTGACACAAGGAAAGCTTAGACTGATTTAGAGTAAACTTTCCTAATGTGTACACCTTCTTGTTGCCAAGTATATGTGGCACAAAGGCCATGTCAACACAATAGTTTCTGAAAATTTATATTGTTTCGTGTTTTGTGTGTACTTTACTTGTGTTTTGTTTGGCAAAAATGTCAATAATTCGCCAGTAGGGGTCAGTATTGCCCCCCCAATTACAAAGACATCGAGGAAGAAAAGGAATTCTTAGGGAAATGTCGCGCTATTGCACAGAGATGACAGTTTCCAAGATGGGCGTGTCAGATCGTTTTGTAGAGACTGCACCACTAAACTGAGCTGTTTTTTTTAATTTCAGGTAAGCTGATAAGGTTAATAATTTATACTTTGTTATATTATTGGGTCTTGTAAAATATAAAGTACAGTAATTCTGTAGTATCAGTTATCAACTACTTTTACTTGTGCAATGCCGCTGCCATTACCGAGTTTGGAGCTTGGGAGTGTAACGTTGCATACTCAGTAAAATAGAGGGAATATTAACCATACATTGATTCACTTTTCTATTGTGATACATGTACACAGAGATGACCGTTTAGACTATATGAACGCTGTGTAGCTGTTGTACCACTAAATAGGGCTATTTTAATGTTTAATGAGGTAGCATCCGTTTCTTCTCTCCCAGGAAAGCTAGCACAACTGCCAGTGCTGCGCAGATATCAGGATTTTCAGCTCAGCGTAACATGAAATAGCTTGATGTGAACACTGTTTCCTGTGTGAGTTAGTGCGTCACCGTCATAAAAGTTTGTTACCTTTGTCTGGATGTGCCCAGGAGACAATCTGTACTCAACAGGTTGTTGCTAAGGAACCAAAGATCGAGTGAATTAGTTGATGCAACCAACCTTGCTGAAATGGGTTGTGAGGTTGAGCCGCTAAAGGATTTCCTCTGCCTAAATGCCCCAGAAGGTTGTGTGGTTCTGGATTGGAGTTCAGTGGAATGATCAACATTGTATCAGGCGTATTTTCTATTGATTTTGATTACTTGTCTATCACAATGGAAGTGTTATTGTTTTAGTGCGCATCACTAGCACCCATTAACCATTTGGATTTATGAATACAAATCCATTTTCCTCTCTCTTTTTATTGTATCTTTTTTATACCAGCAGCAAAAGTGCACATAAACACTGCTAAGGAACACACAGCCTTCTCTTATACCTTCTTCTGTTGCCATCATCTTTGTCACACAACCAGTTCAAACACCATCAGTACATGCTGTAAACAGAGATCACATCTGAAGTTCTGTCAGAGGGGACAGGCAGACCCAGTAGTCACAGGTGGTTCATCTCAGGGGAAATTTATCGCATGAGACGCTCTGATCTCCAGAGAGCCGTCATGTCAGGCGACTCGTGAAAAACAAGTGGACATTATGGTGGGTATTTTTTATTTATTTATTTATTTTTTTTAGCTTTTGCACAGGCCAGTAAGGGTGGAAGGAATGACATTTGCAAATGTATCAAGTCTTGTCTGTGATTTTTATGGTTCAAGTGAGTTGCTTCATTAAGATATGATGCAATAATTCTATCCTTACATCACCTGGGGACGAATGTGATTCATGTCTGCAAACAGTGTAAGCACTGCTGGTGAATAGCACAAACAACCCACTCATGCACAAGCACACTTGAGTGTATCTGTGTGTAAACGCTGATGAGAGAGAGCGTAGATGAAGGAGAAGAATCAGCCGTGGATGGAGACAAGTTGCATTTATCTTGATGCAGGGCTGCAGCGTGTGTGCTTTTGTCTTTGGATGTCTGTGTGGGGGTGTGTGCGCTAGTCCCCTTGGATGAGCACACGCGTCTGAGGATGCAGCTGGGAGCATGAGTTCTGACCAGGAGGAGTATGACATGGTCTGTCAGAAAGCTGTGACCCTAATTGTTGACCTCTGCCTGCACAACAGCACCCTGTTGGATCAGGAGACCTGTCAGGATTTCCTCTTCGTCTTGACCAGCCAGGGTTTTGATCACAAAGACGCAGGTAAGTAACCAACCTCATGTACTGTATGTTGTGTGAGAGGCAGCAGCCTTTCTTGTGTGCTTTCTAAAAACTAACTGCAAATGATTTCTAGTTTGGCTAGGGTCCTTCTAGGGTCACAGGCGGTTGTTCTGTCAGTTTCAGCTGAATGCTCAAAGCAATAACTGCACCCTTAATAAGTTTTGAGACCCACCTACTGAAACAGAAGGGAATATAAGTGCGCTCACAAACTCATATTGACTCCCAAATTTATTCCAGAGAGAAAGCATGTGTATGATTAATAGATCATCTTGAGCCGAGTCGATTCCAGCTGGAGTTGTTCCCACCACTAAACAAAAAAAAGAGATAAATGAATTCCTGTTTTGTGCCCCAGTAGATAACAAATGGACATAAGTGTAGCAGTTAGTGCAAGACAGAAGACTTCTGTGTCTAAATTTCAACATCCTGAATGTTTTTTTTTTTTTAACTTACTCATTAGCTGATATACACATGGATTTGAGGCGTAGAAGCACATGTTTTGAAATCTTCAGGTAAATTATGAATCAGCTTCTTCACTGTTGAGCTCTGACTCCCTGTCTATTCCAGACAAATTTGATTTTACCTTGTTGGGTTTTCTTCTAGCAGAAACACTTAATTTAATTTTTTTCTCACATGCAGATAAAATGCAATAAGATATTATCAAAAGATGTTGAAAATATTATTGTATTTTCAACTTAGCAGAAGCATGCCTCCATGAGCTTTTATCATGTCGAGATTTGGAGATTACATGAGTTAGATGTTACACACTTCCTTGCAGCAGGAAAAGTGATTCATTTCCTCTGATCTCGTGAAATTAACTGCCCCAGTCTGTGATTGTTTTCATAGATCTAATCTGTAATGGTTTGCTAATCTTTCCTTTTTTACATTTCTTCTCAAACCAAAACGTATTGTCCCATATAGTGCTGATCTGATGTGCTGTGTTTATCTAAAAGAAAAGTTTTCAGCCTTATCCTCAGGTGCATGCCACAGTGGAAATATTATTTCTGGCTACTTCTCCAAGAATGCTTTCCTGCTCACAGAGTGCATGTCACACCAATCCTGACCAAATACACTGTCACCTCACATCATCCTCAGCAGAGGCATTGAACGTACATCACAGAGCCAGTGGCGTCCACCACTGAGCTGTGGGGACACTAAATGCCATTGCATGTTATGTGGCCACTGATGTAAATTCTTTCTGCCACATGGAAGCTAAAGACAAGCTGCTTCTCATAATGTTGGAGGATGTCTAGGCTGGGGGTTGTAGAAGATGTCGTCTTGCATGTATTTTCTTTGCAACAACATAGGAATCCTGCAGAGAGGATACGGGCAAAAGTATGGAGAAACTACCACTGAAATGAATTATTTAATTGAAGATTAAAGAGAGTGTGACCTCCAGCTGTGGAGTCTAAAGCTTTATTGTAATTACAAACTTAAAACATTAGTCACAGACAGACCCTAGGGCACATCCACTATAGGACTGCCTGGTCACTTGCAAAACATTTGCAATACAAGGTTTATGCATCTATTTAAGCCCTGGCAAGCTGATAGTTGCATCTAAACTGTGTGGCCAATAAAAAGTTTATGCATCAATTTCTAAGAAACGCATTCATAACTGTTCATATGCTTGTAACCTAGAGCAGAAAAGAAAAATAGCAGATTCCTAAACATAACTACTTGTGGCGTGTAGTTAGCATTTCATATCTACTGTCTTTTGAAAGGCAGTAGATAATTGTGACATAAGAGAAAGAAAAACAAAAACACTAATAGAACATAATGAGAGAAACATTGTTCAAGATGGTTTAATTAATGATATTCTGTTCTAACAGACTGTAGAGCTTTACATGCAGAGATTAAAAACCATAAATTAAGTAAATTTACTAAAAAACAACACATTCCCATTAGCAACTCATACAGAAACTACTGTTAGAACTTAAGCTATGTTTTTCATTCACTAGCAGACAAAATGACAGTCATACCTACACTATCACCATAGCCCTCTGCAATCTTTTCCTATACTGTAAAATCTTTTCCTATACTGTATGTAAACCCTTTTTGCTTGTGTGGTGCATTGGGAGGGATCTGCCAGTTCTACATTTGAGTTCTTATGAAGTATGAAATGTCATGGCTGGAAGTAAGTTTGTACCTGTTCTTGGCATCTTGAGTAAAAGAACAAATTTCTCAATTTTTGCATTTTTGATAGGGCTTAAGAAGTTTGATAAAACCTAATATTCCGTCCATAATAGTATCACCAATAATAGGATCCATATAAGATGGCAGTAGGGCTTCAAGACAAATCTGTTCTTCCTTTTTTTTTTCTTTTTTCTTTAGAGTTTCAGTGTACTTCTTTACTATGCATATTTCTTTGGTCACATGAAGTCTATAAAAGAAAATTAATAAAGTAAGCCATTAAATTTAGCTGGTGTATGAAAAACGTGGTGTTCACTTTACTGACAGGTTGAATTTTCACCTGAACCATCACATTAAATCAACACAAAATGTCAAGCAGATCTATAAGTGTTTTGGGACACTTTTGTGTGTTTTGTTTGTGTTTTGCTCTTCTTCTCCTGCCTATGACCACCTTGACAGCATCCCCCACTTATCTCTCTCCTTTTTTTGAATATCAAATTTCACAATAAAAGGATTAACACCAGCACTTGCTTTCTAATGATGATTAGCCTGATATCTGTGATGGATCTTTCTGACTTAAATCTGCCACTGCAGTAAATCACATAGTCTTACATCATTAAAGACATGGGTTACAGTCAAGATCTTATAATCTTCAGCTTGCACTGTGCAGCATGTTCAAATCTCTTAGGATTTTTTAAGTGTCACCATATGCTGGGCTTTAGCTCATAAAAGATGCAATAAAATACAAAATTGCAAACACTATCAACGTTATTATGGTAATGAAACCTCCAAACGCTCATCAATGTATTAAGAAATACACTTCCAAAATGATATTTTGTGAGTACAATCACATGCTATTTTACTAGTTACACCTTGCCGTTTCTGTGGTGTGCTCAGCTTTATCCCGAGCTGTGTTTATTCTTACAGATACAACAAGGTATGAGAAACATTTCTCAGAGATTTTTGTCGACAGTGACAGAACTGTGGGCTCCAAATTCATGATATGAATCTCATGTTCCTTACATCTCAAAGGTTCTCGATGAAATCTGGTGTCTGTGGAGGTCATTGGAGTAGAGTGAACTCATTGTGCTAAAAGAAAACTTTGATATGATTTTAGCTTTGTGACACGGTGTATTATCCCACTGGAAATAACTCTGGCTATACTGTGGACATGCCCTATAGGTATGGTGTAGGTGTGTGTGTGTTTTGTGTGGCAAAACCAAGAATTAAGTAAGCATATTTAGGGTGAGGACACTTAGATGCACCATGTACGTGTGCTGTGAGTTTTTGAGCTCATCTTACACAGATATACCCTTTGACCTCTGCCTGGGAGGCAGATGAGCTATGGGGACAGCTCATCAGGATGGAGCTGTCCCCATAGTTTAAAGAACAAACTTCCTTTTGTCAAAAAGCCACACATTCCTCCACGCTCCATTAAATCACCAGTCAAACACAGGCCACACAACAATAAAAACAGCTACACAGTTAAATCAACTCATTCAGTCCTTTGTTAGGAAACACTCACAAATAATAGCTGTATGTTATATTTTCCATATACCTAATACAGACATGCTTTTCACCTGAACACACACCGGATGTTTGTGTGCGGAACTTAAAAAAGCAATTCAGCATTATATAGTGTAACTTCAAAAAAATGATGACACCAAGTCAAACCCAAGCCCAAATTCATCTTATAAATGCTAGTCAGATGAAACTCCTTTAATGACAGGGGATTTTCCCTAAAGCTGCAAATGCTGCATTCGGATACAGCTGGGACACTAGTTTGCGGAAATTAAAAGAAAACAACAAAAAAGGTATTTAAACACGTTTAATTTTCAAATAATTGCACATTGTCTTATGATTTCTATACATTAACACTGAATGTTTTCAAAGGGTTATATTGTTGTATAATCTCTCTAGCCAGGCACTGGCTGCTCATGCTACTTTATTCATTGAAAAAATATCCAACCAAATCTACAGTCTTCAACTTTCCACTTTTTGTGATCTTTAGAACATTATAAAATCGAATAACTTTCAGAAATTGACTTTGTTTACTGCTGAGAAAAATAAAAATAAATTATATCTGATGATGTGTGCCACAAACGTATCAGACCATGTTTATATTCTACCCAGTAGCTATTTGAGCCCCTTTAGCCTGTCATATAGAGGCAGTCTGTCCATTCTCCTCTGATCTCAATGCTTTTTGTCTTTATAACACAGAATATTTTCTCCCTTTTGACACATTCTCTGCAAATGTTTGGGATTCAAAATATTCAAAACTATCAGTTTATGATGCACTTACCAAGCACCATGCCAAGTTAAAAGTTACTTAAATCCCCTTTCTTTCTAATTCTGATGCTCAGTTTGTATTTCAACATGGCAACTTTACCATGTTGAGATGCTGATGAATATATATGTTGGGTTTCTGGCATATTGAATAATTTGACATTTGCTTATATATATATATATATATATATATATATATATATATATATATATATATATATATATATATATATATATATATATATATATATATATATAGCAGCAGAGTAGAGTCGTTTCACCTTACCATATTTTCCCTGCAACCCACCTGCTGTCAGATGAGTAATCCACTCAGTAGTTTTAAACCGATTACAATCAAATGAAAACAAATAATTAGAAAGCCTTGGGACTTTAATTCCCTCAGGTTGATGTGGCAAGGATATATTATATATATTGTATATACATAATATGTAGAAAATAAGCAAACTGGTCTATTTTTGCAAAGCTTTATAAGAACCCTCCGCCACCTATTTATGTATCCACGTCTCCATAATATTTCATGCATCAAAGCCTTTATAGCTCCCTACAGTCTGTTGAAGACACACTTTTGTCTTTGTTTGCATCAGCCTGTTGGTTTCATCTTACTGTATCAAAAAGGTTGCATAATTCAGACACCAACAATAGTAAAAATATTTCAGATGAAAATTTCATGTTGAATATTTTATTGCAACATTTTTAATTAGACACATATCTTTTTTTTTTACCAAGAGATCAGGTCAAGCTTAACATCCTGGTCTTTAATCAATACATCACAATTTATGCATTAACATTTTTCAAAATATTTAGTAGAAAATTAAATGGCAGCTTCTTATCGCAACATTTCACACAAGATGAAACAGAAATGTTTTAGTCACCTTGTAGGATGTTATTATTAGATTATTAAAATCAAGATAAGAAACGCAACATGAGAGATTTGTTAATCAGTAAAATTAAACCAAAGTGCAGATCAGTGTGTAAAAAAAATATGCAAAACCGAATAACTCCTTATTGTAGGTGAACCCTTTTTAGCTGCATTAACTCGAAATAATGACCTTGTCACTCCTACGAATTGTTCCAGTCATTTTGGCCAACTCCACTCCCACAGTTTAATCATTTGTTTATACACAGCTCTGTCAAAGCCTCACCACAGCATTTTAATAAAGTTGAAGTCAGGACTTTGGGCCTTTGCAACGCCCTTATTCTTTTCCATTTTGGCAAGATCGAATTTTGATTTATTACTTTGCCTGATGTAAATCTTGCTGCATTACCTAATTTTGAAAAAAAAAGAAGAGAAACAGTCACTCGTCTAATACCGTTTTTCAAACATAAATGTGAATTTATAGAACAAAACGAGAAGCTTAATGTTGCTTCCGGCTTCCAAGAGGCAATACCAGATATTGAGCTTAAAGGAGCATTTTCCTCTCCACTGCCACCAGATGCATGCTCAGTATGGGGGATTGCTTCAAAATCAACGACACAATACAAATGATTGTGTATCATTTGTCAATAAGTAATGAAATCTACAAGTGACTTAATGCAATCTACTGGGTTTTCAAGAAAACTTCTTAAACCAATTTCAACAATGAACTGAACTTGATGCATTGTATGTGTATATAATTTTTATTCCACGCCATTTTTTTCTAAACACTCAAAAGTATAACTTTGTAAATCACCTCATGCCAGATTTGGTTGAACTCTATAAGAACAGTTTTATTTCACATGCCGGTTATTCTTTCCACTTGCAGAAAATCTCTGAAATTCTTTTTAATTTCTCTCTATTTACCTTATAACCTTGTGAAAAAAAAAATCTTGACATATATTATATATATTAATCTGTAATCTTGTTCCCAGTAGCACAGTAGAGTAATTTCACCTTGCCATATTTTCCCTGCAACCCACCTGCTGTCGGATGAGTAATCCACTCAGTAGTTTTAAACCGATTACAGTCAAATGAAAACAAATAATTAGAAAGCCTCGGGACTTCAATTCCCTCAAGGAGATAACAAGCCCCTGACTTCAATGACCAATGTGTTGCATCCTGACCTGGTTGATTGTATCCTGATCAAGGCACAATGCTGGACCCACCTGTTGTTAAAGGCAAAACTTGATGTTTTAAGGGAGGAGATAAAAGCTTGGATCAGTGTCTCCCATTCTGCTGAGAAAACGTTTCCCAGAGATCAGGCGCTTGTCTCAGTTATTGATATCCACTCCGTAGCCCCGATAAAGGTTACAAAGCATATTCCTTAAGCCCTGCATAGCTCCTAAATGGCCGAATACACGTTTCACCCCCTCCTCCAGCTCCTCCACCTCATTGCAGATTCCTCTCTCATTATCAACCGCTGCTTCAGGTGTGTGGGCTTGAAATGACGAGGCACATATTTGATCACGGCATTTCTCTCAAGCTTGTCTCATTTCCAGGTTTATTGAGCAAGACCTCAGCCAGCGGAGGACATTAGCATCACCGGATCATTCATTTGCTTCCCACTGATCTGCTCCTCTCTGTTTGTGATATTTGCAGGAATAGATGGTGCATTGCAGGTTGAATCCAAAACAGAAAAACAAGAACATCAAATTAACTGCGCTGTGGAGATTAGCCTGAACCGCGGTGGCTTTCAATAATTCATACCCACTTTCTACAGTCTTGGCATTTTATTGATACAACATTTCACTGTAGACCACAAAGGAACACAGCAGACAGCCCGTTCCTGTTGTGAGAGATAACACATGGAAAAATGTCCGTCTCAGCTGCCATGAAAAGACCAAACGCCAGTCCTCAAAGGCTTGTGCTATTATTGCTGCCACCATTAGAATATAAAATCACATTCCAGCACTTTTTTGCTGGTACATTCGGTTTTATTTTCACATAGCATTTAATTACCTCTGTTCTCACAGCTACGGAAAACATAAGCAAACCCTTAACAGAATTTTCTGTTTTTGCTTGTTTTGTTAGCTGAAATGTTTCACTTCATCAATTAAATTTTTATAATTGAAAATGTGCAATTTTCAATTGAGGATTTTATTTATTAAAGGAAAAAAAAAACTTCTCAAACCAACTTTTTGTCCCCTAAACTCAATTGTGGCTACTTTTGCTACTGCAATCAAGCATTTTCAGTAACTGGAGATGTGTTTCTTGCAGCACTATTTCAGTGTATTCTTCTTTGCAGAACAGTTTGAGTTCATACAGAATGGACGATTTGGAAACAAGATGAACCTACTTCAGATCTGCTTGTGTTTTTTGAGACATTCAGATGTGAAACCTCTGAATGTTCTATGGCAAAGGATGTTGTTCTGATTCTTGTATGATCTCCCACATGAATCGTAGACGCACTCTAGGAGTAATTTTGGTAGGTTGACTAGTGCTGAGACGGTTCCATGTTTCATGTTCCATGTTTTCTTCATTTGCAGAAAATGGCTTTAATTGTCGTTTATTTGGAAGATCAATCCTTAGAAATAACTTTTGCTTTGGAATATCTTTAGATTGGGACATGTTGGAATGCTTTTTAAGATCTTTTAGACTATGTAATTTAGTCAGATATTCATCTGTTTCTCAGATTTTTTCAAACTATTGTAAAAAATGAAGTGCGACAAAAGCAGAAAAAATTAGTTAGAGGGCAAATACTTAGCAATGGCAGTGTGCCTTAAAGTTAGGATGGATAACAAGACCTGGGGTCAAAAGCAAGGGACTAACTTCAGAGAAGCACTTCAAGAGAAGGAGGAAATAAAGACATTCCATGTCAGAGTAATTTTTCATTGAAACAATTGCTCCAAAGACGAAACTTCAGCAGTGGCTCGAATACAAATCACCATTTCTGTAAGAACATCTGTGAACAGCATTATAAACGGAAACACATTTATCGCTCTTTTTTTGGAAAGTCTTCTGGTGTTCTTCCTCATTTTAATTCTGAAGACTTCAAGGCAATAAGGACATCCCTGAAGGTGATAATTTTATGTGATATCAGCTGCTCCCGGGTTGAACATATGTGGAAGTGCATTGAAATCCTGTCCATCAATAAAAATGATAAAAATAGTTCCAGAAAGCTCAGGCAATTGCACTCTGTGTTTTACCCGTTTGTAGCCTTTCTCTAGTCAGTGCTCTTCTTGAGGTTGTCTCTTACAAAATATTTCAGTGTTATTAATAATGAAAGTGTTGGAAAGATCAGTATTTTAGACATGCTTGTCCCGTCTCTGCCCGAGGTCATATTTTCCATCATACCACTGCACACTCTTCTTTTGCTTAGTTCAGGCAGGGTTTAGAAAGCTTAATCTTGTTACTGTCAGTAACATAATGTGAGCTCAAATCTGATTGAGATGCTGTGACATGACCTTTAGCAGACCTTTCATAATCAAGAACTCCCCACTGTGGTTAAATTAAAACTTCAATTTTACATTATAGGGCAACAGAAATATTACTGGTGAGTGGAAACCTTGCTGAAAACACTCTCAGTGTAGGACTGCACTTATTTATTGAGTTTTCTTGAGAAGCAGTTAGCATTGTCCCAAAGAAGTGGATAATTAACTTCAACCCCAAAGATGATTGGAGAGAAATTACTTCTTTTGTAAAGTGCCTTGAGATGACATGTGCTGTAAATTGGTGTTATCTAAATAAGCGGAATTTAATTGAAACTTAATCCGAACCTGGTGATAGGAAGCATGCTAAGGAAAATCTTCTTCCTGAAGACAGACAGTTTACATCAGGACTCTGTTACCTGAGTGAATCTTCTAGGAACCAAAGTGCTGCCCAGTTTAGAGAACCAGGGTGAAGCTCTGCAGAAAGAGCAACATGGTGGTAAAAGTATTTCCATCACTGGCTGCGTTTCCACTACAAATGTGCACAATTCTTCGTCAATGTCCTGCTGATGTTGAAACGACACTATTTAATTTTTGCTGTTTCCATTCAGTAAGAAATGAATTTAAAATCACACACGTATAAGCTTGCTCACATGATAGTTATTAAAAACTATCACAGTAGCAGAATTAATCGGTTTAGAGATATATTTATATTTCAGACTTTGGTGCTAGCGCTCATTGTCTATCAGTCATCAGTGGAGACATCTGCATCTTATTCAGGCATTGGAGCGATAAGCCTGTTAGTTGGGAGCGGCTACGTATTCAGCGTTTTGGGGAAATTGTAGTCGGCGATTTTACGGCACAGCTGTGGATTCAACACATTCAAATGACACACACAGCTTTTTATGCACTATGTGATTCTGTGAGAGCTTTGATGGAGAAAGCTGCACATTGCCCCAAAACCCCCCCAGAAACTTACTGTCATCTTCTACGATGTTTGCACCAATACTAACATCCGACTCTTGATTATGTTATTGTGTGATGCAAAAAAGTGTTTTTGCTGTTTTGTGATAAAATAAAATAAAAGTCTAAATAAAGACCTCATTCTTGTGCAAAAACTATAAAAAAATAGTTTTTTTTAGCATGTTTCCATTAAGCAAATTTTTCATAAATCCAATTTGCACATTTTTATAGTTAATAGAAACGCATCTATTGGTGCTTGACATTAGGAAAGTTATCCAAAAGAATAATGCAAAACATATCAACAATTCTGACACTTCCTGTGAGGTGTAACTGTGCTTTTCAAGGTCAAATTGAGGTCTAGGACTGTTTCAGCTTTTTGTAGGAGACTGCTAAATTCCCAAACAGCTGTGGTGTTGGCTGGAGTGTTGCTGATGAATCTGCTCAGTACCAATGTTCTCACTAAGTTTAAAAAGAGTAGAAGGACGAATAATGTGGACTTTGGTGGAGAACGTGACAAAACTCTTGACGGGAAAAGACTCCAAACTTTACTTGATGCTGTTGTAAACTGTCATTCTGGGGTGAAGATTTCCAACATAAAAGTAGCAATCAGCTGAAGAATCAGTGAGATGAGGCATCAAGCAAGCAAAAGAAAGTTTATGACCAAACTGATGAGAACAAAAACTCATTAGGACTTGTTCAAGTTGTTGCAGAAGATGAGTAAAGGGACATTTTTTTTTTAAATACTGCAGAAAAATTTGACTTTTTTCATGCATACATGATGCACTTCATATGTCATAGTTGGTAATATGCTACTGCTCTTGAAAGTTTTTTGTTTATTTCTAAAATGAATAAACAAATCTTACACTGGAGTGTGGAGAGTTCAGAAGTATGTAAGAGATAAGGGCAACAACCTGCATCAAGTTTAAAGTGTGCAGTACACTTTATAGTGAGATTCATATATTTCTTTCACCCAAGGCTTCAAAGCATAACAGCATTATGAGGTGGAACCAACCAAAGGTATTTGCTGAAAATATGAAGGGGTCCTAAAAGTAGCTGGCCTTAAATAGAAACCTGCTGTGTGTTACCTAGACTGTCACACCAGGCAAAAGCCTCTGCTGAGTTATTGAGAAGTAGCATTGGTTTATTGATTTAGCAGTTCAGCCCCAAGTGAGCATAACAGAGGGAGCCAAAGAGCCTTAAGAGAGAGACAACAAAGCATGAGAATAATATTTTTGTTTCTTACTCCTGTTTCTCTGTGAGAGCTCTACAATATGCGACAATAAGATGGGAGCAGTCCTCTTTAAGATTGTTGAGGCTTTCTGTAGGGGGTTGTTTTCTCAAACCAGAGAATTTACCTTCACAATTACGCTTGGGTAGTTAGAATTTTCTAGCCAGAAGCTATCGATTTATCCACAACAGCCTATTAGATTCATAGGCTAATGTGATGAAGAGCCCAAACCTCTCATTATCAAACATCAGGGAAGCACATTTGGTGACCGTGCTTTTGCAATCTGCTCCTAAAGAGCCAAATGTAAACAAAGAAGAAACATAGATGGAATGATCTGAAATGAAATTGTATTTTTCAGTAGTATTGATTAAGGAATACAGCACCTTCATCATTTATTGGCACGTCTGATAAAAATGCGCAAAACAGCAAAAAATTAATTCGACTTTTTATGCAATAGGCAAAAATTATTTTGAGTGCCTTTATTCAGTGAACAATATTTAACATAAATAAATATTTATAAATTTCTTAATGACAGTTATTTATAGTGCTTTCAGTTCCTAAAAATCAAATGTAACTACTGCATTATTAATGTGTGCTTTCTAAGGTGATCAGATAATTTAATTAATAACTTCTTGTTTATGCTTAAAAATAGAAATGGACACAACAAAAAGGCATCATCACACACTTTGGAAGGAATATGAGAAATAAAAGTGAATTTGAACCTTTCTGAAGCTTCTTTCTCGGGTCAGAAGAAATTAGATTGAGCCTTTCTGGCACATCCTCTCCAGTTGGTTCTGGCTTGAAACAAAGGCTGAGAGTGAAAAAAGCACCTAATGTCCACTGCTAACTAAGCATGGTGGAGGTTTTGTGGTGCTTTGGGTCTGATTCTCCTCCAAAGGCTGTGAAAGGCTGTTGTTAAAATGGAGAACATCATGAACTATTTGAAACAGCAGGGGATTTCAAATTAAATTCCCCAGGAGGCATAAACTTTCTCCTTTTGATGCGGAGAAGCAGCAGTTCTACTTTGAGTTTAACTTGGATTGGTATTAATATCAAGCCAGGAAGTAAATCCTTCTGGGGGTTTTTTCTTACTTTTAACTGGAATGAGCTCAACTACTAACTCCTAAAGCAGGACCAATGCAGCAGTTCTCATTTCTATTGTCAAAATTAATGTAACAAAACTATTTTATATTATCAAAATTGACACACTCTAGACTATCAGGGTGAATCTCAGTGCAAAAGCAGATGGGAAAAAAGAAGACATTTATTTATTTTTTTTCTATTTTTTTCTCCCATGACACCCTTGCTTTGCACACGTCAAAAACTTCTGCGGCCGTCTCCAACTTCCACAAGCTGAATCGGTTCTTGTAACCGTTTTGTCATAATGGCCGTAGAGCTGTCTGTCATGGTGAAGGCTTCAGGCCGACAGGGTTTTCACGCTCATCGGGTTGATGGTGTAGAATCAGACATCGGACCTCCACACTTCATCACACAGATTAATGTGCAGCCTTACAGGCTAATATCACTAAACGCTTCATTGCTAAAAGTATTGTATTGTTCCAGCTAAGATCGAAACAAGAAGTGACAATGCCAGCATTGAAAGATAAATTTTTGCAGATTTTTTTCCACCAACACACTTTATGCTCCTTATAGTGGCATAAAACATTTTACTTTGGAGGCTGGAAGCGTGTTTTACTGAACAACTGCACATTTATTTATAATTAATGAAAATTAAAACAGCAGGTTGTGAGAGGGATTAGATTTTTTGGTGTATAATTAAATGAAACAACAGATGCAAGAATGATTTTTCATGATGATGTACCCTACTGTGTACTCTAAACCACCCCTAATTTCTTTATTTCCTGCAAACAGGGAGTCAAACATTGTAATTTTTCACAGCTGACTGATCAATACTTCTCCTGGCATTCTGAAGCCCTGCTGCTTTTTCACTCCTTTTTCAGTCCAGGCTCAGAACCCTGGAAAAATGCTATCTACTGCAGATGAACATGATCTGAGAGTCATGTTTTTATAAAAAGATGTATCATCCTTCCATTTATCATCTAATGTACGTCAAGTTTTTAGCTACCAACTCAAGAAATCTCCATGTTGATATTAAAACTCTACTTCCTGCCTCTCTTGAAATTACAAAGAGATCAAATGTACAGAAATGGGAACAAAGGCTGTCCGACAGGCTGCTTGTAATAAAGTGCCTTACAATATTTAAAAAGAGTTTCTTAAGTTATCAGCTATGTATTGAAAACGTTATTCATCCTCTGTGTTTTACAAGCTACTGTGCAAAGGCTTCACAGGCAAGAGTTAAGAGGCTAAGCAAAGAAAAAAGACTTTCTTCAGGAACAGGAAGTAAAAAAAAAACCATTCATTTTGGAAAAACTTCTCTATGTCTGAATAAATCTTGGCCACTTTTAACAACCACCATTACGTCTGGCTCCTTGGAAGAAAAAACAAAAACCCAAAGAAACTAGGTTAACTCCTAAGTCTTTTAGTTGTTTAAAAGTTTTTTTTCTGTTTTGGCACATCTACAAAATCTCTGTGAAAAGTCATGGGGTTCTGTTATTGTGGTGGGAGCAAATCTGGTTTCTGATAAATGGCTTGCTTGCTCTGGTATGGATCAGATATTAGAAGATTGATCTAATGGTAAGACTAATTTATGGTGAAGCTCTTGGTGGCAGAGCAGTTATGCACATTGTGTAACAAAAAACTTATCACCAAACAATCCACTATTTTTACATCGATAAAACCAACTTAACCCGTTAAACATTGTGATCTGTATCAGCTGGGCTTCTCATTGAAAATGTATTCCAGATGGAAATAAATGCTCACACCTCCATATATACAATGCTGTGAGAAATTATTTAACCCTTTTAGGGATTTGTTTTTTTCCCACTTAAATGTTTTCAACAAATATGAACATATTTAAAGGATTCACCTGACTCTCATTACAGACAGGCTAGTTTGTTTAAGAAATCTCTTCCCAAAGATTTTGGGACTCCACTAAACTACAGTGACAGAAACAGTTCTAGCCTTACATGCTCTAGCTAAATCATCATTTGACATGATTTCAACTTCAGAAAAGACCATGTTGGTTTGGATGACTTTTTATCTTCGTCAAGCATTTGAAAAATGCATTTTTTATTTACTTCATCTTTGTCCAACCTCATCGTCTTTGTCCAATGTGAGTTTCATAATCTAAACCTTTGCTGAGGTTTTGTAAAGATTGGTTCACCAAATTAATATTTCTCGTGACAGAAGTGTCATTAGTTTGCATTTTATGCTGCTAATAACATGTAGAAAATATGGTATTTTCCCTTTCAAAGTAAGATCAAAATTGCCAGTAGAAGTGCAGAAATCTGTTATTTAGAGATAGATTTGACTGATCCTGTGGGAACATCTTAGTACATACCGCTATGATTGGTGACATTATGGTTTCTTTTATTGCTCTTCATATATCCACTACTGAATCTAGTCATTCACTACTTTGAGAATGACTCCTGCCTCTTATAAATCGCAGTTTGTCACTTGCTTGAAACGAAGAAATACAACTATGGATTTCCAAAGTACCTACTTTAGGAGAACTGATCAATGGCTTGTTTTTGGAATGTGGGAGGAAACCAGAGCAATGGAAGAAGGTCCTCACAGACACCAAGTTTTCAAGTTGTTTTTGGTTCCCCGGAGGTGGTTGATGTGAAGAGTTTTCTCTCTCTTTCAAATCTGCAACGTCCAAATGGCTATGAAAAGATAATGAGGTTGAGGCCTACCACATTAAAGCTTTACCCACTAATTAGATAAAACACTGCACGCATGGATGTCTAAATCAAGTATATAATACCAGAACTCTAGGGACAAAGCAAGGGACAAATATGCAACAGAGATGTGTATTGAATTTTTTTTTAATTATTATTTCCCACAGTATTTTTTGACAGTGATTGAAGATGCTATTCTTAATTTATTTAAGGTCAAATTGAAGGAGAGGAGCAGCAATTTCTATATTGGTATATGAAATACTCTGCTACAGAAAGTGCAGAGTATCATTCTTGAGTTGAGAAACCTTTTGTGTGCGGAATAAACTGCTGCTCTTAGTCTCAGTGCACCTACAACATATGGTGCCTTAGGCCCTCCTTCTGTTCAGACTACATCTTTTCCATTTCTTGGAATCTCTGCTGCTTCCAATTTTCAGAGTTTTCATTTATACTGCCATTAACAACGCCCTGAGGAAACATGACCCACACATTGTACAATCATGGAGTGAGAGGAGGGGCACACAAAATTGAATAACAACCTCATCACAAAAGACTCGGAGGCAAACAGAAAAGTGACTGCATGTGTCTAATCATAGAAATCTATAAGCAAGTTGATAAGTATGCACGTTTATACACATGATCAGGATCATAAAGTTTGACAGCTAAAAATAGGGTTTGAATTTTTTGGGATGATTTTCTGCTTCTTCTGCACAAACACAACTGTTTTCTGAGGTTTGCAGTGACATTTCATCCTGTGATCATATTAGCGCCTGCTGCAAAGCAGCCTCTACCCAGACTTAAATGATGTTACCTAAGCTGACAAGAATTGATGCATTGACCTTACAGATTGTCCACTCGTGAAAAATTACCTAATGGCTTCACTATACGACAATGAAATATAAAGAAGCAGCTCTTTGTTGTACTTGAAAAACTTTTAGCATTTGTAACAAAGCAGACTTGGAAGAAAAGAACACAAAATAGCTTAAAACTTATATCTGGTTTTACATAAATCATGTCTTTGGTAAGAAACATAAAAGTTATTTTCTATATTGGTACATTAACTCTGAAAGTCTTGACAATAAAAAACAATGTGGAAAGATTTGAGGAAAACTCAGTTTAACCCATAAAACCCATTACTCCATTGACAAATGTATTATAAGTTAATAAAGCTTGAAAACTTGAAAATAGCCTCAACAGCAGGGGTGTCATAAAACACCCAGCTCTATATTTACTTTAATTTTTGGGTCATGGTTTGATGCAGGGTACTGTAAAAATTTAAGACTCTAAAAACATCTTCATCTAGTTTAAACAATTTTGTCTTGTGCAGATCATATATATCAGTGGTCCCCAACCACCGGGCCGCGGACCGGTACTGGTCTGTGGACCAATTGATACCGGGCCGGGCAAGAAATAATTAAATATGTCCGTTCTATGGATTGAGTCTGGAGGAGCTGTTATTTTGAAAATCCTAAACCGGATGCTGTCGGTTACGTCTTGCGGAATGAGTAAGAAACAACTGCATCGGCCTCGGTCCTTGTAACACCCCCCCCCCATCCAGCCAGTTTTTTGCAATAAGTTTATGTTTATTGGTGTCTGGAAAATTACCTGTTTCAAAAACATATGGCATGTAAGATCACAAATAGGCAGGTACTGCCCCTCACCAGGGAATCCAGGAAAAGCCCATTATGTTACCTAGCAACCCATGGAAAGCCCAGCCAGTCACCTAACAACCCGAGTTGAACTCTACCACATTTGATCAACTGGTTTTACCGCTGTATGTGCTGTACAATGGCTGCTGGAAAAGAGAAGTGTTCTGTTGTTGATTTACCATCCAGAAACCACTTGTTGCATTCTTGTTGGATGTGCAGAAGGCTTTACTTCTGCTTTTCAAAAATATATGATTGTTTAATTGCACATCTGTTTGCAGCCATTTTCATGAGCGATTGTAAACATTGAGTTGGGGGGCGTGGCCAGTAGCGGCTAATTTTGATTTAAAGTAACAGAGGCCCGAAAACAGCTGATTCTGAAACGAGCTCAAAATAGACAGATCTGACCAGACAAGAATCTAATTATCTCAGAATGATTTTGTGCAAAAAATGTAATGAACATATTTTGTGTAGCCCTTAGACCTATCCTAACGTGGAAGCGTAATAGATCATCTTTAAATTGATTCTGCTACTTAAATTTCTTTTTAAATTATTATGGTAGTTAGCTGATATTTGTACTTGACAATTTTCACTAACATGGTGTGAGCAGGAAGACGATTATCACAGTTGCATCAATTATCATTGCAGGTGAAATATGATGGAAGTGTGACAGAAGCAAGACAGACCAATTTAACGCTTTAAGTGAAGACCCAGAGGTCAGCCATGGAAATTTCTCCGTGTACATGGCTTTTATTGATAGTAATTTGTCTCCTGCTAGATCGTAGCCTCCCTTTGACCAACTAATCTCCAGCCATGCATGTAATTTGGAACAGTTGGGTATTCAGGGAACGTGTTGCATGAGTATGACGTGTCAGTGAAGAGGCAGTTTGTGCTTTCAGTTTAGCAACTGATGAACTGTCACTCAGAGTTACTGACCAGGCAGTCTCTAATGCGTTCTCTGTGCGAGGTTTGAAGAAGACATGAAGAGAGCATCATTATAAAATCGTTCCTCTTACAAAGTCAGTGTATCACATAGGGAAGATGTTTCATCTGCATAACAACCCTGACTATGTCTTCTAAAGTGTTATAGGAAGGTTAGAGGGAATAATGAGGGTTTGAAGCCCCAAGCATGAACCTATTACATTGCTGGATCTGTAACATCAAATCACTTCACTGCAGCAGGAATCCTGAGGGTCTTTTACTGAAACTAAGTCAGCAGTTTTGCTACTTTGCTTCTTGGTAATAGAAATCCTCGACCTGGTTTCATTCTAAAACATTGTTTCATACATAGAAGCAATTACTCATAAACTGTCAGATGACTGGATGAAAGTTCCAATGCAGAAAGTTTTAATTCTGCCTAACAATTGTGAATTGTTGTGTTTGTTTTGATTGAAGCAAGGTCAAGGCACAGACTGCCATTAGAGGAAAGCATTTTGAAACTTTTAATTAAAGCAGAAGCATGGACTTTTAAAGAGGCAAAGGAATAGAAGAATCCAGCAAAGAGACAATGTAAAACCAGGAGCTTAAATACTGAGGAAGGGTGGAAAATGACAAGGAAAAAGATCAACTAAATTGAAGAAATCTGGTCAAGCTACAACAAGAAAGCAGGTGAACTGAGGGAGGAGATTAACAGAGGGATCTAAACTAAAACTCAAGGAACTACAAACCAGATGGTAAAAATGTTTAACAATAATTTAAGCATGGTTAAACAGACACTATATTTGAAATAATATTTGAAATCTATTCAAATATGCAAGAAACCTATAAAAATAATGAATATAAACAATCACAATACAAAAGAAAACCAAAGGGATTGTAACAAAACAGTGTATGTTTATCTGACTCTGGATCTGGCTTATGATCTCTGCAAAAAATAAATAAAAAATTCTGGATAATTTTGTTGTCTTTTACAGATTTTAGGCAATTTTGAAAACCTCCAGTTATCTGCTAGAATCTTCTGTCCAGTGAACTGATGTAGATATTTTCAATATCAATAAGAAAAGTAAAAACATCTCTACTTGTTCTCTTGTTTAATTTTTCAGGAAAAACTTCTATCACTCTTCAGCAATGCACAGCTGTGACAAAAATGGCCTTAACTTCAACATTGATATGTTAAACATGGTTATTTCTGCTGTAGCTTGAGTTGGATCAATTGAGACATAATTGCTTACACGTCAGAAAAGTCAGCCAGCATCTGGTTGACTTGCAAAACATGATAAATGATTTGGCACTACAACAGTTGTTCAGTTTTTGCGTGTTGGTTGACTTTGCCTTGATGCTTGGCAGACTCCCATCACAGAGTTTGAGTCAATCAAATGACCACCATCTGGAGCACACAGAGAAAAAAACTCAAAAATCCCTGGTTAGTTATTCCAGTCAAGGTCAAAGCCAAGAAAAACTATGCTCTGTTAACAAAAGCAGAGAAAAGTAGAATTTCTTTGCTAAACATATAAACTAATATCTATTTTTTGTCATACTGAGCAGTACGACACAATTTGATGCACCATTTGTTTGTTTTCATTGTAAAGCAACCCATGCAACCAACCAGTTTCACACCATTCCTGGGTGCCCTTCAGGTCCAGATCCATAGGATATTGGTACTGTATGGTTAGAGTGAAGCTACTGTCGTCACAACCCAGCCTATTGATCAGGGGACAGAATAACGTTGCATCAACAGAAGGGAACAGAACGTTATTCTGTTCCCTTCTGTTGATGCAACGTTGTGTTGCATACTTGCATCCTGTTACTTTTCCAACGGGCAGTGGAAACTTTCCTCCAATGTTGCTGTTCTCCTGATATCCTCCTCCTCAGTAGAATAATTAGCACATAAATCTTCACTTTATGAACTCAAATTCAAGCTGGAGACTTTTCCTATTACTACTTTTATTTTTGTTTGATGTTATAACTCTACCAACCAGATGTAATGTCATCACTCTTAGGGAATTTACAACTGTGTCCTTGGCAGCCAGTCCTCTATTCTTTCTCCGGTTTTCATATATGCTGCAGTTTGGGTTATTGAAATCAAAACAATACTAAACACAGAGGTAAAGTACATCAACATGCAATTTTTGAAAATAAATGAGAAAATTACTCATTTGTTTGTTTGCTCTGAACCTTTCAGAGCTCAACTAATATGAAACCATTTTTTTTCTCTGTCATCCATTACCTTTTATTGCTCTAAAGCCACTAGCACGTTTTACAAGCAACATTCAATCCAAAGTGCAGCTCTAAGCATTTATAAAGTGGCTTGACAATGTTTTTTTCTCCAACATTATTATGCAGCCGACAGTGACTGAAATCCCTTTCAAGGTCCGCTGCACAAAAATACCCATCATAAAGAGAGGGCCCTGCATACCAACGTGCTCTACAGGGTAGTGCATCTGTGTTTCACAGTGTAAAGATAATATATTCAGTCAGGAGGTGTTTCTATAGGCACAGCCCCTGGGCTTGTGTGGCATTCGGCCAGGATGGGGAGAGAATGTGTCAGTGTTTGAGAACTGCCCTGAATTCAGAGTGGAGTAGGTCAGTCAGAGAGGAAATGGAAACGCTCTCTGCGGACTGCCCAAACCACTAGGCACAGAAGTCTCGCAATATCCGGCCTCTGCCGGACTTGAGCCGGTGCTGATATGTCTCAGTGTGGCTCTGCAGAGATCTTCAGAATTAGTACTGGGAAAAACACCAACCACCCTCCTGGGTTAATTAACCTCTTTCTAAGCCCAGCAAACCTTTAGTTACTGCTGACATTTTGCAGCCTGAGATGATGCAGCTTGCAGGACAAGATGTACTGTTGCAGAGCAAACACGAGCAAAGATCTTTATTTTTCTAATAAATAAATTACAAAGCCGTGGAGTGAGCGATAGAAATTCAAAGAAGCCAGTCTTGCTGCAAAGTTAGAGGAGAAAATGGACAAGTGAACCACAATGAACCACACCTCAAGTCCATAATTTATTTTCTCATGTTTTGGGTTTTGTTTTTTAATTTTATTCTTGCTGGTCTGATGCTTCTTTTATGACTTTCCCATTTTTATATGGTATTCTCTTAACTGCACAAACACAAAGATGCTCAGTAGGTTTACTGTTACCTTTTACTCTAAATTAGTCATGTCCAAATCCAATTAAGAGGAGCCATCTTGACACATTTTCTTTGTATTCCAACCCTTGATTGCTTTCCTTTATTTTGAAAATGAAGCGTAATGGTTTCTGTCCATTTGTAGTTTTATGTAAAACATTTTGAATCACACTGTTGCTGAAATGTGCTTTACAAATAATCTTGACACGTTTCCCTCATCCACACCACTGAATCACATGAATGGTTAATTGCCTCGCTGCTGCTAAATATGAAGACAGGCGATTAGTCAGATTAGTCGTGTTGGAGACATGACCCATCTAGTATGCAGGACATCTGGACCTTAACCGAAAATCACTGGTTTTCCTACATATCAGGCCTTTATGTCAAATAAAATGAGAAATATCCTGACATTAGGAGGTCAGTGGTTATCAAGGTAAGTCGTGTATATACCCAATTTTTGACACTTCGCTTTTCATGACTGCCCTTCTGAATTGTATTTTTGGCATTCAATAATAGCTGGTACAGTTTCCTGAACCTGAGCATTCTCACATAAACTGTTTTTTTTATATATATCATTTTCAGAGTTTTCAAGCTGAAATTATTAAAAATGACTTCCTTTCTAATAAATATCACTATTTTTAACTTCTGAGCTGTCCTTCTTCCAATCTTCCCTTTATTTGTCTCGATGTCTTCGCCGCTTTCTGTACTTTTTTTCCCAAACGAATGTCTTTACCTCAGATCTGCTGATAGGATAATGTAATTCTAACTTATCTGCTGGCTCATTTCTCCCCCAACCTACATGTACTAAAGCCCACATGAACTTGATTAACATATCTTAACTGAGGGGAGTGGAATAAACTCAGGGAAGCTGTAAAGGAAATCTCAACAGACCGCTTTTAAGATGGAATCTAATTTTCAAATGGAATCCAAACAAATTGAGAAAATGTTTTGCTGTGTTGTCCCTCCATCAGCCGTAAATCTAAAAATATTTGCTAATTGCTCAGATTGTTTGATGTTTAACGACTAAGAAAGCTGCTTCTAATCTTTTGACACGTCAGTGAAACTATGCAGACAATGTGGGTATTTTTCACTAACATCATAAAGTGGTGCAGTCATTTCCTCCCATTATATGTTCTCAGTTTTCAGCTCGCCACACTTACCACTCATCACCAATCATCACACCTGCCACTCATTCCACAGCCATCCTCCCCAGTACTTTTACTCCCAACTCTTTGCCAATATTCACATCGTTATGGTACTTTAATGGTTCATACAAAATCTTTCTAAAGGTCTCTTTGATTTTTATCTTGCTACCTACCTCTAGCCTACAGGCTATTATTAATTCAGCTTACTATATAAATACTAAATGCTATTTGTTTGGAAATATTTAGCTGGTTTAGTTTATTGGATATAATCTTAAGTGTGATGTCCCAATATTTCTTTAACATTATGCTATTTTCTTTTGGTGTTTAAAATTAGCTATTGAATAATTGGGGAAATCCTTTTTTATTATTATTCAAAAACCATAAATCAAAGTGAGGGAATGTCCTATTAGCTGTCCTATTAGCAACATCTGACTTGATGTTGTGTTTTTATTGTTGATTCTGTGTTGCATTGTGTTTTTGTGTTTGATTTGATGTAAAGCACATTGAAATGCCTTGCTGCTGAAATATGCTATACAAATAAAATTTGATTGATTGATTGATCTTGAAGTGGAAAAAACTCTACTTGATAAAATCCAACAAAACTTCTTTTTCTGAGACTGTATCTTATAAAACTAAAAAAATAGATTTGCATAACTGAGTGTCAGATGATACAAAATGAAAGACTGATTTAATCTTAGAGTAGTTGTTGTGAAGCATTAATTCATTCAATATTGGTAGTAGAGATTCCTGGTTAATATTTTCTTTATAGAAGGTTCCACCAGTATGCTGTGTTTGCACAACAGTCTATTGGCATCGAGGCAGTTAATCTTCATCATCCATCAGTCTATTCAGCAGCTCTGTCTACCGTCTGGTATTCACAGCTCACTGACTGGGACTGAAGTGATCGAAGCCACTGTAAACAAAGCAGCTTTCAAATGTTATTAAAGGTCTTCAGAAAAAGAATCAAACAACTTGAGGAAATTTCCTGTCTTTTTGCTAGAAATCATCCTTCATTTCTGACCTTGTTGCATTCTGTTTGCTTGAATGATATCAGATCTTTACTTATAGGCACGCATCAATGACATGAACAAATTTATGCTTTTGCTTTGAGGTTATAATAAGCAATACCAGTATATACTTTTTAACTTTGGATGCCCAATTTTGAATTCATTATGGGGTTCCTGTAATCCAAACATTATCTCTAAAAGTTTCAAGTTCAAGTTTATTTGTATAACACGTTTCAGCAACAAGGCAGTTCAAGGTGCTTCACATCATAAAAACACAACAATATAAGTCATAGAACCACAGTCAACAATTGACGCATTGTTTTTCAACGGGTTCCTTTAAATTTTGCTATCACATATTCATGTGAATGGTGAGAACACTGTCCTATAAGCTCAGCCTCTAATGTTTGAAACTGACAGCTTGCAACCATGTTGCCAAGTTTAAAAGACTCAACTAAACTACATGAAATGTACTTCTTCACATTCTATCAAAACAGAACAATCTCTGTTCTGTCTGGACCTTAAGCTCTGTTGTTTAAGAACGATTGCGAGCAAGTATGCTTTCCTTTCTTTTTTAAATTGCTATAAAAATTCTAAACTGTATTTTGAAATAAACTTCCTAAACAATGACCACATATGCAACAGAATAAAGTTTAGTTTGTGAAGATGCTTCCTTGCCCTTTCGCTGTGTTTACCTGCAGCTCTGCGTTAAATCTCTCATTTAACCTCCACATTTTATTTCCCAGCCTAAAGCTCAGTTCCAGGTCAGCCTTGCTGATGCATGGAAGGATTTCATGGGGGGCTCTATTAAATCTCCTCAGGTGAAACTGAAAGTGGACGTGGTTTCGTTTTGTTCTCAAGGCTTCCGTCCCTGGGGGGAAAACAGTCGTTCAGCCTTTGGAGTTTTCTCTCCTTTGAACCCGACTCAGATTTTCTCACGGAGCTTCCAGCCGCAAACGGATCCAATGTGTTGTTAGGGCAGAGGAGGAAAAGAGGCTCTTGATTTATAGCGCAGTAGGAAATTAAATGTGCTGAGTGCATTTCTGTTAACCCTTGACCTTGTGAGACCATATTCTGAGCTTATTTATGACTCTAGTTTATTTGTATTTTCACTTGAAGAGTGAATCAAATCAATGTTTTCTCAACACAAAAGTCCAACTGACAAGAACGTTTAACATACAAACTGATGTTAGTATAGGCAACTAAAAAGAACTAAATAAAGACATTTTCATTACCTAAAATAAATAAAAATGGTAATTAATTAGAAAAAGCTATAACTAACTGGAACAATATCGTGTGATTAGAAAACTAAAACATATTGAAATTCTAGATGCATGTTCTGGTGAACTGCCAGGTAGCCACTCCTCTCTGCTGCACCTTTCTGCAGCTTCTCTGCTGGTTAGTGATGAGAACCAGATTGACACTTTCTCCTAGCAATCAGGGAGTCCATGCACTTTTGGTGTGACTGACCCGTCTCTCCTGTTTGAAGAAATGCCACAGCATGAGAAGCAAACAGTGCTGGTAGCACATGTAAATTCAGAACTGTGCAAATGTTTTCTACAAACTGTGAAGGACAACCGGTGAGCCTCAGAATGCTGTTGGTCATTTCTTGAATCTTATTGGAGCAGCACATGGACTCTGACTGATTGTTGTACTGAACAGTTTTAATATTCAAATCAAATCAAGTGAGTAATTAAAAAAAATGCACTTGGTGTTTATTTTTTATGGTAGAAAGTGAAAGAAAATGTTGATAAATATGCTAATTTATGTATTGGTGTTGAGTTTTATTATAAAATATTTGCTATTTATTATACTTTTGGAATAATTTGTTTAAAGGGGTGGAAATCTGTTTGATTATTTTACAATGTATTTATCTTGTTAATTTCAAAATGTAATAGATGTGTTTCTGTTTCTTTTGAGCTTTTTCACCTACGTTTATGGAAGGCTAAAAACTATGGTGACCATCATATAAAAATAAAGACGGATCAGGTAAATTGAAGCCTCTTTGAGTGAAATCCAGTTAAGATTCATAGTAGGGACTATCCCCTTCAAGTAGGGAATCGCATAGAAAACCAAACTTGACAAAACCTGACAATGTAATACCCTTTGGTTTTGTATTTATAAATCTATTTATTTGTCTTTCAAACTGATGTGAAATTATTTTTTTCCCCCCTCACAATCAGTTTGCATCAGCTGTCGGCAAATCACAGTATTCCATATTCCTCCTGGCAACACTATGCTAGTCCGAAAAATGGCAACAGCCAAAGTTTGAATAAAACGCCAGAGTCCGTCAGTTGTTCAACAATAATTGAATACACTTTTGAAAATGTTTTTTCTGTTGAATATTTATTATCCAATCAACATATACATAGTAGTAATACATTAGTTAGGTTAATTTTAGGCACAGAATTCAAACAGGTCAAAGTAAACTAAAACTGCCAATGTAACTAATAAAAACTAACCTGAAACTAAATTATTTAACTAATAATTGATTAAAGTTAACATCTCAAAACTGTTTTACACTTTTACACTAAATAAAACTAAACTCTAATGAAAAATCACTAATCACTATAATAAATCTGACACCAAAATAATTTAAATAATTTGCAGAAAGAAAGAGAATACATTTAAGTTTAACCAAAGCTAAATTGGATTTGTGTAAAGCTCAATCAAATCGCTTTCATGCTACATAATGATTTGCAAACATGAAAAAACTGACATGAACAACGACCTCAGTTTTATGCAAAAAAAAAAAAAAAAAAAATGTTGAGGATAATATTGGACCTATTTTTCATCCTTTTCTCCTATTTAAAATCAGAGCACATGGTGCAATTTCACTCCAACATTTTCAGCGTAATGAGCAGTAAGGCGAGGTTTGAGCCTCATCCCCTCCAGAGAATGAATAGGTTGTGTCTACATGTAAGAGCAATCAGGCTGACAAAATCTGAAACTGACGACCAGAATCCTGTCTTTGTCCACGCCTGCAATACCAGTGCAAGAAATTGAATGTTTGTAGAGTGGAATTGCTGAAACAAAAGCTTACTTCTGCATCAATTCACACGTCAAACAGAAAGCTTACCTGACAGAAGAAGAAAAAGCCAATTAAAACTTAATCCATAAAGCTGTTTTGTTACTAACTTTTACACAGTGGTTTATAACACCTTTCATTCCATATAATTCTAATTTTTGCTGAAGGTAGCAGATGAATAGTGTCAAATGCCTCATGTAAATCAATAAATGCTCTCACTGCAAGATGTGTCTTATCAACAGTTGTTGGTATATTTTCTACAAATTCAATTACATCTGGAGAGGTTGATTGCTTTTTTTCCTCAGCTCATACAGATGGTCTCCAAGCAATTCTTGTTTCTCCAAATAGTTCTGAACTTTTTCACAAATCATTTATTTAGTTTGTTTGGAAAGCTAAGGCAACAGGAACATAGATTTATAACTTGACAAACCTCTAATCTCCATAGATCAGCAATGTTCAAAGTGCAGCACCATTTGCAGATCTTTGGGGATTTTGTTTGACCTCTGACCTCAATTCAAGAACAAATTTGCCCATGCAGCACAGGCATTTGGTGAAGAGAGACGCAGTTTGCAGCTTTTTAGGGTGAGACTTTTACAGAAAGTTTTTAATCTTGTTTAAGTAGAAAACGTTGTGTGGTTCAACTCATGACTTTTTGTCTTGTCTCACGTTTCTCTTACTTTTTCTTTGATTTTAAATTAACTGGTCCATAAACAAGACTTGGACACAATGTATTTATTAAACGTCTGCAAAATATGAAGAAAGGACCACTGTGTAATTACTTCTAGAAATATTGATAGAATAGGTAAAAGAGACAATTAACAAAATTAGGAAAATGTATGCCTCTCTTTAAAAACAAACCTGTGAAGATCTATAATGATTTATAAATGTCTTTTCTAGAAAAATCAGAAATTAATGTTTAGAGATGAAACTGTCTGTAAAAACTGTTTTTAATGGGAGTATGTGAAATGGATATGTAACTGTTTGTTGGTGACAGAAAAAGGATAAAATTAAGGCAATAGCTGAGCTTTGCAGAAGTAAACACAGGCAGGAATGATACTTGTTTCCTCAATGACATGTTTTAAAGGCATGTCTTTATGTATGTAAACTTCCAAATGTGAAAGTTATGCTAAATAATAAATCAGGAAATCCAAACCAACCTAATAAGAGAAAGTTGTGTTTGAATTAATCTGATGAAAAAACTGCACAGATCTGACTGTATATCTGAAAGCACCACCTTTACAAATACTTAATTATAAGTAAAGTTGTACAATGATCCCACTCTGATAATATTTATTTTCTGTAGCTGTTTTTAGGTTTGAGATCACCGTAAGTTTTCAAACACATTGGAATAATTTCTAGAGTAACTCTGAACATGCAGATTATTGAGGTTGGAACAGTTTGTCAGTCTGACCCAGAAAAAGTCTCAAGGGAAATGTTGAAAACATCATCAGAAATATCACGGGACTGATGATCAAAGCAAGGTCAGCCTGCTGATCATGACATGAAGTCATCATCTTCAATCAGAGTATAGAAAGTGAAGTAAAGAGTTATACATTTCACACTGTTGCATTATTTTCCTCCTGACTTGAGGGAGTTTTTTAATATTAGATAAGCTTGACTGGAATGTGCAGAGGATTAAGCTGCACAGGTACGACCTGATCTAGTAAATATTGATCATCCACATATTAGGATATTTTCCATTTTTTTAGATATACACTGAGGTGTAGAGAAAAGCCAAAAAAAATTCAAAAAAGCTATTTACGGGTATAAAATTATTTGGTGCAAAGGCTACTGATGTACTGATCACATCTGATTTAATATTTATTGTTAAGAAGATCTTTGGTCAGGAATAGACTTCCAGAAAACTGCAGAAAAGCAGATTTTCTTTAAATCAAGCCTAAAATCCACTTTGTTTAGAGTTTCCTTCAATTGATAACAACTGCAACATAGATTACGTGTAGTCTGGATTACAACTTTATATTCTCTTTATTTTGCCACTGCAAGGTAATGTTTCCTTTCTGTTTGTTTATTGTGTTATGCATTAATCTAATGAAGCATTTTGAGCGACGTTGTTGCCGAAATGTGTGACACAAATAAATCCGACTTGACTTTGAACAATACATGGACTTATAATTAAGGTGCACAACATATTGTCATCCCAAAATCATTTTCTGTATTATTACCATTGCAAAATGCTGTTTGAAACTCATTATTTGTTGGTTGTTACATACACACTCTGCATGGCAATAAAGAGGTCCAGATTGCATGAAATTTGTTTACAGTAGATAACAGATACACATGAAAGATGCTAAAGGTTAGATAGCCAAAAGTATGATCACAATCGATTCGTCTAACATGCTGCAGCCCTCTGATATAGCAATTATTTAGTATAGTTAATGGTAACATGGCAGACTTCTGATCTTAGTGTTGCATCCCTTATCTTAGTGACTGGCAACAATTCCTTGTTTTTTTTTTTCCTTGAAAATAAGCTTTTTATGCACCAATTTAAAATAAAACTACATATTTTTTAGATATTTTTAATCAGTTACACTGACTACTACCATCAGCAGCTGCTATTTCACCTTTCTGTGACTTTTATGACCAAAAGCAGATCATTTGAGCCTGAAGTAAACTTAGTCAGACATATTGATTACAAGTAGGGGGTACAAAGCTTTACTGTATCTAATGATACTGAAAATGCAAACATATACATAACTTAAATCTAACACAACTTTCAAAAAATAACACAAGTAGATTTAAAACAATAATGTTATTGAATATTATGTGCAGAGAATCACATGTTTTAAAGACTACTCTGTTTGGTTTGAGGTGTGATTTGTTGGTTTTTGCAGATTTTACAGCCACTGATTGAGGGGTGACTATTTTTATTTGCCCCTTATACTGTATGCTTTCATGCAAGATGCATGATCTTTTTCTAGCCCTCAACATTTACTGCACGACATCAAACCTGAACCATGTTCTTCCTGCAGACTAACTTTAATCAGTTGTTATTCCATGACTTAGAATGAATGAATTAGAAGCTACCTGCATTCAGCTGAGATAGAAGTTGGAAAATCTGCTTGGTGGCCTTGCAAATTACTCTGGAGCCACGACTGATTAGATCTTTTTTGTGGATGTTTGTGGCTGCTGTTTGTTGGCTATTTTTACTCTGTAGTGATTATGCTTCCAGTTATGTTTCATGCTGTGCGGCCTTTTGTTGCACAGGCATGAACAATTGTATCATTGCCATCTTTTTCTCTACTAATCTTACCGTCGCAAGAAATGAGGTTTTCTGCTGCTGCATATGCGATGACGCTTTTGCTTTTCCTCAGATATTTCTCAGGGGCATCTTCTGCACAGATACAAGAACAATAAAATTCTGGAGTTTGCTTTTGTTTTTTATTTTTTTATGTTAAAACTGGCCCTTGATGCTTGTTTTCGGGGTTTCTTCCCCCTAAACAAGTGGTCGCTGTGTCTTTGTGTTAAATTAATGACTTAATTGTGACAAAGTAGGTTCTATAAACATCAATATGAATCATGGAAGAACCATAATAGTTTTGCTGTTTTAAGCACTGAGATGAAACGAGTCAATGCTTGACAATTTTCTCCAAATAAATCTGTATGTTACTTTTGTAGTCAAAACATAGTTGTGGTACAGTCAAATCCCAACCCAGTTCTTTTTCCATCGAGTTTTTATACTTCCTCCCACAGTCTAAAAATGTGTATTATAGGATTATTTCTTTACATTAAGAATGACTGGGTGGATGGCTGTACATGAAGACCCCCAAAGCTCGACCCTGACTCTGTCCAAAAATAGGATGTCTTAAACAATGTTTCAATGTCCTTCAATGTTGTTTACATCTTTACAGCTGTTGCAAAATTAAGACCATCTGATTAGTTGCTGGATAACTTGATTATAAATAAACTTGAAGCAATTTATAACAGGGACCATGTCAGACTAGAACGGCCAGATTCCATCACCAAAAACCACAAAGGTCTATTTGAGACAAGCTGTTATAAAAACTATTAGTCCTGATTGATGTATTTGGTGAAAAAGCTGGAAGTGAAAGATGATCTTGAAGTCTAAACAATATATCCTGTCAGGATCTGCTGCATCTCCTGCACCCCTTCCCTTATGCTGATTGCCAAGCAGACAGACGTATCCTCCCAGGTAGCTCCACTGTGATGCACCTGCATGTCACATATCTACTTCACTTCACCATCAGAGGTGACACAGACAGAGTACATATAAAGAACATGTATGGATTTCAGAGCAGACATTTACGTAGACTTTTACCAGTTTAAATTCCAAAAATGATAATTGTCTTCCTCTCTGTTGAGAGATTTGTCATTTGTAGGTGTATCAATCATAGCTTGAGGATCCCCAGAGTCTGTGGCCGAAACAAAGACATTAAACCCCTCGACACTCAAACGTTTCCTATTTCTGGTCTTTGTCTTCCATCAAAAGTTTTTCAACTAATAAGCACTTCATAGAGCCATCTGAATTCCTCAAATCTTTCTGATTTGTTCTTTTTCTTCCAAATACACACATTCTTTTAGAAATGATTGACTGGAATGTGCAAGAATGTGCTTTTATTTTTTTGTTATTTTGCCTGCTAGTTTCTTTTCAAAATCTCCACACATTCTCTTTTTCAGGCAAGCTAAGCCTGCAGACAGGCCTGCAAAGTACCTCTGCCTTCTATTTCTTCAGGCATGCATTTTATAAATTTTTGAGTATGTTATTTTTTGTATATTTTGCATTATTTTGCTGAAAAATGCATGGACATTTGTGGAAAATGTGGTCTTGAATACATATGTCCTCTGCTATCTACTTTTCTGCATTAATGCCGCCATTATAGAAGTGGAAATGAGACTTGCTGAAGGCGCAGATCTGACCCCACACCATCATTATATTATTCTAAGCCATCCCATCACTTCTAAAATATACTCCCACCTTCCACCATTCCCTCCAGTTCTAAGCGATCAGCAGAAACAACGGTGGCTTATTTTAAACAGTGAGAAGCCTTCTGAGCCGGTGTTTGCTTTATTTGTTCTGTGTTGCAGTAGAAACCTGACCGTGAAACATTGCAGTCTTAATGGGTGGGAATCTGTGTTTTCTGCAGGCGTAATAAATGTCTTGGCTTAGCTGAAATGAAAAACAACTTCAAATTTATATGTGATTAGCCATGCTGTAATAAGTAGCAGTATCATAATAAATTTGTAGGAGGCTTATACACTGGAAATGTAAATGGGATCCTTGGCCTTTATTATTCTGGCAGTCCAACTTTTTTCCCCCCAAATACTAAGAATTGCATGGTTTGTGAATTTTTAGTTATTGAGCTAATATAATATTCAGGCAATGTAGACCATAAAGGCTATTACCTTTGCTCTTTATACCGTTCATTATTTTAAAATACTTTTGTTTCTTAAAAATAGCGCCCCACTGATACTGATTCTCTAAAACGTTGTGCAACTTAACCTCTGTCACATAAAATATACAGTATAGATTGTCACCGAAGTTATGTTCTAACATATATGTTACTCTCAGTGAGTAATGTTGTTTTGAAAGGTTAATTATAATACCTAATTGTTTTTATAAGCCAATTTTCAGTTTATAAAATTTCATGTTTCAAATTAATTTTGTATAATTAATTTTAGTAATTAAAAAACAAAATTTGCACATAACTTTATATTATTGTTTGTCTGATAACTTAAATATTATATCAGGTGATTTAATCAGATCCTCAGCACTGGTGTAGTCTGTTTACCAAATAGTATTTTGCTCTTACTTATGTCGTTGTTTTTTTAAAATTATATTTCTTAAAAAAACAACAACACACACACACACACGACGAGATTCAAAGCAGAGAACATAACTGAAGCATTCAAATTTAGTTTTTTGATGAGGGACGTTTGAATTTTCCATCATGCTTTTTAATACTTTACTAAAAATTGCTGCTGGAGAAAACATGTTTTCTTTCTATAGTTCAATATTTGTTATAATTTTAAAGAGAGGATTCCTCATTGTATTCATTTGCATGATTTTAATTTCTGAATTTGTAGTTTTTTTCCATGTATTTTGTATAAAAACAGCAACTGTGAAACTTTTCACCTTTAAACTGTGAAATTTTATGTTTTAATGCCATCAAGAGGTCATAAATAAATAAATAATTTTCTAATTAGCAAGCCTTGAGGAGTAATCAGAAGGAGTGATTTGCAAATGCAGTTAATGTTATATGGAACAGAATAAGAAGGTTACATTGAGGAAAAAGAAGGTTGAACATAAATGAATAAACAGTACTCTAAATTATTGCATTAATTCTTCCCCCTGTAATTATCTCACTGTAATTAGATGGGTGCATATAATTTGTTAAGATATGTATATATGTGTCGCAATTTCTGTGTTATAATTGTACTTAGCTGTGCTGGTAACTCCAAGTTATATTTGGCTTTAATTATTCTGCTCTCAGAAGACACCTCTCTGTAATTTTAATTCCAGGACAGTGTAATAATAATAATAATAATAATAATAATAATAATAAAAATATCTGTCTGAATTTAATTGAGATGTGTCTGTCTGGATCTGTGATGCCATGTCAGAGTTATAAAAATGTTAATTACATCACCTTCAGTCTATGCTTGTCTCAGTACAAAAGACTTGTTTGGGACAGCATTTTCATTTTATCTGACAGTCCCCACTCATACACATTGTGTGTTTGCACATCTACACACCGACATTTGCTTAGCTAATACCCGAAAGCAGTTCACCTTAAGCTGAGGCATCACCACCCCCACGCTTACACCCATCATTGCCTCAACAAGAGGATGTCCAGCTGCTGTCAGCTGATTGTCATGCTGTTTGCTACTTATAACCCAATCTGTCATGCATTGTTAATGTTTTAGGGATGTTGATATGTGTGTGTGTTTGTGGCAGCTCCATCAAAGGAAAGTGGATGATGTGATTGGACAAGAGGGGCAATAGATAATAGATGCATCTAGAAGTATCTTCTTTTTTTTTTTTTTTTTTTTACATGTTTTGAATGTTTGGTTGTTAATAAAAAAATAAAATCACTGAGTGTTCAGTCGCAGTCACCGTGACCATTTTGGTAGAATTTGATGTGCTTTGACAAGAGCCAAGAGTATTATGTGGGTCTATTATACAGGTTTAAATAAATCTCATTACAAATGCCAGGCAGTCATATCTTTGAAACCACTGATTCACAGTTTCTGGAAAATGCAACCAAGATCAAACAGATAAAGAATGCCATATGCCAAGCAAAAAAGATTTTCTCTACATATCTTTGACAATGAAGAGTTATTGACTTTGCAAAATCTGCCTGCTTTTGGAATAGTTACAAATAATGATGTAGCTGTATGATTACCACTTTTTTCCAAAATGTTACAGTGTTTACTCTGGTTTTTCCCAGTATTGTCACTCTGTTCTGTACAGTTGTGCCCTGGCATTTTTCTCCAATTCATTATGTTGGAAGAATACTGTTTGTATTGTTTGAAAGTTTTATTTCTCTACATGCAGTCAGTGTTTTATGAGTGAATGCTTAGCTATGCTACTGCAACTTATATGTTAAAACAGTATTCCAATCTACATGGCCATGCCTCTTAAATCTTTTAGATCTAGATTTTACAGTTACAGTAAATGCTCACATACAATGAGCCACAACTAAACGCTCCCCTTCATTTGTTCAGACACTGACAGAAACTCCTCACTTCTACAACTAATTTCTGAGTGAACATAGAATAAACGTTTGTTTCGAAAGAGTGATTGTCAATATAATATAAGTAATTTTTCAACAGCAGAATGCATTTTATGCTAAGAGAGATCAAATTTAACACAATTTCTGAGAAACCTTTTGCTCACAACACTTGATGTCTCCTCTATGGTCTGGCTGCTGACTTTGCAAGAACTTTCTGTCACTGATGTGGCATTAAATTTGCCCCAACCTATTCGTTTTACTTTGGGTTCCTTCTTTCCTTGATGGGAAGAAAACTGAGTGGCACATTTTGGAAGGTTGAGAAAAATGTTCATCCCATTCACCAGTTTATTTTTACGAAGTTTCCCCAGTTTTTCTGCATTGAATATTTTCAGGGAAAATAGATTCAATCAATCTTCCCTGTGTTGCTAATTAGGTGCTACACAGGCATTTAACAAATTCCTATCTGAAATCTTTTTTTGTTCAGAAATCAATCTGTTTTCTGTTCACAATAAACAATCTCATCCTGTGGTTCAAGGTGACATGCCAGAATCGATGAATCGAAGAGCATTTCTGCTTAGAAAAATGTGACTACACTTCTGTGAGAAAATTTTTCTTAAATAGCTTTTTTTCTGTGAGAAGCATTCAAAGGAGGTGATTTATTTAATGTTAATACTTTCAAGATTCTTAGGTTTAAAATATTTTGACCATCTGTTGATGTGTACTGCCAGTCAACAGGTGGGGGAGGGGCACTGCTGTGTAATCAGAGAGCCACCACCACATTTTTTCTGCCATCTCATTAAATTAACACTGAAGCTGAAACCAAGCTACAAGTTTACAACAGTAACATACTCATATATGTTACATATATGTTACATATATTAAAATAATTTAAATGTAAAGATTTGACATCATAATAATGTTAAAATGATGGGTTAAAATTAGCTTTCTTATTTGTTAATCTGACCATCCAAGCCATTAGAAAAATTTATTTACCACCTCTTAAGTGTACAGACAATCTCTTCCTATCCTCATTATAAACATTTTCTCTGTTTATTCGCTCTATTCTCAGCTCGGTGAGCTAAACACAGATTTGCTAATTGACATCATTCCTGGGCAGAACAAGATAATGAGCATTTCAGGTTCAGTGAAGCTCAGAAAAGATGAACAAATCCCCACTTCCAGGATCAATACTTCTTAAATAAACTGTTGCTGAATCACAAACTTCACCTTCCTCCAACTACAGAAAAGTGGATGGGCAATAAGCTACAAATAGTTAAGAAAATTCTCATGGATAAATATTAGTAACTTTCTGAAACCAGCTGTGACAGCAGTTCTTGTGGACAGTCTAAAAAGTGTGACCTTTTCTCTAATTTAAGTGCTGTGGAGGTATCAGCAAATAACAAATAAGGACAAATAACTTCTCCAGTCAGAAACATTAAATACAACTTTGATAGCTGTCAATATCTGAGATCGTGTTCGATGATGGGAGTTTATTCAGTTCAAATAATTGAAAATTTAGGAGAAAATTGTACTTCCACAATGAACTACTTCACATTCTTTATTTTTTTTTCAGAAGAAATCCAAGTCAAGTAGACCATGTTGAAATATTTTGTATAACTAAGATAAAGCATTGGCATTACGTTAATGTTTTTTGGTGTCAGAAAATCGAGCTGTTCCAAAAACCTCTTGATTGTTGAGTCACACTGTGTCGTTACCTAGCAACCTCAGAAAAGCCCAGCCTGTAACCTAGCAACCCACGCAAAGCTCCAGGACGTTTGGCTGGTTTTACCACCAAACGGATGCTGGAAATACAATGGATGCTGGAAAAAAGAAGTGTTTTGTTCTTGACTTACCTTCCAGAAACCACTTGCGTCATTCTTCCTGGTTGTGCAGGAGTCTCAACTTTTGCTTTGAGGACGTATGATTATATAATTGCACATTTGATTGTAGCTATTTTCGCATGCAAGTGAAAATATTGAGTTGGGCGTGGCCAGCATTTGGATATAGAGTGACAAGAGGCCCAAACACAACTTATTCTAAAAAGAGTCAAAATAGGTAGAAATGATTAGACTATAGTTTCATTACTTAAGAATGATTTTGTGCAAAAAATGTGAGGAGCATGTTTTTATAGCTCATAGATGATGTTCAGCTAAGAAATCTCAAAGACAAACGTATCTGTTAATGTAATATTGTCTTTTATTTGATTTTTCAACAGGGACAAATGTTAAAAACATTGCTTCATATGGAAAACACTATCTAGATGTCATGGATAAAGTTTTTGGCCAGTGAGCCAAAATAAATTTCCAATCCCTGAGTCAGAGTTCTAGCCGGTGTTTTACATGTCATAAAAACCTTATCCAAACTATACCCATTTCAACTACTACAGTTTTATTAAGGCTCCAAAATGCATTTAGCCTGACTATTCTGACGATTGTACAAGAATATTTGTGTGTTATAAGTAAGGAAACTATTACTTATTACTTCCAAAAATCTGACAATCCCTTTAATGCATTCTGCTGCTGTTCTGGATACCACTGGGATACATGCACAACCACATGTGCAAGAAAATGACGAACCTTCAGTTGTATTTACAGTAGGTTTAATGCACAGGTAGTGGTATGTGTTATACACAAATATGTATACAACAGTCAGACCCAAACAGACAGTAAACTAAATAAGTATTACAGCATTTCTCTGGACAAAGTTGCAGAGGATTGCCTTAAACAGAAAAGTGAATCACACTCGTTCGAACTCATTCGCAGGCAGCCCACTGCTGAGAGCGAGGGTTGAAAATTTATACATTTGGTTTATAAAGTGAGAGAACAAATTTTCCTTGTTTCTGGTATATTCAGACACTTGCAGGCTTGGTTTACTCACAGCCACTAGAGAGCTTCATCATTTCTCTCTACACTGCTGATACTGGGAGATCTGTGGTCTCCTTATTTCACGCAGGATAAAATAAGACCAACCCAACACTTTGCACTACCAAGCTGGGTTTGAGACTAATCTATAATGCATTGGTTAATGTAACAGTTGGCAAAGAAAGCGTTTAGCTTTCATAGCTTTTATTCAGAATGCCTCGTCTTAACTTTGCAACTTCTTATACTTCTATTTCAGGTAACCATATACATATATTTTGTCAGAGCTGCTCTGAAAATTGATTTCAAGGAGCTGTAGTCAGAAAATAATTCCATTTTGACAAGAAAGTGAGGATTTTCCAGATAACGGGTAGATAGGGGGTAATATAGCCCCTTCCCCCTTGTTTCCGCCTCTCCACTTCTCTCTTTGCTGAAGATTGTACTGATTGTGCTGCAATATGTCGCATGACCACAGTCAACGCTGCAGACCGGGGGAGCAGTATCCCATGCTTATTAAATCAATGGTGTGTGTCTCTTGAAGCAGTGTGTGGCATGGATGCGTTCATCGCAGCATCTCACTGCAGGCTCTCTTCACTCAGAACAAAGTGCTGGCTCGCATTTGTTAATCATCAAAATAAAAAGAAAAAAACGACTCCCTTTTGATCTTTCATTACACATTTGCCTAATCTGATTCTGTGTAGGAATAAAACAACTCTCTGAATGTGTTATCTGGACATCTATTCAAGGAGATTCTTTGATATTTATGAGGAAACCCTCATCTATATTCATTCACTCTAACTTGTGCATGTTGACTTTTTTATTTGCTGCATTGCCTGCATTTGTAGGAGCCGTGAAACCGCATGTTGAGTCTCAGCGGCGATTTAAGCAGAAGTTAAAGTGGTTTGTGGGTGTTTGAGCACAACAAGGCTGAAGTGAAAGGCTATTGAGCTTGTTTGACTGTTCGTTGGGCTGAGTGAGGGATGTGCCCCCTAGACATTTGCACTACAGTATCCTGCTGACTTGCTTTGCTTGCTTGCACTGCCATAGAAACAGGGTTCCAGAGTGCAGTGGAGGCTCATTCTGTGCAGGAGCAAGCGAGAGAGAGGATCGGGAGGAAGCGTGGGGAAAAAAAGAGATAGAAAGAAAGAGAGAGAGCCAGAAAGGAACAGAGAAACGGGGAGGGAAAAGTGAGAGTGAAGGATCAAGAGAGGGAAAAGTGAAAGGCGCTGTCACTGGTGAGTACACAGCTGTCACAGGAGATTGAATCACAGGTTCAGATCTGATGCTTTGAGTGCTCCTTTTTTCCTCTTTGTTGGCTTTTGACGATTGATTTCTCCAGCTTTGGTTCAGTGATGTGAAACAGGTTGCACGTTGTCGTTGTTGTGTTTGTGCTCCAATGCAGAGTAGCAGTGGATTTTTTTTAGATATATTTGTCTTGTAACCTCTTGTTTGGTTAGACCAACACTGTCTATTTACTTTTGAATAATTCATGTTGAGGTAAAAACTTCTTTTTTTGGTAGTCATTACACTCCTCTGTATCATTCATGAAGCATAGTTTTAATATTTGATTAGTCTGGATCTCTGCAGCAGCACTTTCTTCCTCTGTCCTGCACACCTTTTGTCAATTAAATCAGTGTCAGAGCCACAGGGAATTCATTTAAATATTGACTTGTCTTCTCCGCCGCTTTTATCAATTATTGAAGAGCTGAACTGATGCCACGTCCCTCTACCTGTACGGTGGAAGTGTGGAAACTCACTCAGCTGCATAGCGTAAAATGTTTACGCAGGTTACTGCTGTTTGCTGGTGTGAAGGAGTGTGTGTTTTGCACTCCCCTGTGCACACTTTATTTTCTTCCGCTGTTTTCCACATCACTCCTGCTGGGTTTGATCAACTGGCATCATGACACTTTGATGAAGCACCAGTGCTTTTGGGCTAATATGGGAGAGATACCGCAGGATAGCCTGTGCCTCCTGTCAGTCTGAGTAAGAGGAAATTGTGTTATCCTCATCACTGCTAGCCTTGTTGTCACTTAGGATTTAAAGCGCGTCAGATGTGATAATGGGCTAAGATTTATCTTGGAGCAAATATCCGCTACAACTTGTTTCTGGCAGAGTGGTAATCCTGTTTACGTTTATCTTTGCGGCTCCCTGCTTGTGTTCACCTGTTCCTGGAGTGCAGTTTTATGTTTTTTTTTCCCCCTCCTGCCCTCCACACGCAGCCACAGAATTAAACAAATCCAGCCAGTCTTATCAGCTTCCTGCTGCCTCTTGGCATGACTGGACCCAGTGGCCTTCCTGCAGCATGTGTGTGTTGGAGTTTATGGACGTGTGGGGACATACATGGTCGCAAAGCTCATGTGACCGAGTGCATGGATGCGTGCAATTGTGTGTGTGTGTGCACACCGTGACATGATTGTGTGTGATCAGGATAGCCGCAGGGGTCGTTTGCTCCCCTTTAGTGGGCAGATTCAGGGATTCTGGCATTTTGTCTTGCTTCTTCTCTCCTGTGACACGTTTATGACTTCTTGTTAAAATGTCACTCACTGAGACTGGACTGTAAAATACTCTTGCGCTGTGGCTTACTGTGTGAACAATAGAGCGCCTTGGTGTGATAAAGCCCGCTAAAGCACACATCTGGGAGTACAAGGCTGCAGGATGGGTGAGATAACGCTGAGCTTTCTCTGGGGCCGCCTTTTACCGGCAATGTTTGTTTCATTGCAATATAAAATTGGGTTGAAATTTGACAGCTTTGCAGCCTGGATCAATACGCTGGTCGTTCATGAGAGGAAACAACACCATTCTTGTAAACAAGAGGAGTACTTTTCCATGTTTAGAGAGAGCAACATAAGCTAATGTTAAATGAGGTACCTGAAAGAAAATCGGAATTTTGCACTTATGTGTTGACTAAATGGTGCACCTCAGCGAAACGCCAAAGCTAAAATAAAAATGTTTTTTTGGTAAGTGGAGATAGATTCCTATAATGACATCCCTTCTGGTAAATGATCTGGATTTGTTTAGCTCAGAGGCTAAGAAGTCTTCTACCAAATTTTTATTTCACACTTAGGAAAGCTGTTTTCACACATGTACTGCTGCAGAAATCTTTTATTCAATCATCTTTAGGGAATCCATGTAAGAGGCTACAGAGGGACTGAACATTTCTATTTAATATTGCTTTCGAGCTATTTGATTTTCTTAACCCTGTGAATTTTAAAGGTTTCTACTGAGCTCATATCTCTTCAGAAAATAAGACTCCTTAAAGTTACATTGCACCCATCTTAAATGTGTTCAAGTTACAAATTGGGAAAACTGCACACACGTGACGCTACAGCTAGCTCATAAGACAAGACACCCAATATGGAGAGCACAAGAATGACTAGACGTTTTTGTGGAAAATAAAGAATGACAGTTTCTTTCTTTTATTTTTAGAATTGAAGATTTTCCACTGAAACTGCGTACGCACTGTACACTGATTCAGTCCAAGTTTGACAAATCCATACATTTAAGCTTTAGTTTCCCTCATTCCAAGATGGTCCTTACACCAAAACAGGATTAAAAATTCTCCCTTTTGTGTTTTCACAAGTGAAATAAAAGCTTTGACACAGTCAAGATTCCAAAAACAAAAAGCAAGTATCAAATACAGTCCTAGTCCTTCAAATCCAGATTCCTCCTGCAGACATGTTGATGTCCGACTTCCTTTGAGTCTGAGTGCAATTAGATGAATTTGGCCGCAATATTCAGCCCTTTCAGTGGTCAGCATGATCAGAAAGTGCCATATAAATTCAGTTTTACTGTTTTAGGTGGAGATTACAGTATTCAGTATGTAGTATGCTCTAGATATTGTACAATTTCTCTTTTGAACTGGCTAATTTATTTATAGATCAGTATATTTAGTCCACAAACTTTATGACGAAAACTACTTTAACAAGCTGAGAATCAGAAATGCCAAGAGCAACTAAAGTAACATCGGCACTGTTGGAGCCCATCAAAGTTTGAATTTTCCCCTTTTATCGTCTCGTAGTTAATCAGAGGTCTCCCTAATTAGCTTCAGTCAACACTGTGTTGACTGAAGCAAATAAATAACAAAAATGCAACACACAATTGTGTCCTGTTTGCCATCTTCATCTGTTAAGAAAAGACTTATGTGAGTTTAGGGAGAGTGAATAATAGACATTATTCCAGAGAAGCCAACAATTTTAATCTTTTTGTTCATAAAATATTTTCTGAATCAAACTAATTTTAGGCTTATCATCTTGCATAAAAGTATGGACCACAAAGCAGACATTTCCTTTGTCTGCCAAATGAAAGTCCAGCCAAGTTTTACTTTTAATACTCAGAGAATTTACTTTAATTAGAAACAGCTGACAGTTTTGTATTCCAGTCTGTGATGGTATTAAGAAACAAGAGTTTATGAAGTCGCTGTGATATTGTTTTGCTTATCCAGGAACACGTTTCACCAGCACCCATAAATGCATTCAAACTCAAATTGTTATTCTCATTAATACCGCTCAGTGGATCCAACCAGCTTAGATTCACTAAACAGAGAAAGGTTGTAAATTTATCCAGTCATTGTAAAAATAAACTTAGTCCTGATTTTTTGCATGAGCTTCCACTGTTTGCCAACTCAAGTGAAGACCTACTGTCACACCTTTCGGCTGCAGATGTTACATCTGACTCCTCAAACCACAGGATTTTTTTTGACCAGCTACAGCACCAACGCCTCCTCACCTGATGCTCGAAACCAGCATGACCTTTTGCCCACCACAATTCCTTTAGGTGTCTCATAATGTCTTCAGACTACATTAATTATGATTTGCACTGTGCTTTCTTTAACTTCCTTTGCTGCTTTTGCAGCTGCAGCTGTGAGGCTAAAAAAACAAAGCGTAAGGACAGGGTTAATGAATGTCACAAAGCCTGACACCTTTCAGCTCTGCACAGTCTCTTTCGTTTCAGAATATTTTTTTACCCACTTTCTTGATGATTTTTTTTCCATTGATCAATTAACTAAATGGATACGACTAATCAGAAGTTTTTTTTCTATTCTAAAATTGTACATCATTATCCTTGGAATAATTTCCAGTTGTCTTTAAAATATTTTTGACAAAACTATCCCTTAATAAAAGTTGATATGTATCCTTGAGAGCTATTACATACATTCACTGACCATTGTATTTTGAACACTTTTTCAGTTTCTTGTTTGCAGAAGTAGCATAGAAGCTAATCACATACAAGCAGCTGAATGAATTTAAGCATCTTGACATGGAAAAGATGTCTGAAATTCCAACTCAAAATGGGGAAAATTGATTTAAGTGATTTTGAACATGAATTGTTTGTTAGGTCTCGCAGTATTTAATAAATTGCTGATGTTCTAGGATCCTGTTTTTAGATAATAACAGGAGTTAGCAACATGGGCGGAGAAAAGAGACACAAATGCAGGGGACTGTGGTCTGGACAAAGAAAAGCACTGGTGCCAACTTAGAAAATTTGTTGCTATATTTAGCAACTTGTCCAACTACTTTCAACAGGGTGTCTGAAATTTCACTATGATTGTTTTTTTAAACAGGTCAAGTAGTCACAATCACCAGATCTCAATCCCATAGCGCACTATTAGGATGTGATGGATCAGAAGATTTGCTTTATGAATGCAGAGTCGACAAGTCTGCAGCAACTCCCTAATGCTATTATGCAATTATCAACCAAACCTTTTGCACTCTTCTTCTGGGAGAGAAGGAAGGTCTTACCTGGTACAAAAAATGTGTACATAATAAAGCAGCTATTTAGTGTACACACACTATCTGGGAAATATCAGGAAGATTTTGACAGCAGCAGAGTGACGGATTCGAGTAAAGCCATTATTTTATTACAACTCAGGCGCTGCTTTTTACTGGAACTACACACCAAAGCTTTCAGCACAACACATTGTTACTGTTTAATGCTGATCCTTTTCCTTTTTCCATCAACATAACAGTGAAACACCCTGAAAGCACTGTTTGGATTTTTTTTCTGTCCGGTATAAAAGTGTAATTTCATATGGGTTTGCTTAAATGGTCGGTCTTAAAAGTAAACATGGGCAGCTTCTGCTCTGTGAATTAAATTCAAGAATGCTATGTAAACAATAATATCCTTTCAGTGATGTCACTAGGGTGTGGCATGTGAGCTGGGAGGCCATTACCACGCCTATTACTGACTCCCTAGCCAGGCAGTCTTAAAAGCATAATGCTTTTATGGGTAGGCATTAAGGCACACATATTGTTGATATTTATCTGTAAATATGACTTGACAAAAGGAGAGGACAAACTTTAAGGAGGTACAATGCCATGGTGTATGCTTTTTTTGTGCCATTTCGAATACCATCAGTACCCATCTCTCTACCTTTTTGAAAGCTTTCAAAAGAACATGTGAATTATAGTCTGAAGATTAAACTGAGGTTTGAGGGTTGTAGTCTTTCAAGGACAGATATAAATTGAGCTGAATTTAGCGCTTTAACATTAGCATTCAGTAAGTGTTGGTGTAGTGCATCAGTGTTTGCATTACTAATATTTATTAGTGCTTTAGGTTTAGCGCAATTAACTTTTTAGTTTGTATTAGCTACCACTCCAAGTCACACATTAAATCTCAGACAGTATGTCTACAACAGAGACTGGGAATTAAGTTTAGTTAGGGGCTAAACAAGCAATCCATATATTGTATTATGTATACAATATATGGATAAACCATGAGGCATGTTAAAGGGGCAGTATTATGTAAACTTGCCTTTTGTGAGCTTTACATAATGTTATAATGTTATTCCCTGATCAAAAACATACCTGGAGTGTTGCCTTGATTCTTTCATGCTTATTTGAGAAAACATTTAATCTCCCAATGCAACCATTCATCTGGGCGTACCTAGCACCACTGGGCTGCAGTTTCCAACCAACTCCTTCAGGCTAGCCAGCAGCAATTAGCAAACACCAGGTAGAACTACACATCAACTCAGCTCATTATACAAGTTACTTCTCAGTAAATGCTGGTAAAACATTGTTAAAGGGTTAATAGAGGAGAGGTGTTGTGATGACTTCCTGAAAGTGGAGTTTCAGAAAGAACAGGAGTTTTAAAGAGACAGATGCACAATTTCAAGATGATAAACTGCAATGTCAATTTTTAAAGCCATACTTGATATATATAACATCTTTGTAACAAGTGAAGTGAACATAGATACGTGATTGAGCTGTAAAATAGCACTATGTGCCTGGAAAACACATAATATTGTCTCTTTAAAGAATTATTAATATTGTAGATTTTTCTTATAGAGAGAAAAGTGCAGCGACTACTTCTCAATAAATACTGTAATAGTACAGTAAGGACAAAAACTCCTTTTAATGGGGAAAAAACCTCCCAATAGGACTGGAAGCAAGAAGGGTGGCAAGCAGAGGGGAAATGATAAGCACTAAAGAAGGATTTACCAGTAAATACTGGGAGGGTTATTCTGGTCTGTAACCAGAGCTCATTAATCACAACCATGTGGAGGAGATGAATGAGTGAATTCAGCTGCTTCGCCGAGCCGTGCTGGAGCTCATCTTGGTCCGATAACACCCTCATCATGATGAAGCCCCCTCACTCTTGCCATTTTTCTTGCTATCAGCAAAGCTATCATGCATCATGAGGCTGCTTGCTTCTGAGCACACAGGACCGACCCTAAATGTCAGGCCACTCATGATTTAGCAGCTTGGGAGAGATGGATGCATCATGTCCTTGGACTGAGTTGTTGTTTCCGCAATCATTCAGGGTTCCAAGGCCAAAGGTCTCAACAAACCGGAGTTTGTTGACCCCATTAAAAAATCTGATGTGGTGGCACATTTTAGTTAATGCCAGTATAATTTAAATCTCCCACCAACATACTTTGGAGAGATTTAAGACAGTAAAGTAAATGAGGGATTGTGATAAAAAACAGTTTATATCAACAGTCAAAAAACTCATTGTCTGACATTTTAAAATACCATCTTTATTTAATTTAATTTAACTTTCTTAAATTTCTTGAAATTTAAGAAAGTTTATGTCTTGCCAGCTCATTTAAAAGTTTATAATTTGCTTTTAATACCTTAAATTAGCTATAATGAAAAAATAAATGTGAAAAACCCAAGTAAGATATTATAAAGAGATTACTTAGTTTCTTTTTTTACTATCACTAAAAAGATGGATGTCATTTCATTACTTCACATAGTTAATCAACCCATTCATTTTATTCTTAATTTCTGTGGAGGACTGCATTGCAGGAGGCAGTTTAATTACACATTACATATCTCAGTACATCTACAGACACATGTCCTTCATATCAATGACTTTATTTCTAACAGAAATGGGTTTAGAGATTGAGCTTGAATTTGGAGCAAAGAAGCAAGCACTTTATTAAGCCAAAAGCCAAACTGGTGCTAAGTAACCTTTAGCAGCAGTTTAGCACTGGAGCAAAATTAGAGAAAAAAAGTTTTTGAAAACTTGTGCAATTTAGTACCCTATTTTATCTGTTTCCATTGTAAAAGTGGCCCATGCAGCTGGCCTGATATTCTTAGCTCCCCTTTAACTGGTGGAGAAAATGTTCTCCTTAATACAATGGACCATAAAACAGATTACTGAGCTAATTTTCTGAGCACAAGTAAAAGACCAAATGGCACGTTGATTCATGCTTCAACAGAGGAACACCATATTTTGGTCTGTGGAGTTATTGCTGGTTGAGAGTAAATCAGTTTTAAAAAACATGCTTAATTGAGATTTTTTTTAAATTTCGATACATTTTTTTTTCAGAACTAGAGAATATTGAGTAGGTAGAACTGGAAAAACCAAAATGTTATAAATTTTGTCTTTGTTTTTTATCGAGCCAACGAGACATATTTTAGAGTAAATATGGCAAGATAATATCATTTTTACTTACATTATTTTCTCTAAATCAGTTTGCTGATGTAGAGTAAGTTTAGACAAACCTGAAAAAACACAGGTGTAAATAGTTTTGACAAAACCTCAATTATTAACTTAACCAGCAAATTAATAAATACATTGTCCTAGAGAAATTATTTTTGAATTGTTTCCCTGGATTTTTAGTGTGTAACACAAAATCCTGTCATTACAGGATTGAACAACAAGGTCTTACATTTTCTCTCTTTAAATGATGCATTTGTATTTTCCAAAGATTGATTTTAATTCTTAGTGCTACAATTCCAAAAGTGAAAAGAAATAAAAGTATTGGTTGAATTTCTTCTGCTTTAACTTCTTCTGGTATATAGTTAGGCTCTCAAGAAAATGCCATTAACCGTTCAATTATATTTTTAGTCACAGACGTTTCCAACACATTACGAAGTGATATTTCCTTCATGCTGCCTGAACATCCCTCAGATTATCTCTCCATGCATGGTGGTCATATGTATTCATCATGATTAACAATGCAATATTTCAAAGCAATGGAGCATTTTTCAGAAGATGACAAAGTTTTGTCAAGCAATATCAGGCTCAACCTCTGCCTCTAATGGAGGTTGTGCATCCATACAAGATCCCTGGTAATGAGAATTTCTCAAACTGAAAATGTATTTAAGCTTTTTTTACAGTGGTGGATTGCAGCTGTTTTTTTTATGACTATACCGTTACAAATTAAAACATCCACGTAGCTGTACACAGAAAGCAAAGGCTAAATCAATAAAGGTCCTCCAGCCTTGTAATGTCATAAATTTGCTAGCCTTTATTATTTGATAGCATCATGCAATCCACCTGCTTCTCTGGTCTCTGGAGTTACTATATTGCCAAAGCACTAACTGGAGTTGCCTTACGACATTTCCTTCCTGTACGTCTCATATAAAAACAAATTATAATGCTTCATATTGGATAGAATGCCATATCTCTCTATATGGTAAAAATTCATTACTCACATAGTGACAGGGTAAGTCCCTGAGACGAGGCTTGGGATGAATGATGAATCAGGCATGAGGCAGATGTATCACAGGTCAGCTGACTGGGGAATGAGGCATGCGTCTCACCGACAACAGACGCAATGATGAGTCAACTCAAGGTCAGGGACTCATAACGAGAACGACAGGAACGCTGTCCAGTATTTCATGGCTTGAAAAATTATCCAAACCAAAAAAAGCCAGCAGAACAGAGGACTGGCATTTCAAACAGCTTTATTAGATGGCATATAAGCTCAGAAAACTATTATTAATACTAGTTTGACTTAGCTCCACCTATATTTGTTCATTTATTTATTATACACATGCTGTTTTATATTCACAATACATTTTTGAAGAGGTAAAACAGTTACTTCTCCCAAGAGTGAGAAGTAACCGAACAACAAAAAATTCTTGTTTTGTATATAATCACAGGATATATTGCTACACATTTTTCTGTTTCTGATGATACAGTTTAACTTGTAATAACCATGTGTAACAGCAGTGGTCAAAAAACAACTTTATTTGATTACAACATAATGATTAAAATCAGGGTTCATCATACTGTAGTGTCATAAAGTCTACAAATTTTGACACAACTAAGACATAAACTGTAACTGATCTTAACATTGGTTTTCAAATGTAGGCAGAGGAAAGGCTTTACCAACTCAACCTTTCACAGCCAGCTAAGCCATGTTGGTGGCATCAATTAAGTCTCTCCTTGGTTACCTAGCAACAACTTGTTGAGTAACTGGCACAGCAGCAGTTTAAGGTTTCACCACTGAGCCTCACAACTGTTTAAAAGCAATGGCGTAATGTGAAAACTGTGGATAAAACAGAAAAGGTCATGCCACGAGTCTGCCAGAGTTTCAGATATTTGAAACAAAAAGCTAATCAATAATTATTAGTATCTTATATGAAAAACTTAATTCACGATACATTTTTCAGCCATTTTATTGATCCCCACTACAACAGATTAACTTTTAGTTTCATGGAAGCCAGGGTGAGTGAAACATACATAGAGGTAGTTTAATTTTGCAATATTTGATATTTATATTTGATTATGTAGCTGTGGTGCATATGTGCAGAATACATTGTGTATTAGTGACGTTTTTCCCCAGGTCTAAACCACTGTGTAGCAGTCGGCTTTTCCTAGTGAAAGACACTGTGTATGCAACAGTGCTAAATATCTAGTAAGTTAATACGTTGTTTTATGCCAATGAAACAAAATCTTCAACCAAATGACCGTGAATTGAATGTGATTCATAACAAGGAGTCTTCTGGTCACTTTCTATAAGTACATGTTACATTTATGTCCCCAAACTGTCAGCTTTAAAAAAATTATTACATCTTCTTGTCTTCTCTCTGAGAAGGAAGGATGTGTGAATGACCCCCATGTGTGATGGCGAGCTGTGTGCAGATGGGGTCCCGCGGTCAACAAGCGGGTTAATTGTGTGATAAGACCAGGTGCTAACACTTAGCTGAACTTGACTCTCACATCCTCATGGGATTTCCTCTTGTTGTCTCTGATTGGCCAAGGAAGACAATAATCAAGTTTTATCGGAACGAAGAGCGTTTTCAAAGAGAAACATAATTTCTGCTGTAATCACTTTAATATTTCAGGTTTGGTGTCTAGATTATAGAGTTTATAATCAGTTGAGGTACTTAGAAAGAGGGGAGTCTGGAGACTGTGCTTGGATAAACTTCACACTTTCAGAGGAGATAACCGCTCTCAAAGTCTCTGCTGGTGGATTATTGAGTGCAAGTGCTGGCATCACTTAGGAGCCCTCTTAAGTCCAAATAGCAAACTTGAGTTTTAATATGGCGAGGCAGTGGTGCCAGAAGCAATGAAGCGAAGGATAGGGATGCTAAGTTCAGAAAGAAAGATTAATATTCAACCTACATTAAATTTATGATAAGGATTATTATAATGATAGCCACTAGCAACTTGGTGAGTACAGTTTTAAGTCCCTGTTGTCAGTATGTTGAACTTATCCACACCATTTCATATTTTTGTGAATAGATCCAAGATAGTGATAGTGTAAGGTTTATTTCTATTCCTTAAAGGTTTTAGGTGAACCAGTACAAAGACAGTTAAAGAAAATTGTGAGGTACGGAAATCATGTTGACTGAAGCATAAACAATTTACCAATTTAAAACAACACAACTCTAAAATAAATAAAAGGTAGAAAGGAGAGGAGTGAAAGACCTGAGATATTTTTTGTCTCAAAGATACATTTTTTACAGGAGTAAAGAGGAATGATTTTGGCCACCACACTTTCAGTAAGTCTAGACTATTTTCATACTAAATTTCTAGATAAAGTCAAATATAGGATGATAAGTTAGCTCAGTTACAGAGTTTTTTTGTTTACTTATAAAACTGTACAGCATAAAAATAAAGTAAAACTTTATGTCACTAATCTAAAAGACAGACTGTCACTTGTGTTGAGGGAGAGACTGAAGTAAACCTATCCTGCCTGGATACGGATGACTAAACAAAGCATTTAGATCACTTATTCCTGCTAATGCTACTGTCACACTGTTTCTTTTCTTTTTCCTTATGTTGAAGTGTCTTCAGACACAGTTTTATGTCATTCCAAAAGAGTAATTGAAGCACCTCAAGTCTTGTCACATTTATGAAGTTTGTGCAATATAAAAGTTACAGTTTGCTCATTTGTAATGACAAAGCAAGCTACATTTTGTACTAGCATCACAGTCTTTTTTTTAAATAATTGATTGTCTGACTATTTAAGGTTAAATATTAAATATTCTATACTCAGTCTTTAGTGGTTAAGTAATTATTTGCTGAAATAACAATAAAATTATTGATTTGGGGGTCCCAACATAGCTGAATCTTTATCAGTGCTGATAGAGCATATGCATTGCATAGCATGACATCAGATTGCCTTATGGGGTTATTGCTGTGACATTTGTGAAGAAAATATGTAAAATTAATCTCAGTATTGCATATATACTAATGTGATATCTAGTAGTTCTGCTGCAAAACCTTTTTTTCTTAAAACGCATCCCTGTAATTTCATTCACTGGATAAGCAAACATCAGATATTCAGCAGTGTGACAGGAGGATTAGGAAGTAAAAAATCTCATGGAATACTGAAGAAATTAAGTAAATATATGACCAAACTTAAAAATGTTGAATACCTGTCACAATAGTAAGAATCTAACTTGCTTTTCAGTGGCATGTATGGATATGCTGCCTCCAGCGTCACTTTCATACACCTTTAGCCCTGAGGTATATGTAATTTGAAGAAGTACAGAAGAAAATTCACTCACATTGAAGTGCTGAATGCTTGAAACTGAAAGTGAAACTGACAGCATGACCTACTTTTTGATTAATTTGATGAATATTTCCCAGACCATGTAATGGAGCATTAAAATGTCTTTCCCATATGGTCAAATAATCACTTAATAATGGAGAAAAATATGAAATGGTGTTACTACTGCAAAAGTATTTTTCTTTGTCCTGTCAAACTTGAATGCTAAATTCCACATTTATATTACAAATGCAGTATTTAAAGCAAAAGTAACACATTTTACAAACACCTGTTGCACAAATACATGTATTTTAACAGAATAATAAAATCATTGAAGTTCAGCATAATGGTTTCCTCATGACAAGTTATTAGTATATATTTTGTCATATATCTTTTTTTTTTAAACTGCAATAAGAGGTAGCTATAGTTTATTTGCAATAGTTACAAAGTTTCTAAACCAACTTTTCAAGCTCTTATTACAATTTTAAGTTAAGGAAAATTGTTTCAGAAAAGAGATATATCCTTTTCACTGCAGCTAAAGGTCATAGAAACCAGCTAAGGAGTCAGGTTAACATAGATAAGAAAATAGATTAGGTCTGAGCGGTGGTCTTGCTTTTTATAAAGAGTCTAATTCTGAAGTGTGAATAAATCAACTCTGAGGTGTGAAAGTTAGAGACACAGTGAGAAGTTCTAACTTGGGGACATTAAAGAGGAGAAACACCAAATCACCACTTAATTTATCCAATTGTTGAATTGGAAACTTTTGGCCTTTTCCATGCAACAGATGATGTGTTGTTCAGCAATTATTTCCAAAAAGAAAACTGCCAGAAGTGGTTGTTTAAAAGTTTAAATTATTGCTTTTTTCTTCTTGAGAATTTTTTTAATTGCATGTCTTGTTTTGCACAGGTGCCTACAATTATGTTTTAATCTCTATGGGTGTTTTTTTCTAAACCAGGGGTGGGCAATCCTGGTCCTCGAGGGTCGGTGTCCTGCAACTCTTAGATGTCTCCCTGAGCCAACACACCTGAGTCCAATAGCCGAATCACCTCCCAAGTGCAGTCAGGTTCTCCAGAGTCCTGCTAATGACCTCATTATTTGACTCAGGTGTGTTGAAGTAGAGATACATCTAAATGCAGGATTGCCCACCCCTGTTCTAAACCAAACCGTTTTCCAATTGAAACTGAGCAAATAAGGATTATTTGGTCATCTGCCTATGTTTTATTTACCATTTAATTAGTCAAGAAAAACATATAGATGTAAATCTGCTTATTTATACAACAACAATAGTGGAAGTTTTTCTTTAAATTAACCAAAAACTATTTACTACAAAATGCACCCAGCTTGAAACATTGAGGAAACATAAATGTTCTAAAAATAACTAATCTTTGAAATGTTTGATGTTTTGCATTCCAGGGACAGAATCTGTCTGTCTGCATGCATCCTTTAGCTCTTGAGCCGAGTTTGAACATCTTCACAGTCACAGCTTTCTGGACAAGACATCTCTGTGGCATATTTTGGCAAAACTCAGACAGAAAACGCACCAGCTGCTCAAAAAGACAAGGCTGAACTATTTGAACAGCCGTCTTACAGGATATCTTGGGACTTCAGGTTGAAGCCAGATACAGATTGAGCTGGAAAAAAATGTAATAAAACAAGTTCACAGTTTTAATTTGGACTGAAGGTGCATCCTTCAGATATTTTCTGTCAGCAATGTCACATTTGAAGTTGAAACTTTTTTTATTTCTAAGATTTTTCACCTAATGGCTTTTCAGTAAGTAATAGAAAGAAGGTTACTTCAATAAATGCCTTCAGAAATTGAGATGTAATATATATTATCACCTTGTTAGAAGTGTGGGAGTATGTTTTTCCCCTCCACTTACAGATTCCCAGTCTCACCTCAGGCTGATTTGCTGGGTTCTAAACCCCTCTTTGCATGTGGTGGTGGTGAGGGATTTGAGGATCTGAAGGATTATGGGATTTGATGATTGCTCTGGAAAGAAAAAAAACAAGACAGATACAGAGAAATCCAAAAACAGCTGAGGTAACCACATCAAGATTAGAGTGTATTATTTCAGATCTTTGGGAAAACGGCAAAGCCGCAACTTACAGCTCTGAAACGAGTACGTTTGTAAAACATGTTTCATTTGCAGAGCTGTAGATTAACATGCATATTATGTGGCAAAAATCTGATACGTGCAGGTTTTGTAAGGTGGACTCTTCTAAAGTTATTGTAAGCTTTTCTGAAGCTTTTTAATGGCAGCCATTAGTACCATATCCACTCCACATGAATTTGATTTTCTTAATATGAGGACTGAAACTACATTCAAACCCTCTGTACTTTTGGGCCTTCTTTTTTATTTTAAAACCAGAATTTTGACTAGCTTTTATGGTTTTCAATTATCATAGCCATCTGAAACATTTGTTGAAAGGTTTTATGCTCATTCATCTTTACTGCAACTAAACTGTGTGGGAGCCCGGTCCCACCAGAGAGCATCATTGTCCACATTCCACAAAGACATAAACCCGGGTGTTTCTTTGTGTGCTGCAATGTGCAAATGACATGATCTCCATATGAATAATCAGCTGCATTACCTGTTAACTCCGTAGTTTTGAAAGCCCAGTCTTTACTTTATAATGGCTGCTTAATGGACTGCATAGAGAAAATGATCACCTGGATTGAACATAAAATTTTGGCCCTTAGGACTGTTGGGAGCTTTTATATTGTGCTTTACTTTATTTATCTATGTTTATTCTATGTCATAATTTCAGTTGTATCAGTCATTGAGGACCGTTTTGTTAATGTTAATTATTTTTGTGGTAAGCAACAACTACTGTAAAACTTCAATGAATCTTGTTTTACTTTTTTGGGATCAACAAAACTTTTCTCTTTACAGTGAAAACGGTAGTTTGTTTTAATAGTGGATAATGTCATTACTGCTGCCTGCCATTTACAGCAAAGTTCACCCTAATTTTCAGCCTGAAAGCCATTTACACCAGTATGACCTTTTTAACAATAAGTGCTACAAAGGTTAACTGAAGATTAATAAAACAACAAAAAAAACCAGGTCAATACACAGAGATGTTTCCAATTGCAATAACCTATTAGTTTATTTACCACATTTGAGATTGTTGGCCAGAATTTGAGTCCTAATAATCAAACTATAAAAAACTCACTCTTTGTGTGTTTCTATTATCTGACGGCTATCTGTAATCGGATGGAATATTCCTGCCACAGACAATTCAATTTATCACAGCAAATAGAGTGAACACTCCCTGGCTATAATGACTATGTTACTATGGAAACCAGGTGAGATCTGAAAGAACATGATTTAAAAAAAGCAAAGGATGTAGTTTTCACTCAGGCTTCAAAACAAATCTTAATTAAATGTTCTTGTCATCAGAAATGTCAGCTAAGATTCAGAAATTCTGCCTCTGGATGAAACCTGAGCAATGTGTTGCCACTGGTGTCCTGCCACAGGGCACCAGCGGGGTTCTGGTTATATTTTACAATAATGCATTTATCTTTGACTCAAAGGGAAACAGCTCTGGATCCAGTTGCAGTCATTGCCATTTTGTCTGCCTCCTGTCTCAGTTAGTTACCTGTCCACAAATTATTTTGTTGCCATATACTTAAATAGTGCATATTACATTGATTGCCTTGTTATTTAAATATGATAATGAATTCTGGTAATACTTCACAGACAGTTTAAATAAAATGTTTTCACATCCTTTTTTTTCAATACAAGAATAAATAAGAATAAGAATAAATAAAAATAAAATAACTAGAATCCACAAATACTCGAGACCCTCTCTAAAAACTCAAAAGGTGATCCAATGGCTATGATAACTGAAAACCTGTTTTAATAATTCACAGACCAGATATAATTTACTATTCACTAATATACACAGTGGAAACCTTCTTAGCACTACAACTTCTAAAAATAATCCCAAGTATTAGAAAACGCAGTTGTTGTTTTTTTTGTTGTTTTTTTTCTGCCAATAAGTTTATGTTTTTTGGTGTCTGGAAACAAACTGTTTCAAAAACTTCCCGATTATTATGTCACAACTGCAAGGCACTGTCCCGTTACCTAACAACCACAGCTAACCCCAGCCCGTTACCTGGGGCTGGTAACTCCACCTTTTGCCTTTTCAAGCAGCTGTTGTTAAACCAGTGTTCTGTTCTGACCCAGGGTGAAAGACGTACCTATTTCCAGGTGCACAAAGTGAAAGCTCAGAATTGGCACAACTGAACACAGTGAAATATTATTGTCTCAAAATGACTTTGTCCAAAAAATATAATGTATAATATGTTATCTATAGCCTATAGACCCATAACCTGTTCAAGCAATAGATCTCCCTTAAATTTATCACTTAAACCTCAGGGGACGTCTGTCACTTTTTGTCGCAAATGTTTTACTTTATAATGTCAGTAAACCTTTTTTCTGACAATGTTTTGATTTCATAATGTCAGAATATTCTACGTCAATATTATAAATTCATGCTTTTGATTATGGAAAATGTACCTTTTTGGCAAATTTTTGACTTTTTGACATTGCAGAATAACCAAATGTTTATTTGGAAATATATTAAATTAATCTAGAACTTTCTGAGGTTTTTGTGGCACAATTTTATAATGGCATATTAGGGCCAAACTAAGAAAAGAGTCACAAAAAGTCACAATATTATGAGAATAGACTCGTTTGATAAAATAGCCATAATATTACAGAAATAAAGCAATGGTATTATGAGAATTAAGTTATATTACAAAAATAAAGTTGTATGAGAATAAAGTCGTAGTATCACTGCATTCTCATAATTTATTTTTTAAATTTTCTTAGTGTGACCCTAATACTTGAATTTTTTTCCTCCCTCACCAATTTTTTTTATTTTTATTTTTTATCTACAATAGCACTAATACCCTGTAGTACTTCCCTAATCCTCCACTTCCATCCCATGCAACATAGAACCAGTCTGGGAAGCTTTATAGCGACACTGATAAATCCTTGGTGATGGTTTGAAGGTTCTTCTTTTTGATTGACTGTAGGATTGAGATAAACCACTCTACCATGGCATGGGTGTGATCATTAATAGAGTGCTAAACCCTGAGGTTGGTGTAGGCTTGCGCTGTCGGGGGAGATTTGGTCCGGAGGTACTAATATGTTCACACGGCTCTGCTTCATTAACCATCTGTCTAGAGAGGAAGAACAATGACTTTTTCAACCATGCTCCGTTTCTCCAGCACTTTCACCAGCTCTGTGACTCACTGCATCATTAGCTGTCTGCATTTAGTTCGTCTTCTCTCCTCAACACAGGAAGAAGGTGAAAAGGATGAAGAAATTAACAGCATTTCAACTCCATCACCTCTAGTTTTTACATTGATGACAGCAGAAAATCCTTAATGTAATGTATACACAAGGTCTCATTAACCTCATTACACCTTTTCTGATAGGATTTAGCTGCTGTAATTACTGAGATGAATGTATCTATGATGTAAAAAGTGACAAGAATTTCTTCCACTTTTCTCTGTTTGTCAGCTTTAGAAGTGGCAACTTCTTTGATATGCATTTTTCAGCAGGATTATAACTAAACATAAAGGTCCAGTTGGGTTCCAAACCCACATTGCTTAAATATTAAGTACTTTCCAGATAGACATTGGAAAGTACTTGAGATAAAAGAAAGATACCCAATGCAGGTAAGGTCTGAGAGGAAGGCGATATGTTATCAAAACTGAAGCACACCTGAGGCAGAATTTCCAAGAAAAAACGAAACATGATGCACAGACAACAACCAGAAGCAACCACAAGCAACTAGACAGAAGGTCTGACAAGGAATGACAGAAAATCGAAAGTAGAAACAGGTGTGTGGGAAGAAATTTAAGATGAACCAGAAAAGTATGCGGTCAAACCATGTAGAACAAGAAACCAGATTCAGCTGGGTAACAGGTGGTTCTAATAATTACTGAAAGCAAACCAGGAGCTTAAGTGCTTAATTTTCCAAAACTTTTTGGCACTAATGCCCTTTTTTGACAGTTACCAAACAGGAAATTGGTGGAGAGAGAAAGAGGGTAAGGACTAGGCTCTGTATATGGGGTGCTTGCTTTATACCATGCAAAACCCCTATTTTCCAAATTTTTATCATTAGTTTTTTCTGAGTTGAACTCCCTCCATGTCAATATCTATTTATTATTTACTATATTGATTGAAGTTCATGAAATGTTTGGAGATTTAAACATTGTCTGAATAATTAATTTGGTGTTTTTTGGCTGCCCAAGGACACTTTGCAGATCACACTCTTCTTTTTTGTTGTGTTCATCATTAACATACTGCATTTCTTTTTATGAAGCCTTACTTGGAGCAATTAAATATGTTGCACCACCTTTCCTCTCTAAATAATAACAGGGTTTTTGGAGTAAGAACAGCTGCAGAGTTTAGGGCCAAAGTTTGCACAGCAACCGGCAGATGTTGAAGAGCTGATGGCAAGCTAAAGAGAGGAGCAGGCGTTTTCTCTTCTGGGTGTGATGGAAAAACTCCAATCTGGCAAGAGATCAGTGGTTCATCATCACAGCACGTGTTAAGCTGTGGTGACTGAGACTTAAAATTTCCCTGTGAGGGTGGATAATCCAATGAGACACACTTGTGAACAGTATTTTAAGTTTCATTCCACTAAATGTGTTTGTAACACAGTGATTTGAATATCTTTCAGGATGGGAATGACATAATGACTGTGTGCTAATGAGCTTACCTCTGGTCAGCTGGGAAAAAGATATCATCTAAATATGCACAGTTAATAAACATTCATCAGTCATCTGTGAACACAAATGAGAAATGCAGAATTTCTATCATTGCCTATGAGTGTCAAATGACTTCAGAAAATAGATTGTGTTGGAGTATGCTGTGAAGTTGCTACTATTTCCATCAGCAGGTCATGGTGACCATTCAGCATTCTGCACCCGATAATGATTTGTTCAAAAATTACTAAAAAGGCCTTAACTTCATCATGTAGCAAAGAAAACAACATATCTACCCATCAAACTGGAGTATCCACCTTCTACAATTCTACATTTTTTTGTGTGGTAGGTAGCAGAATTGTTTTTGTGGCAAGCAGATCTACCTCAGGGTTTCTGGCAACAGATTTCCAACATGTGAGATGGTGCCTTGCAGATGGGAGGACATGCATGTGTCCAGCCAGCTTTAGTGGGCAGGTTTGGAAGGTGTGTCATCCAGCTGGAGTAAATCTGATTCTGTTGGGGAGTTCTGATTCTAGGGATGGGCATGGTTTGTCTGAAGCAACCAGAAAATGATTGTTTTCAGTTTTGACAATGGTGCTTGGCAAAAGTATTTGTATCCTTTGAATCGTTTCAGGTTTTTTTACAATCACAGAAAGTGTTTTATTCAGCTTGTATAACAAATCAACACAAAGTAGTGCACACTGAAGAATGATACATTGTGTTTTTTGTGTTTTATGTTCTTGTGGGTAAAATAAGTATTGAACACAGTTTTTCATAGTAAGCAAATTTCCAAGGGGCCCATTGACATAAAATTTTCACCAGGTGTTGGTAACATCCCATATACTCTGTACACAGAAAGAAACCAAAACAAATAAGTAAAGAAATTAACTTATGTGTAATAATGTGAAGTGGCACTGGGGGAAAAGAATTTAACACGCTTACTGATATTTATTTCATACTTTGCACAAAAGTCTATGTTGGTAATGACAGATTCAAGACGGCGCTTGTATGGAAAAACTATAGTCACATGTATAGTCACTTATTTTACTCATTGTATGTGCAATCAATCTGTCTTTCCTGCTCTTTTTCTTGGTGTTCATGATGCTGTGTCCAAAGTCAGTCCTCAAGGTCCGGCATCCTGCATGTTTTAGTTCTCTCCTGGATCAAATGATGGCTCGTTAGAAGCCCTAAGAAGAGCATTGACATGCTGAAACGGTTGTTACTACCACCCGGGAGAGAACTAAAACATGCAGATGACTATGTCAAGGTCAATGTGCCAGGTAAACAATCACAAGCATATTAAGATTACATGTCTGGGAGTCTGCTCACACAGTCATGTTTTTTTGTGCCAGATATTTTCACACTCTGAGGTTCTCCTCGAGTTATTGCATGAGAGGAGAGGGACCAGTGAAAAGACTGTTATTATCACTGTCAGCTCTCAAGCTGCAGCATCAAAGTTCAGGCTCAGATGCATTCAAATGTGAACACACTCAAATGATTCATTCTCATACAATGGGACCTGGAATGCCACTGTGTCTGACGCACAGCTACATATTTCCATGAATTTGGGCAATCACAGCAAACATGTATAAAAATCGCTGTGTTTGTTTTGTAACACAATAATCAAGTCAAGGCTGTTTGTACATCCTGTGCAAGCAGGGGCTTCTAAAGTTAACAACATATTTCCAATGCTCTGATCATGTCAACTTGAAGAAGTGCAAATGTTTCAAATGTAAAGATGAAGCACAGCAGGTGTGACAAAATGCATTAATGAATCCACCATGACTGAAGTTCAGAACGCCTTCCCATAAATCAGGCTTAGGTTGTTTTTCTGTTTGTGTCTGTCACACACCGTTCAGTGTCAAAGATGTCCCTACAGTGGAAACACATTAAAACTAGAAAGAATTACATGCTCAACTTGAATTCCCATCCCGTCAACACATTTTTGTAGTGAAAGACTGAGACGTACGGCAGCGTGCCTGAGAGCACAGCCTGGGCTCGGCTTCGATTTGCTGTGACCAAGGATGAAGACTGCAAGCGACAGTCCAGTCCGGATGAAGCTCTGTGGAGAGCCGTGTGAAATTTCACATGACATGTGGAGGCCAGGGCAGTGGACAGCTGAGAAATCCTCCTCAGGGATAAATCCCTGAGACTTGAAATCCAATCCATTGCAAGGCTAAGCCAAAAAGTTTCCTTAAAGGACTTTCCAATTAGTTCAAGTTCCCTGTAATGAATCCCATAAATTTGGGCACATTGTGATGGGAAACCTAAAAAGTAGCCCATTGACATATTAAATGAGTTCCCTTTTTAAATGAATCAAAATTATGTTCTTTAGTATCTTCACTCTGATAAGTTTCACTGGATAATTAGAGGGAAATGATGCTCTACTTCCACTACTTTTATGTAATAGTTTCAGGATGAATGTTATAGATTTATGTATTTCAGCGATCTGCTCCTCATCTAGGAAAATTTTCACTTATCCATTTGAATTCAGTTTAATTTAAATTCATTGTGTTTAGGTAAGGCATTTAAAAAATCTAATCTAAATCAAGTCACATTCAGCCTTTTTATTTCAGTCAGTATTAATTTTTACATCCAGTTAAATACAAACAGTACAAATATATCCAATGCTAAAAAGCACATGTCAGTCTAAAGAAACCTATAGTTTATCATTTCTTTCCCAACAAGGTGATTCCAGTGCCAAACCAGAGCTGTTCTTTAAGTGGAACCAGTTCTTTACGTTTATCACATCTCTTCCAAAATATATTCAATATATTACTTGTATTCTAAATTGTTGTATTTTTTAGAGGCATGAGGCAACTAAGGAATGGAAATGAGTAATACTGGTACTGACAAGCAAAATATAAAATTCAGGTATGGTTGTAAAAATTTTAAATTGAAAGGAATTTTGCTTTACTTAGCAGTAATAATTAAAGAAGCTAAAAAAAGAATGCTTTGACTCAATTTCAAAGTCCTGTTTTATTCTAGCAAGAGTAATAATTGTTTTTTGCTTATTTAATTGTCATAAAACTATGATCTAAATCTTCAGAAATATTGTTGGTTTATTCTTCCAATAATGGAAAAATTATGCTCTATTTTCACTGTTTATGTAATTCTAGCAAAGACCTATCCAGCACTGTTGTACACTAAGCTCATGATGTAACCTGGAAGAACACCAGCAGCAGGTTTCTGCTCATGTCAGTGCTCATATTTGAGTTTTGGTGAGAAAAGGTCGAGTCAAAGCCATTCCCACATGCCTTTGTGCAGCCTTTTGCTCTTTCTCTGGTGCATTTTGTGAAGAAGAGGAGTTCAAGCATCCTCCGAGTGGCCACTAAATCTCTCCTATGCATGTAATTGTAGATAAAACTGAACAATCAAAAAGGAACACTGAAGCAAATTTTTGACAGCAGATTTTAAATCCCCTGTGAAGAGCAGGAGAAGATACTCTAAGCCACAGGTGCTGAGTGTAATATTTATTCAAAGGGAAAAAGGCTGCACTTGTAGACTGAGTACACTTCCCTGTGGATTTTGTCCTGCGCTCGTTGTGAATCCCTGCAGGGTGCTTGACAGGTTTCTTGGTGAATGTCCAGCTCTTTGTGTGCTGCTCATGAAAAGCATTTTTATAGAGAAGAAAATAAATGGGCTTGACCGTACATTCATTTTGTTTGTGCCTGATTGCTAAAAATACCAGAGATATTTCTGGTATCCGTGTTGCTTTGATTGTTTTATTGCAAATGCTGAATTTGTTTGTTTTTATTAATAATTTGTCACATTTGAGATAACACATTCCCAGCCAATAACATGGTGGAAACTAAGAGCTAGCTACGCTTGGATTTAAATTATGTTTACTTTGCGTATCCCTTGGCTGAACTGACTAATGGTGGTTTGTTTTAAATATTTATGAAGCACGTTGCACACTGTACTTACACAATGCTTTCAGTGTTATATAGAAACCACTGATGCAGCCTCAGACTGTATCAGAAACCATGTTCTAATAGACTCTCTCTTTCTCTCTGTGTGTCCTCTCTCACCCTTGTAATCACCATCTGTTTGTCCATATTGTGTGATCCTCTGCTTCTGGTCCCTGTGGCTCACCACCAGACGCTACTTTTGGCCTTGTGCTCGCTGTGTTTCTTGTTTGCGGCCTCGCTTTGCTGGGCCTTCTTACATTAGTCTCCTGGAAGCTCTGCTGGGTGCCTTGGAGGAGCAAGCCCCAGTTCCCAAGCCCGTCTCTCAGCCCGGCCTGTGGCCCGCAGCACTGCCCGCTCCAGCCATCCCTCCCTCTGCCCAGTCCCCAGCAGCAAGCGATCACCATGGCGACAGAGAAGGTGAAAGACCCCGTGGGTTCGATGGGCTTCCTGGAGGCGGCCGTGAAGATAAGCCATACTTCCCCCGACATACCCGCCGATGTGCAGCTCTCCATGAGGGAGCACTTCCTGCGCCGCACACAGCGCATGCAGAGGCAGACCACTGAGCCGGCCTCCTCCACACGGTTAGTGGCACACACACGCATGCAAATATAGACCTCGCTACATATAAAACTGTCAGGTTTGGTTTGTTCATATAAAAATATGTCTGGGGTTCTGTGCTGGCTATGAATGTATACTGCAAAAACACAAAATCTTATCAAGTATTTCAGCAAAGTTAGATACCATAGGAGCTTGTTTTAAGTCAATAATTACTTAATACTGATGAAAAAGTACTACTTATAAATGAATTAATCTGCCAGTGGAACTAGAGCTAGACTAAAAGTATTGTTCCACTGTTAGTTTATTTCACTGATAACTAGTTTTTTTCATCAATATTAAAGTATTATTAACTTACAAGCTCACATTTCTTAATGAAAAGTTACTTATAAGCAGTGAAGCCATAGTTACTTTGAAAAAGTAACTTTAATCGGATTACTGATTACTTCATTTGGAAGGTAACTAAGTTACACTAAAAGTAACTTTTTTAGTTACTTTCAGCAGCTGCTAACAACAACGCTCTGCCACCTGTGAAAATTACATTGAGCTTTGCCGATGTAACTCCTAATTGCAGGTTATTGTATAATGGTAACATCAACAATGTATCTCCACTTATAAGGTTGAACTGAAGGGAAGATTGTTAATGGTTACAACGGTACAAAAAAAAAACTTTAGTAATTTGTGCGTGTTTTTGTATGTTCCGGTATTGTCTGGAAAACTGTAAATAGGATAAGTTAGTTTTATCTTAGTTCAGGTGTACTAAAATATTTGCACAAGAAAGAAGACCAAAAATACATAGTAATGTTTTATGTTTTTGCAGTGCAGAATTTTCATCATGAATTGTAGGTGCTCCATTCACTACAAAAACACAAAATCTTAAATAATTTAATTGGTCTAGTGTTAATTTCTCTTTACTCTTGAAACAAGCAAAATTATTTTACAAGTAACTTTTCAGCATCCTATAAGAGAGAAGTGATAAAGAATATTTCAATATTTATGAAAAAATACAAGTTCCTTTGGCAGATTAGGTCATTTATAGCAGTGGTCCCCAACCACCCGGTACCGGTCCGTGGACCAATTGGTACCGGGCCGCGCAAGAAATAATTAAATATGTCCATTCCATGTATTGAAATCGTACACCGGATGCCGAGGTTTGAGTCATGCGCTAGCTCACAACGCGCGCGCACCCCCCCGTTCCACCTTCACAACGCACGAACCAACACCCCCCCACCCCCCCCACCCCCCGGTCCGCAGGAATTTACGAAGGCTTGGCCCGGTCCGCTGTACTAAAAAGGTTGGAGACCACTGATTTATAGCATGGAAAAATGTCTCTTCAGACTGAAATGATCTGCCATTGAAACTAGTACTTTTTCATCAATAAATCATAGTAAGGAACTATTTACTTAAAACAGGCTCGTACATCTTACTGAAAAATTACTGTACTTGTAAGTTAACTTTGTCTTATGTCAAGTGTACAAATATATTTTCTCTGGAAACAAGACCAAAGTACTTGGTAAGATTTTGTGTTTTTGCAGAGTATGTCCAACATGAAATATGAATAATGCAAATTAGAAGCAACCTCAAGCTGCAACACATTTTCACAGAACAGTCCCTGTATAAATAATATGAGAAAATTACATTTTCAAAGCAAGTTGGTACTGCAGAGATTAACTTAATATATATTGTGGTTGTTGAACATAATTCAGCAGCAACTCTCTGTAGGTCATTCACATAAAGCTGATATGAGTCCTCCAACTAATTAATGAAACAGTACACAAACACATGCTGTACCAGAAGCACTTTGCAGCATATTTGGAGCAGTCTAAGAAGCCAATATCAGTTTTTTTGTTAAGCCCGTTTTATTGCACCTTCCACACTTATTAGCACCCGGGGTGAATATGTGTCAAAATCGTTTAAATAAATTTTACCTTTATTATAGCCGCATAACCTCACGCTGAAAAATGTAAAAAAAAAAAAATTTTTAATTAATTAAAAAAAGAAATCTCACCCTTAATTTGAGCATTTTCATGAATTGTATTAAAGATTCTAATAAAATCTTTGTTGCCGCAATGATTGAACAAATTCCATTATATGTTGGTAACACATTTTTATTTAATTCACACTTTACTTTTTTTGTTTCATCATCATCAGTTAATTCAATTAGTAATCCATTACTTTCAATTTACCCGGAGCACAGATAGGACATGACACATTTAAATCTCATTTAATTACTGAGCATGGTCACAGTCTGACTCGTTGCTTCAGGAATTTTAATATTGTGGTGAATAATCTAAATTAAAGCTATGTTCTTAAAAACAAAATGCATAGAATTCCACCAGACACAGTTACACTATTCTTCCAAATGGCTTCACATGACAAATATCAATATATTATGAACTGTCTGAACTGTTTATGACCTGTTTAACAAAAACACTTTCTAAGCTCCTGTAGCAACAAGCTGTGCTACAATTATTTTCATTCATTGAAGAAGTTTGTTTCTGATTTGAAAAGGGATAGCCATCTCTCAAAAACGTTTTAAAATACATAAAAGACTTTCAGGGCACATTCACACCTGCTCTGTATAATCTGCTTTGATCAAGCTCTAGTTCATTTGCATAGAAAGTCCGACTTTGATCCACTAACAAGCGTAGATTTTGGTTTGGTTTAAGTGAACTCTGGTGCGATGTGAATACATATGTTGATGCAAGCAGCCCAGAGACCACTCCAAAAGCAGGAAACGAACTATAGCTCAGTGGATTCTGGGTAAATACAGCTAAAACAAAGGCAAATGTCTATCACTGGAGGGAGAATTGCCTGGTAGACTTTAGCCAAAGACAAAAGAGAAATCCTACAACTGCTGAACTCTCATGCTTCCTCCAAATAAGGAGGTTGGGTTAAGTGTCTTCTTCAAAGGTTTTTGTTTTATTTCCTTCATTGGTTCATGGTGCAGCCAAACCATAAGCGAGGGGGTAAAAAAAAGTTTTTTAAAGGGCTTGGTTGATGCAGTGCAGTGTTAGAACGATCTGCACCAGCTGAAACAGTAGAAAAATTCTAAGTTTGGATGTGGTCTTTTGTCTCTATTGCTTTATTGATTGTGCTCTATAAACTGCTTTCTTTGGAGAAAAACAGACCATTAACCTGATCATGCTTGACATTATTTAGAAGTCAAAAGCGTGCTTGTGACTTCACCAGACATTTGTCTTGGCTCTGTAGCTTGGTCACTATTGTGTCTTGTGTATAGTATTTGTCTTGTCTGACCATAAAAGCATTTTTCAAAGCTTGCTAATCTGGCATCAAATTTTAGTTAAGCTTTTTGGTGATGATTTTGGATCAAGGATTTTTATTTGGTTGACACCCATTTCACCTGGAAGTTAAGCTCATCTCACTGCGGACAGTTCCAGCATCTTCCAGTTTACAAAAGGGTTGAGCTTTGGTGGTTCCCAGGTTGCTCTTCAACATCCCAGCCAATTTCCTTTTAGTTGAGGCTGACACTTTGGGTGAGATGAGTCAAACCTTTCAACACAGTTGGACTTTCCGACACATCAATGATCTCAAACAGACTTTTAAAATAGGCTAACATTAAGCTTGTGAAATGGCCACAACTTCAAGAAAATAACCACTTTAAATAAGCTCTTTTATTTTTGATGAGCATAGTCAAATATCAAACCAGAGTTATTTCTATTAACTTAATACCCATAAAAAACATTTGATAAAGACATGCAACATAATATCAGTGGGTGTGTATGTATATATTCAAACCTGTATAGATCATTTTGAGCCTGATTGGTTTTGAATTTTGTTATTCATTAAACTTATTTGTTGTACACTACACCAAAAAAAGAAGAATTCAAATGCATATAAATAGCCAAACTTAAATATTACGTCATGGTGGGTGAATGTACTTCTGACCAGCACTGTGTTTCAAACCTTTAAGCCTTAAATAAAACCATAACATGTTGGCAGATAAAGTACATTAAAATCTTTTCTGTATGTGATTAAAGTCAAGAAACATGGTTATGTTGTATATAATTGCTAAGTATATTCAGATTTTCTTTTTATGGGCAGGATTGTTAGTCTGTTGCTAAGAGTGAAAAACAATCCTCTGCTCTTTGTCAACAAGAGTGGGTCTGTGACTGTTAATTAAACAAACCCCACAATTATTCCCTGCACTCTGACTGCAGCTGTTTAACATAAACGCCGTCTAATCATTTCTATCTCTTCAGGCACAACTCGTTCAAAAGACACCTCCCCAGGCAGATGCAGGTGTGCAGCTTAGATCTGGGAAACGACTACGTGGTAGACAGGGAAGAAAAGCCAACCAGTCTGGGTCGCATCCAGCCAGAGCTCTACCAGCAGAAGGCCTCTGAGTCAGAGGAATCGTCCAAGAATGGCGGCGAAAAAAACTGTGGCAGGATTAACTTCTCGCTCAAGTATGACTACGAAAATGAGGCGTTGCTTGTCAATATTCTCAGGGCCGTTGACCTTCCTGCCAAGGACTTGTGTGGCACCTCTGACCCTTATGTAAAGGTCTACCTGCTGCCTGACCGCAAGAAGTTCCAGACGCGCGTCCACCGGAAGACGCTCAATCCCACGTTCAGCGAAAGCTTCCAGTTTCCTGTGCCTTACGACGAGCTGCCCGTCAGGAAGCTACACATGAGCGTCTTTGACTTTGACAGATTTTCCCGCCATGATATGATCGGGGAAGTGGTGCTGGAGAATTTGTTTGAGATGTCGGACCTGTCGAGGGAGACAAACATATGGAGGGACATCCAGTACGCTACAAGTGTAAGAATTGTTTTTGTTCTTTTTCTTACTTTAGGTCTATCAATATATTCATCCATTGTCTATAACCATTTATACACAAATAGACTTTTGGTTGATGGCTAGAAAATGAAAAGTTCCTATTTTGCATGTTTTTATACTTCCATTGGGCTCTCAACTGCTTCTGAAAACAACCATAATGCTGTAAAGAAAACACCAGCTGTTTTTTGACAATAACTAAATTCTTTTTGGTGTGTGGAAAATGAGCCGTTTCAAAAACCTCCCGATTGTTAAATCACATTTGAAGGGCACTGTGCAACCCCTAGTAACCTCAGCTAAGCCCAGCCTGTTACCTAGCACCCGAGGCACAATGTTTGGTCAGCTGGTTTTATTGTTTTATGCACTGTACAGTGTTTTGTTGTTGATTTACCATCCAGAAACCAATTGCTGCATTCTTGTTGGTTGTGCAGGAGGCTCCACTTTGTTTTTTCAAAGATGCACCAATGAGTAATTGTGCATCTGTTTGCGGCTATTTTCACATGCAAGTATAAACGTTGAGCTGCAGGGCGTGGCCAGCAGCAGCTTGTTTGGATTTAAATTGACAGGAGGACCTAAAACAATTCTGGAAGGAGATAAAAATAGGCAGAAAACGTGATTGTCTAGGAATGATTTTGTGCAAAAAAGGTGATGAAAATGTTTTGTATAGCCCATGGACTGATCCTGACTTGTTGAAGTAAACATAATAGGTTGACCTTAAGTAAAATCAGGTTTGCTGCTGTAATGTGGTAAAATGGGGAACAGTTCAAGATGCTCTTTGTAAACTGAGCAAACATGTATTGTAATTATTTTATTACTTATATTTGATACTACTATCAGACACAGATTGACATTGCAGATATGCCTCTTGGATATTCAGACAACTACATAGTTAATCATTAATTTTCCTAACAACAGTGCTACCTTGCATTGTAGACCCAGTTTGGGGTCTTTCCTGGTTGGAGCGTTGAAGTTCTTTTTGTGTACTCCAGCTTATTGTCACTGTTCAAAATCTTGAATGTTAGGTTAATTGTGTGTACATGGCTGTGTGTCTCTGTGTTGCTTGTAGAGACCACCAGAGATACCAGCCTCACGCAACCCTGCAAGACAAAGAGGTGTAAATGATGAATGGGTGGATTTTCTCAACCAGATAAGATAATATTTAAGCTGCCTCTAAGAGCTGAGCTTATTAAATAATGAAGCTATCTGATTAGTAATTCCTACACACAAATGCTCTTCAGCTGCACATCTGTATTTCTCAGAGCCTTAAGTTTTACACAAAAGTGAAGAAGGTATATTTATCAAATGTATCTGCATATTTAATTTATTTTCGGACCGTAGTTTCTTTAAATAGGGTAACATTCCTTCCTTTCATTTCCCCAACTCGTTTTCACTGCCAGTCATTGTGATAAAGCTAAGCAGAAAAGCACAGGGTTATTGGGTTATTAGGTTATTGCTCCTCTTTAAAGAATTTATAAAATGTGTTAGTATTTTTTCTCATTTCAAGGCTGTTATAATTTGTATTTCATCCATCCATTGCCATCTGCAATTTTGCTAACCTTTAAATTTGCACTTATGATGTACAGTAGTAGTTTGATGCTCAGCAAGCACTACTCATCTCCTGAAGGAGATGAGGAAGTGTGTAGATATGAGCTTCGGCAGTAGTGCTAAGATTGTTTCCAGTGGGAAAATGACAGCACAATAATGTACATTCTGTGTTTGAAATATTAAAATAGGCAGTTAGAAGCATTTTTAGAGGGATTCTTAAACTGATACCTGATATTTAAACTCTGACCAATCCGCTTTTGCTAACTATATGGTAACTTGTGCTTTACTGTGCAATATTGGAGCATGCAGCTTTAGGTCTGGAGGCAGCAATGCCCATAGGAAATGGTTGATTTGGTATTTTTTCTGGTAATTATATTCTTCTGAAAGTCCCAGTGAGGAACTATCTTCAGCTAATCTGGCAGAGATCACCAGACTATATGCTGGTATATAACTTGTTGGAAACCGTTCACTCTAACCAGGCTTCTGGGGCCTTTGGAGGAGAAATTGAATGCAAATATTCATCCTCTGTTTTTCATCAGGCACACAATCAGAGCCATCTAGCAAACACCACCTTTGCTTTTGTGATGGTGGGGCTGAAAAGACTTTGTGTTCTGTGTCCCAAACAGACAGCCATTTTAATCTTTTTAATGATTTGGTTGGATTTCACAAAAAAATAAATAAATCAGCCTGGCATTATGTGACTGCAAATAAAAGTTTTTTGTAGATTTTTACCAGAGGTGCCAATAAGATTGCAGGGGGAAGGGAGGCCATGTGTTACATTCATAACTTTTAAAGTAAGTTTTGTGGCTTCGTAACAATTTCCAGAGGCCCTTTTCAAGAATGACATGTTTACTTGTTGGCAGCACATTAGGCGCCTCAGAGCCCTTGTCACTTTATCACCTCTACAGGGTGCCATTATCTGACAGCTCCCCTCGCTCCGGCTGTTGAACTTCATCAGGGGTTGTTCAATAATCTTAACATTATTGCTTTGCGGGCAGAAAAGCAGGCATCCTTTCTTGGCACACTAACTTAATTGAACCACCGATTGATTTTATGACAAAATGCCTTGCTGCCATCAACTCCAGGATAGGTAACATAAAGAATGCACAGATGGTGAGTGTTCAAAAAGCAGATGTGTGACGATGAAAGACTTAATGAGTGCAAAAGAGATAAAAAGATACCACAAAAATATTGAGGTATCTTTTGCCCTCTTAGATTATCTGATAAGAGGGAGATATTTACTGATAACCTCAACCTTGAAGATAAAGATTACAAGCACCGCAGATAATAGAAACATATTGACGTCAAGCAATTTGTCCTGTGCGTTTGATCAATACAAAGTATTATCAGAATGATTTCACTGGCTAATCGCATGCATGAATAGAGGTGACTATTGATCAGGTGGCGATGAATACTAAAAGTGATGTACTGTATGTTAAATGAGTAAAGACATTATAAGGATGCAGTAAAACAGAAAATCAATTAGATTTAAAACATATTTAAACCTGAAAAGAAGACTTTTTTATTTTTTGTTTTGTTTTTGTTTTTTTGTTTTTTTGGGGGGGGGTTCAATTAATTTTTTTAAATATTAAAGATTTTTAAAGGCTGTATAGCTTTTTCCAGTTTACTATGGTGGGACTAGTGCTAACGTGTGATTCTGACAGATCATAAAGGTCACACAGATGTGATGCAGGGCCTGGCTTCATTTTTAATTATTCATGGGACTTTAGTGGAGCTCCAAATGTCAAAGGTACACAGATCAATATTAGTAGGTCACCAATTCCCCTTCAGGTATATTTTCAGGTTTTTTTAAGCAAAGGACACTATATGAATGGTCCAAAAGTGCAATAGTAAAAAAAAAAAAACTACAATAGATAGATAGATCTTTTTATGACAAGCCTAGTGTGGCCCCTACTTTTAGTATGTAAACCCCAGTGTTCCTAAAAACGATTCATGCTGTGAAGATGTTACTGACATCCTCCGATACAGCCTGTGATTCTACACAGACAATCAAAGTGCCACTTTATGCTTTTATAGCTCTTGATACATCTCTTGATATATTTGCTGCACTCCCACATTACAGGAGAACCTTCCCACCCTTCAAACAGAATCCCACACTGGCACAGCGGAGAAATCCGGATCACAGCTGTATGTGTGGCGTTAAGACTGCTGCCCTCCGACAGGAGGCTTATGGATTTGCCAATCATCAGAGTTCTTCCCAAGCTCATTCAGTGTGATTAGGGCTCTGTGAGACCTTAATAATGTTGATGGGGCTAAGAGCCCACATATTGCAGATATCAGGACACTCATTCCACTTAATAGTATTAGCTCAGTAAGGACTCCCGTAGAAATTTCTTTAAGTAAGCTAGAGTTAATAGGAATGTAGGCAGGTTTATAGGAATATGTTAGATAGAAGAAGGCAAAAATTTCAAATATCCATTGTCTTAAACACATTTCCCCCTCGATTACCTACGTTAAAGTATAATGCCGTAGCGTTCATATTTTCTGCTGAAGAGCCTTAAAGGTTTAAAGTGAAGCTGTTTGCTATCTGGTTTGGTGTGGCACAACCAGGCTTCTCCTTATCACTTTCATGACTACCACATATGCATGACAAATGGAGCAACAACTTTCATTGACTCAAAAATAATTTTCTGCAAGTGGACATATTTAGTCTTGTTAGTGTAATTTTGCTTTCCAATGTTAAAAATCCATCTACCGTCTCAAACTGCTTGTTCATTCAAGTTGATTTTAAAACTTGCCCAAAACACTATAAAATGGGGGCTATAATTTCTTTATTATGTACTGTCCTGTTAAAAAAAACGATAAATTTGAATCTACACCAAATTTAAATCGCACAGACGTGCATTAAAATTGTTATTCTGAAGACAATTAACTGAGCTGGATTTAATTTAGAGGTATCAGAAAATGGGGGCTATATACAATTACATGGCACACTTTTAAGAGTTTTAACTAAAAAAACATTTATCTTTTTACCAAGACATTTTGTGTCCCAGTTAAATATTCAAAGTTCATGTCTGTAATGTGATTAAAGGTGATGAAGCTTAGGGGTATGCAGAGTTTTTTAGGGTAATGTAAATCCTGAAAGTAAAATTTATTATGTGAAGAGTTAAAATTTTGGTGAAAGCTGCTGTAAAATCCAGTATATAAAAGAATTCTTCAACTCGGTTTTTATGTCAAATCCATGCAATGTGAAGAAAACTTGAGGGCTGAAAGTAAAACAGTTTCTTTCCCCTTTCTGTTTGTGTTCTGACAGGAAAGTGTTGACCTTGGGGAGATCATGTTCTCACTCTGCTACCTGCCCACAGCTGGCAGACTCACACTAACCGTCATCAAGTGCAGGAACCTCAAGGCTATGGACATCACCGGGTACTCTGGTGAGTCGTGTTTTCTTTGTATGATTCACTTACAGTGACAGCGAGTCAAAAAGAATGGTCCTCCTCTGAATACCCATTTGTAGACATGTCAGGGAGAATGAAGAAGCTGTGGAAGATAGTCTGCATGGGTGAATTCTGATTATTTCAGCAGTTATTAATACCCTACACTTGCAAGATTGAAAATTTGTCAGCAAATAGTTGCAGACAATCTGTTATTTTAATAGAGTGCCATCCTACTTCCCTATTAAACCTTCCCCTTCGATTGGGATATCACTTGTAAAATGTGACATTTATTATGCTTTAAATGCCAGAGTTCAGGTGTTATTCAGGATGAATGTGGTACTTTTTCTCTCACACATTTAATGACATTTCACAGCTTTTGATGTGACTCGCAATTTTAATTCCCCGACGTGTCAGAGCTTCTGCTGTCTGCCATTATTTCAGTCTGTGCATTGTAAACCCAAATATATTGTATTGTGCCTTCCAGCATATCCAACTGTTTATGGATCCAGAGCAGCTTACAAATGACTAAAACTTGGCTTGACAGATGTTGTGAAGTGATTTATCACTGCAATGAAGAGGGAAATCAGCATTCAGGAAGCTTTCTCAGTGATGCTATTTGGAAGTTATCTTTGGCTCTCACATCCATTTTGTTTACGCATGGTGATGAGTCACTTTTAGGCACATTATTGATGCCAGGTCCTCCAGCCCTGCCTTCCTGTTTGAGTAGAAACACTCACGCACTAGTTTATGAAATCCGGAAGGGATGCTTCTTTGTTGACAGCAAACATTGAAGCTTTATCTTCTTAAACAATGCTCTCAGATTGGTACTGCTCTACTGGAGGGAAAATGAGTTCAATAAGTGGGAGGATGTACAAACATGATGAGTTTCATTTTCTTCTCTTCTTTTCTTCTTATTATTAGATCCCTATGTCAAAGTATCGCTCATTTGTGACGGCAGACGTTTGAAAAAGAAGAAGACGAGCATTAAAAAGAACACCCTGAATCCCACATACAACGAGGCCATCGTCTTCGACATCCCTCCGGACAGCATGGACCACGTCAGCCTGCACATCTCTGTGATGGATTATGATTTGTACGTTTGTGTAAAGCTCAAGTCATTAGTCTTATTTTTAATTGGGGATTTAGAATTAATTAAGAGATTTAATAGTTGCCTCTTGCAGAAAATGTTAATACTGGACAAATATAACCTGAATAAATACAAAACACAGTTCTAAATTCTGATTTCATTTTCACAAAAGCTACTCAGTTTGCAACCAGTCTGGCCCTATGTAAAAATACACTCGCCGCTCTTTTAAATCAGCCTAGTCAAAGTCTGGACTTAAATCCAAGTTAGCTCTCCTGCACATGTTCGTAGATCCTCAAGCTTTCAATGAAATCAATTCTGAGATGGAGAATAAACCAAAACTCCTTCACACGGATGCAAAAAACAAATTCCGTTATCACAGATGGTTGACGACAGTTAATGCTGCAATAAATCATTTGCAAAATTATTATCACTGATATAAAATGTCCATGCTAATCTGAAACATTTAAGCTGGAGATAAAAATAAAAACAAAAAATCTTTAAGAGGCAATTTTTTCTCACTGCACTGCTTGTCATGCAGAAAGAAACATCACACAGAGTAAATATATCATAACAGACTAGACAAATTGGGCTAGCCACACTATGTAGATGTAATTATAAGAATCTGCTGGGTAGGTAATCACAATTCGTTGTAGCAAACATTGAAATGATATTCTTTGGATAAAGATAAACGCAAAAGCAGTGCAATACGGTGCTTTGTGTTTATAGAATGTGACTCTGTCTAAGCAATGTGAAAGGAACGGCTGCAGTGCAGACAGCTGACAGAATGAGAACATGCATGTTAAAGGTCAAATTGTGGGTATTTTTCTTGTCCTTATTGTTAAAAGGAGAGGATACCTGCAGAATTAGATTCCTAGCCCTTCATGTTTTATTTACAGCCTGCAATCCTAATGGGACCTAATCAAGTTCTCTTAATAATATAAGGAGTTTTAGATTAAAAGAAAGTCTAAATGTATCCACGGTTTACTAAATTGTTAACAAACATCAGCTGTAACGCCTTCAGATCAAGTCAGTGTTAATGCCACAGAGACAACCAGCTGCATCAGTTGAAAGGGGATGGGCAATCAGAATTGTGTCTCCTTTGATTACAAAGTGGTCCTCACGCAATTATGAAAAATGGCATGTATGAGATGTTGCAGTTAAATCAGATTTATTCATAGTATTACGTGCTTGTGCCTCCACAGGGTGGGTCATAATGAGATCATTGGTGTGATGAGGCTTGGAAGCCATGCTGAGGGACTTGGCAGGGACCACTGGAATGAAATGCTGGCTTATCCACGGAAGCCTATTGCACACTGGCATCCCCTCCTGGAGTCCAAGAAATCTGAGAAGGAGGTGAGTAAGATTTCCACTTGTCAGATCAAGCGCCCATTGATGGACAAATCTCCACCATCTGGTACATCTCAAATCAAAAGCTGGGTTGAGTATTTGTACAGCATGTCTTTTGGTGTTCTTCTTAATAAATCAAAAATATAAGTTGCTATGTAGTAAAGTTATTCCTAACACCAAATTTATACTGCATCTAACTCCGCTCCGCAATTCGCAAGTGAACTGCAGCCATTCCAGAGCAGCCCAATTTATACAACTTGCGTCTCTTCTCCATTCTGCTTTGAACTGCTTCATGAAGCATGCACGGGACATGAGAGTTTGCACATGATGAGTGATGTCATAAAATACTGTAGTTCTTAACTTCCAATTTTAATGTATTTTCCCTCCTTGGTGAATTATTTTGAAAATACGAATGCTGTGCTCATGCATTTTCCTGTTGGGAGGAGTGTGATCTTTGAATTGTCGGGTCAAAACAGAATCGGTTCTGCAGAAGTGCGACGCCATGTGCACTCAGTGTGAATGCTGTCATTGACTATAATGGGTGCATATTTACCGTAGCAGAGTGGGGTCTTGTAATGTAAATTAGGGGTAAAAGTAGTTTTGGTTTTTTTTGTTGTTTTTTTTCAAAAAGTTGCTCAAGCAAATGTAACAGAGAAAAGGTAACTTTTTGCTTTAAGTAATGAAGACAAAGTTCTTTGTTTTTAGATAAAAAAATATAGTTTTATTTTATTTTTTCACAGCACAGTTTGTCCTTGAAGCACCTCTCTGTTTGCTCTGTAACAGAAGTGTGTGCCAAATGAATAACTGTCTTGAGTTTTGTGTGTCCCACAGTGGAAGGCGAGAACTGCCAGCTTTGACAGCCAGGGCTCCTGCCCCTCACCGAGGCCCCCTGCTAGTCCCTGAGATGAGCTACCTGTGATCCAACGGCCCAGAAGGGGTTTCTTCCCTCCTCTTGATCCACTTCCTGTCTGTATGGTTGAGGAAAAACACAATCCCACTGTCTCTCCCTTCTCCCTCTCTCTCTACCTCTCACTCCCAAATCCTTCACTTCCTCAAATCTAGTCCCAGAGCACTCCCAAGTACTGAACTAGGACTTTCTGTCTGTAAGCTAAGAGAAGCTCAGACTTTTCTCAATGTGGCTGGTGTGATGGCCTGAAGCTAGCATTTTTTTCTAGGATACTGGCTGGAAATCCTGTCTGCAGACATTGATTGTTGATTTGTCCAAGCTTAGGTAAATCGAGCTGGTTGGCATCACAAAGGACCTGGAAAAGCAGAGGTTTTAACTATGAGCCATGGAGTCTCTTTGATGGAAAAAGCCCTGTTGGATATCACTCCATGAAAGCAGCAGATGTTTCACAAAGGGAAGCTGAGCACATGCATTGCCAAGGAAGGGAAAAAAGAGATGATTTTAAAAACAAGCTGTTTTAGAAGTCTATGGCTCACTCACATTTATTTTTGCAGTCCTGAATTAACATATAGTATTTCTTTTTTAAATTATTTATATATATAATTAGCTTTAAAATGTATTTAGCTTAAAATACTATATTTCATTATAGCTTAAGATGTTTGTTTTATTTATGAGAGGAAGGGTCAGGCTGAAACCTCAAGTATCTCTTCGGTGTAGCTTTCAAAATCTGAAAAGAAAAACAAAACAAGGCAACAGGAATTCAGAGTTGAGCAACCTGGTTTCCACTGCAGTTCAAAAGTTCAGGGAACTTACAAACTTTACATTGTCACGAAGGCACAGGAGTCTGACACTGTTAAAAATAACAAATATTAAAACGCTTTGTGTAAAAACAAGTGAAGCTGTTAATGAAGAGAGGTGCAAAGATCTCCGTCAACAGGGACTTTTCAAGCACACTTTTAACACCGGAACCTTTTATCACCTTGGTGTTCAGTTTCTTCCAAAATAAAACAGAAATGCTTGATTTTCTTCCAAAATACACTATAAAAAAAAGCACTTTTATCTCCTTGTTAGGTTTATTTTTGTTACTTATTTTGGTGGATGTAAATATTTTTATGTACAGGTGCTCTGCTGTTTGTTTTCCATTCCTAAATTAAAGAATATAAAATAAGAACATAAGTAGAATTTAAAAAAAAGGATATTTTGAATTTTTGTGGTATTTTTTGTGGTTTGTGATCATGATTAAAAGAAACAAAAGAAAAAAACAAAGTGAAAATGTTCCCCCGTTTTTCTTTTTCACATGCCACATTTTTCTGTTTATTTTTTCGCTAAATAATCAGTTAGGTCCATGTAGGGGAATTACCAGTAAATTATCATCCCACAAAGGTAAATCGAAAAGGCTGTAGTATGTTTTACGGAACAAAATGCAGTTATACCAAACCAAGTAGAGTGGAACTTTTCCACACAGCAAAATTAAAACCTTTTTTTATGCTAGCTAGCAATGTTAGCTAATGAGATTAGCAACATTAGCTCTTGTCGTTTGGTGTTTTGATAAGAGCTCTAGATTGTGTTGAAATTGAGAACTTTTTTTAACTATAATGGGCAAGCAAGTATGTTTTTGTTTAACCATTTCACATTGGTGTTTCTATCTTCCTTGCTCAACATTAAAAATTTCTGTAAAAGTTTCTATTTCTGTTAGTGTTTAGTGCTTACGGTAGCCTGCAAAATCTGTTATGTGATGTAGGTCTCTTCCCAGTTTGAGTCACGTTTAAGGTTTCACTATCAAATAGAAGTTGCACATATTCCAGTTGCCTGATTAGAAAATAATCCTAAATGTTCACAACATGAAAACAATATGGCTGACCTTTCCAGCACAAACAATTACTGTTCAGGGTCTTTAAAATTTACATTTCCTAAACAGTGAAAAATATTTCAATAATACTGACTGACTGAGCAGATAGCCCAACTACCAGTTTTTATCCTAAGTAGAGAGAATAGAAAATAATATTCTTTGAAATTAGCTATTTTATGTGAAAATTACCAAAGTGTTTATTCCATGTTATTTTTCTCAATTGTAAGTATCAAAAAAATTCATCAATGGGCCAAAGGTATAGGAGAAAGATCATACTTTTGTGTTTTTAATAAAAGCAACTATACACATTTTTACTTATTTTTATTATTAACACATTTCTAATTTAATTGACAGATTGTTTTGGTCTGTCTTTCCATTTAGAAGACATATGCATTTGTTTTAAATACTTATATAAAATTTTATGTATTGAAAGTATTGCTTTTAAATTTTAAATAAATAAAAAAATACAGGTATGACAACATTATATCCCAAAATAACTACTACAACTTTTAGATTTGCAACTTTTAGAGATGAACAGCAAAACATATTGTTTATTCATATCTCTACAAAAAAATGAAAGTTTTCAAAATCTATTCAGAATAGAAAGAGCAGCATAAAGTGTGGTTGTAGCTCACCTTCATGTAGGTAACTCACATCGGGCAGCGACTCATATCGGATAATGACAGAGTCTTCGCTTTCATTTTTAGATTCTGCAAACAGCCATCTGCTGCAGCGTCTGCTAACTGTGTAATCTGATTTATTGTTATGCTACGGAGTCTTTTGTTAGCAAGCAGACATAAAAGGCAGTGAATTCTAAAAACTTTACAGCTGTAAGATAAAAGCACATTTATCTTGTATTTGTATCAGTTTATGATTGTTTTATGTTGTAATACAGAAATTATTATATTGTAAATGATCATGACATTGTGAGATTTTCTATTCTGTGTTCTCCGACATCGTTTTAAAAAAAGATCATAAACAGGTTTGTTTTTACCAAAACATGTTATTCAGGTCCAATTTCCTGTTGCGTCTCGTTTCAGTTTGTGTTTCAGTTTGAGCCTCCAGATGCAGTAATTGATGTCAAGCTCCTTATTAACACATCTAGAAAACAAAATGAGGCGCTGCAATCTGGAGATGATACCTGGCAGGACAGCTGCTTAACAACAATCACAGATTACAGCTTGGTACAGTTTGTACAGATGCATTTTACTTTGTGCCACAGAGTATGTCATGGGAAAATCGGAGGCAGACATGAGGACACAAGCAGATGGATTCAGCAGACCCAGAAAGGTCTGTTTTAGACATTTCCGTAGCGGCTAAATTTACCCGCAGCAAGTCGTTTGGCACCTTGGTGTTAAACTGAAAGCCTAAGATGACAGAGCGGGGGAAGCTGTCGGGCGGACAGGTCAGCATCAACATAACGGTGGCATTTCTCTAATTGGCACTTGTTAGAGCAAGAATGAGTCAGTGCATTGTTTTTGACGTATTCTACCATAGCATCAACACGCTGCTGTAATTCAGTTATTTGAATGTTGAAGTTCTTCTTTAGACTAATGGCATTATTAGATTTCTACTATCTAAACAAGTTGAGTGAATTATTGTGTTGTTTCTGCTCCTTTTTTAAAACAAAAGCAATGTATTTTATGATGGTCATATTTCTCTGACAATGTGGTGTGTTTTCATCGTCGGTGGAACCTGTTGGGTCTATTGCCTCAGTTTATGGACTGTTTTAAGACCTTCTAGCTTTGCCTAATATTGTACTGTTTGTTGATATGATCTTGTAATCCTTTCCAAATGTTAAAATAGCTCTGAGGTTAAAATTTTTTATTAAACATTTTGTATTTGTAATAATAGAGATGTTGATTAAGACAAATGGGTTCTAGATAAACTCAGTGATCCAGTGTGTAATAAAGTCAAACTGAAATACAAAACTGTATTTTCTCCACCAGTTTTTATTTCTCAAAAAAAACAACCATCAGGAAAATAGCTTGTTGTGCTTTTTCCCATGGAGCGTGACATGATGTCTTTTTCTTTGATTAAAAGACTAAAGAAAGGGGCCTCTGTGAAGCAGGTTTTATAGAGAAAAATACAGACAACACCCGCACTGGGTTAACAAACTGGCTGAACATGGTCAACATGAATTAGGGTTGGGCTTTATTTTTGTCTTCCTTTTTCTATGCATACCAAACATAGGAAAACACAAACAATGCTTCAAAAGCTAGTTAGTTTGTTCCATTTGCACATTGGAATAATTTAACCACACTGATATTTACATAAACAGAATCCTTCTGATACTCTTATTGTAGTGTAGTTTGATCTCAGGCTAAGGCAGTGGTTCCCAAAGATTTTCTTTTGGGGCCCTTTATGGATTCCAATAAAACCTCCTCCTCCAAAATAAACAAAAAAAGAAATCAACTGGGCACACACATCGTTCAACCACACATAAACCTAAACACATATTTTGTTTTCAAACTCCATTGAAGTTTATTTCACACTTCAGGTTGCAACAAAACACACTACAAACCATCTTTACAGTGAAACACTTTTGTAACTGTTTTTTTTTTTTTTTTTTTCATTCATCCATACCACTTCCACCCCTTCCACCTCTCTCCAATGGTATTGCGCCCCACACTTTGGGAACCACTGGGCTAAGGGTTTCTTTGGCATTTGAAAAAAATCAATGTTTCAAGTTTGAGACTCCACCTATATTGCATATTATGCACAAGTGCTGCTTACATATAATCTTACAGCTACTCTTCTTGTACCAATGAATATTCCCTTCCTTTAGAAGCAGAATTCTAAACTGACATCAGTCTGACTTAGAAGTCCATAAAAGATATTAGCTCCTTTTCAGATTTACATTCATTTTTCCTTTTTTTGGGGGGGGGGGCTACATTTTGTGTTTCAGATCTTCAAAACAAATGTTAAAATATGGAAAATCATGGAAAAAAAACTGTTCCCTCTTGGAGATGAGACCACATATGAACTCTAATTGAAGAATCACAAACGTTTCCAAAAAATCATTTATGCAACTTCACACATTTTTATTTGGCAGAAGGAACAGAAAGTGGAAGTGAACTTTGACGTATTTGCATTTCCCAGTAAATATCAGCCCACTCTGACAACATATATTTCTGTTTTCTTTTACTTTACTGTACATATCCTGTATACATCAAAGTAGACACTTAGATCAACTTCTTCCAAAGGTTTCTATGTTAACACTAAACAGTGGAGTAGTCACTAAGGATAGCCAAGAAAAGTGATATTATGTTTGGAAATGTTTTGGCCATCAGTTTGAGTGCTGAGGCTCACAATCACTTGGGTTTTGAGCAGGGACTGAGACTCAGAGCGCACTAGTAAGTTCACATTTAGAGGGGTAAAATTACTTAATTGAATTAATTTTGTCTGGATCTTTTTTCAATTTAAATTGAAATTCTGTAAAGAAGACCCGGTGGAAATTCCTCCACAGTGATATAAAAGAACCATTGTCAAATATTTAACGGCACCAAGGATGTTTGGCCAGCTGGTTTTATGCACAGTACAATACCTGCTGGAAAAGACAAGTGTTTTGTTTCAGAAACAACCTGCTGCATTCTTGTTGGTTGTACAGGAGGCTCCACTTCTGCTTTTCAAAGACGTATGGTTGTATAAATGAGCATCTGAGTTGGAGCAGCCCTAGCACAATCTGAAAAGAGCTTGAAATAGGCAGAAGCGAGCAGACTAAAATCTAATATATCTAAGAGTGATTTTGTAATGAACATGTTTTGTTTAGCCCATGCACCTTTCCTAACCTATTCAAGGGTTAGGGTTAGGGTTAGCTTCTATTGCACAGCAACCATATTTAGAAAATATGAACATGCATTTTTCTTCTCAAAGCAAATCTATGTGAATAGATAGAAGAAATGTACCGCTACTGTCCTTCAGTTTTTTTAAACATGAACCTATTTTTCTTCTGTCAAGCTAAGAGTTTCGTCTTTATAGTGAGTCTGTAAATGATTTGGTAGCCGTCATCCCAGCCATAAAGCTGATTCTCCTCGGGGTTGTACTTCAGACTAGCATGAGCTCCGTACCTCCTGGGGAAGTAAAGCAGAGGAGCCTCTTCAGTTAGCATCATGTCATTCACGTCAAACACACACTGAACTCGAGATCGGCTGGCCATGCGGGTGTTGTAAACGACATAGACTGTCCCGCACACTACAAAAGCCGCCTCTGCGTTCCCCCGTGGGCACCGGGTGTCCCAGATTTGTTCTATGTCAAGCGTGGAAGTGTCCATCTTAGCGAGGCTAATGTTTGGTTCACTGTCTGTGGGGGTGAAAAGAAGCCACAAGCCCTCATCGTCGACTGCAAGGTCTGCAACAGTCTCAGGATTAAGAGTGTAAAGAATAGTATTCCTCTCCATAGGGAACATAGCGATGTCTGTCACTGAACCACTAACCAGGTCAAATTTAACCACCTGCACATCTGTATCAGTTTCCTGATTTATGTAATACAAATAGCCATTATAAACAGCACTTCCAGGACCAGTCCACTTAGAGGGAAGGTGGATCATCCTGCTCCCAGCCACTCCCAAGGATCTGGAAAAGTCAAGGACGGATTTGAACTCGTAGACCGTGTCTCCTGATGTGCCATTGAAAACATAAAGCTTGGAGGATTTGGGATCTCTGGTCCACATTCCCTTGGGGCTTCCTATTCTCTTTAGGATCTTCACAGATCTGATGCCAGAGATGATTTCCATACAGTCTGAAGGCGAAAAACAAACAAACAAGTAAGCACAAAGAAGAGGATTAGGATTTTGCTTTAACAGGAACATACAAAAAAGTGAGCATGTGTTTACAACCATTCTTCTTCTGCTTCATATTCATCTTGCTTACAACACTTGTAATGAGATTATGGAATGAAAGGAGCCGCTGGCTGCACAGCTGCGATGTTGCAAAGGTTGGGCACTTCAGCTGGCAGATAGACTTTATCATACCAACTGGTTTTTACTGATACAGTGTTATCATAAAACAGGTTTAGCAGTCTACTTAATGTGGCATTAAAAAACTGAAATGGCTGAAGTTTCTGTGAAAAAACAGATTGCTGCATAATTTGAAAACAGAAGAAAAAAGGAAAAAGGCACCAATGCAAATATTTCATAAATCTAGGAATATAGAAGAATCAGGCATTCTTGGAAACGTTTTTTTTTTTTTTTTTTTTTACAACAAAAACATTATATTGTAAAATGATAAAGAAGTTATTCAGTTATATTTATTTTAAAAAGACTATTCTGAGCAGAAATAATTGTGACACCTGTGATAAATGCAGTCATGTCAACCAGTTACTCTAGCCTTATGACACTTCAACAAAAACGGATTCGCATTTCTACACCTTTTTACCAGATGGACCAGTAGGCATGGCCAACAGATTATGTTCACATTATAATAAAGAATGAATTCAGGCTCCAGCTGTCTGACTGGATGAGAAGTGCTTTTTTCTTAATAGGAAATGTGGGTTTCCAGCCTGCAGTCACTGATATCTTGGCTCTAGATCTCAAATCTGGGTCAAGTACAAAGTTGGGGCAAAATTAGACACAAACTCATCATGAATGAAGCTTGAGCACAGCTCATAGACAGATGAAAGATGCTGTCTGTAAAGGAAAATATCAGAACACAATTCTTTCTCTGAAGAACCACAAAAAAGAGAAGAAAATTCCCAGCAGTCGTCACCGAGCGTCACCCATCCTCACCCTCATTTGTCCCAGAGCCACATCAGGATTAAGTTTCCAGATCTGAACTGGCTCTTCTATGGAGAAAAGATTGTTCCGGATCACTTCACAGACATGCACAATGGATCTCTATGTACAAAGCTCATTTCTGTGAGCATGAGCATGGAGAGCTGCGCTGCTGACCTCAGGGCAGTTTTCTGTCCTTCTGCAGCTTCTGACAGCAAATAAAACGTAATAGAGAGGGATTTCTCATTCCTGGACCATCTTTGACTTCAGTCTTTAACAAACATGAAATGAAATGTCAGCGTTATAATTCTGAATGGAGGTTTGGTAATATTTGTGTATAATCCTTTCATTATGTCTTATTGATTTTTTTCTACTATCTATTAATTTTTTCAGTTGGTGTATTAAAACAATCAATATTTCTTCATTTGCTTTGTGATAAAAATAAAACATAAAATAAAAAAGTAACTTAATTATTCATTTAGCACACATTAAATGAAGAAAAACATTATAGTTCTTTGAAGAAGTACAATGCTTTGAAAAAATACTCATGTTGGGGTAATATATCTTTTATCTCTATCAATGCAAAGCTGGATTTGCAGTTTAAACTGCTGCAAAAGGTGTTTCTAGGATAAGCATGCCCTCCACACTTTTCAGGACATTTGTTGAACCATTTATCTTTTCCCTTCACTTCACAAATATGTACTGTTTTATGTTAGTCTATCATAAAGTCCCAATAGAATTGAATAAAGTTTCTGCATGACAAAATATGAAAAAGTTCAAGAGGTAAAAATGCTTTTGCGTATATACTTGTAGAAATTCAAAGCCCTTCTCTCAACCTTCATCATGATTTAAACAAGCTTTAATTCCTTGCACAGCCCGAGTGAAAACTGTATTGTAGCAGCTGTGTAGCAGCACATTTTTGGATGTGAGGATTATGATGATGAATACGTTCCTCAAACAGGAGAGTATTTGTGCAGAAATGAATGACTTGCATATGACCACACTTTGGCTGGGAAACATGACTCCACACAGACTCAGAAGCACTTGTTATGTTTGTCTCCCTGTTTTCCAGAGGCATAATTTTTCCAAGACAGCAACCTTGTAAAATGTTTGATGTGATGCCTGTGGGATGTGTAATGTGGGTAATACAGAGCACAACTCCTGTAAAACTTATGGGTTTTGACTCTTCTAGGCTTCTCGCCGTGAATAAATTTGAAAGATTGAATATCTCTAGAGGTTGTTTGGCTGAAGTATGAGCCTACTTCTTCAAACTCACCAGAGACTCTGGACTGCAGCTCCTCCCAATCTTCCTCCTCCTCCACCTCATCTCTCTCCTGCAGACCCCAGGCCTCCTGCTCCAACACTTTTTCAGCCTTGTTTGCACAAGCCCGTGGAGAATTCTGGGTCTCCACATAGTCCATTTCCCTCTCCACAAGGTCCACTCGAGCAGAAGCTCCTTTCAGGTCTTTGAACATCATGTTGTGGTCATTTTTTATCCCCGTCATGGCCTCTGATGTTAGCTTTTTAAAATCCAGCATCTCTGTGCGGTATTGATGGGCTTGTTCATGCCACAGCTGCATGCGGTCCTGTGAGTAAGGAGGAGAGCAATGTAAATGTTACATTGCACAGCAGGGGAAGGTTTCTCTTTTGTGTTCAGGTATGCCAATCTGACCGTCAATACTGGACACTACAAAAACAGAAAATCAAACCAAGTATTTTTAGTCTAGTTTCCGGTACAGATATCTTAGTATCCTTGAAATAAGACAAAACTATTTCACACGTAACTTTTCAGCAAGACATAGGATAATTTTTTAAGTCAAGAATTTCTTAATACTGATGAAAAAGTTCTAGTTTTTCTAGTTGAGAAGTGGCCTTGATATTTAGCTCAGCAAATGTGCAGTTCCACTAGGTGTTTGCTAATTACTGTTGGCTATTCTGAAGGAGCTGAGTGGGAAAATTGCAGGGGAGGGAGACAACACAAAGTTTATTTTACATAATGCTGTCCTTTTAAATAATCTGCCAGCAGAACTAGTACTTTTTCAAACATTGATAACAGAAAGAGGACTGTTTCTCATTAACTTTTCTCTATACCACATCAAAAAAGACATTTAATGAGACATTTAATGCAATGCAGCTTTATGATGCCATGGCTGCATGGCATCATATGGCACAGATTATCTTTGTAGTTTCTCCTACTTAAGGGAGTAAATATTTGGATGGACAACCTGTACTAATTTTACTATCGGATATATTTTAACATCTGTCAAAGTTTTCTAATCTTCCAGAGGGGAAATGAATCATTACAATATATTTTACGATCCACCACAGTTTTCCAAGAACATCTGTATCACTTAAAGAGACCGAGTCAAAATTACTAGCGTGATTTTAGCCCAGGGGTCTCAACCTGCAGCTTTGGCCTGCCACTGTGGCTCTTACAAAGCCAAAAAGGAAATGTTTTTGATCAAGAATGCACACGGAAATTGTCATTTTATAAGTTTTTCCATAAGTTCTTCTTCAAAATCTGTTTTTAATGGCTACAACAGGCTTGTAAAAGCAACTGGCTTCAAACTATGCTACCTATCTGTTTTCATTTTGCATATTTGTTGAAAAGGCTCAGCTCATTCTACAAAATTGTTTTTTAAATTTTATAATAGAGGCTTCATTTTATTCTAAAATCTAAAAACATTTAGTTTACTTTTAGCTTTTATAATAAAACACTTTATTGCATTTTTTAGCAGCTCTAGGTGAGATTTATTTTGTGTCTCTGTGAATGGAAAATGCTGCTGACCCCTGTCCAGCCTGACACAGTTATGACGTTAACCTTTTGAGTGGTGAAACCTCATACATCAGAGGTTTAAATGGCTGCAGCTGCTCAACCTGATCGATGTGTCCTCTGTGTTGTGGATCCAGTGGAGAAATAAAGCAGAAAGCGTGTGCAAAAGTGCAAAAAAATGTGGCAGATTCCATTCCATTGTGTAGTAAGTCCCCCTTTAAATGTCTTAGGAACCTTAACATTCACCTGGAAGACTTTGGCACCACCGCCACCTTTTTTCACTCCTCGTCTCGCTTCCTAAAATAAGTCTCCCAGGGTTGGAGGTTTGTGTTTCCAATCTACCAAAACATCATCACCGTCTCAAATGCAATACACCGATGTGGTGTATTGTCTCACTGACACAATGAGAGTGACAAGTAAGTAATTCAGAGGAAAACGTAATAACTGCAATCTCTGTCATTTTTTTGCTTTTCCTCAGGTCTCATTTTCCATTTTAGCTCCCTGTCGGCCTGCTGTCGACTGGAAGGGAAAGCACATTTAAAGCTTGCTGATGAACTGCTGTTTTATATAAAAGTAGAAGACAGCAGATAGTGGCTGAAAGTATTTTAAAAAATAATTGCCTGGAGCTTAACTGTTGTTCATAGATAATGTATTTTTGCATCACAACCATATGTGCCAGTATTCATTTGAAGAGTAATTTAAAAGATAAGCAGAATATCTGAACCTCTATAAATGCATGTGCAGGTTTGCAGAAGTGGTTTTGGACAATTGAACCATAAACTTTAATGTATTTCATTGTGAATTTATAAAATAGACTAAGACAAAGCATTGGACTGTTTTGAAATGAGAGCAAAATTATTCTTTTTTTAAGTGTGCATTGACATGGACTCTACTTTACTCTGAAGCCCTATTTGGGAAGATGTTTAAAGCAGGTTTAGTTTAAAAGAAACAAATACAAACCTTTGCAAATCTCACAGATCACTGTTCAAACAAACAGAAAGAACGGATATACACCAGCTTTATACATCAACATAAAGATACGAACCCCATAAGGAAACAAAATGGTGGCAACATCATGTTATAGGAATACAGTTCAGACGGCACAGAAAAGCAGAGAAGTCAGTTGATGAGAAGTTTAGACAAAGATGCTGCAAAACACTTGAGAGCAAGTCAGAGGTTTGCCTACCAACATGAAAACGACCAAAAACATGCAGCAAAATGTACAATAAAATGGCTTACAACAAAGAGTTTTTCTGAGTTAGAATAGCACAAAGTCTTGACTGACATTCACAGAGGCTTTCCTTTCAATCTGAGTGAACTTCAGCTGTTTTACAAAGAAGAATGGGAAAATAATCTCAGTTTCTAAATGCACAAAGTTGATAGAGATGTATCCAGAAAACTATAAAACATCTGTGCACATGGTGGAGCCGGTGGTAGCGCGATAGTCTTGCATCAAGAAGGTCCTGTGTTTGAATCCTAGCCAAATGGTTTTCTGCATGGACTTTGCATGTGCATGGATGGGGTCCATCTGGATACTCCAGATAGATGGATGGATGGATGTGCAACTGAATTTGCAGTATAAAGTGTAAACCTGAATTCCAAATTCACGCCATCTTACAGTTTTTTGCTACTTTTTCTTGGTAGCAAAAATTCTAATGAAATATATTGAAAATTGCCCTGTGACAAAATGGGGAAAAGTCTAAAAGGTGTCAATACTTTTGCATTGTAAATGCCCCAGTCAAATCTAATGCACTAATGTTGCTTTTTAAGTGTGAGGTTTTTGTGAGTTGATTGAATTCAGACAAAGAACCGCTTTCTGCTCAGGACAGCCAGACTTGGATATTCATTTTTTGGCTACCCTCACAAACCCCACAACACTTGACTGATGTTCCCAGAGGTTTTCTCAAAGTACAACAGCCGATGGGTTGTAAGAGTGGCTGACATATAATCCTCTTGTGTTTCATATCACACTCTGTGCACGCCAAGTCTTCCTTCACACAAACTGAGCCTTCTCTTTTTTCTGACATACTGCTGAATGTAACCTCACTTTTAAACTCTTTGAAATTGGATCCTCACCTCGAGGCTGCTCATTGTTGCAGAGCTTCATTCTACCTTGCAGAGCAGACTCTATTAGACTGCTGGCATGTTTGATGCAACACCAGCAAAGGTCGAGATTGTACTCATTAATACTGTGTCATTGTCTTAGACGTGGAAGATGTTGTAATACTGCCAGACAGAAGCTGCTTGTTGCATGAGAAGGAGAGCTATGCATGCATGAACTGTTATTTCTCCCAAAGCCTCCAGGGAAGTTGATGAGCCTGCCAGATATTGCATTAATTAGTTTGCATGAATTAGGACATTAAACTCGAATAAAAGGAGGAGAAGGTTATCAACTGGTTTCTCTAATTTCTAATGACTGCAGAGAAATCTGTGCTGCCACTTAAAGAGAGTCATTTGTCAAAAGTCATTTTAAAAAGGGGGGTTGTTTCTTACCTCAATAGCCAACAATCTGTTCTCCAGATAATCCATCAGTGCCTGGTAGTAATTCTGAGCTCCAATTAAAGTCCAGGCACAGGAAACGAGGAGGATGAACAGCGGCTTCATTGTGAGCCGATCAGCGGGACATCTGAGTTTCTTTGTCTTCACAGATTGAAGAGGACTCCTCAGGTTTCTCTTTCTGCCGTGTTCCACTGCTAAACAGTGTATAATGGTCGCACAATGTCTAAACACAATGTGCCATAACAGAAGGACTGTGCAAAAAGGTGAGAAAGATAAAGAAAGTAGGAGGCCACTCTGAGGGTTTCCGATTCTTTGACCGCTCTGACTTTGCTGGAATGTTTTCACAAACTCTCAGGGAGGAGCTTTGTGCCTCTTAGCTTGCTCTTTCCTTAGGAAAGTGGACTCACTTTGTGCATATGTGCTTGCTTCATGTGGCACTGGTACTGTTTCAGGTGTACAAGCAGGCTTGAGCATGCAGAAAATACGTATGACACATACAGATCAGTCTTTCACTTGATTTATCTTGAATGCCACATATTCCTGATTCACTTCACAGACAAAACTTTTTCCATTTTCATTTTCAAGTGAAATTTTATTTGTCATAGTGTGACAAATATGACTGAAAAAACCTTTGCTCCATCAAGTCACTTTCTGACAATAGCGCAACATAAACATTACCAGGACTTTGCAATAATACCTACTGTATTTGGATGTCCTTCAGGGTCCTCCTTGGAGCAACAAAGTTGTATTTCACTAATGTAAGTACTTTGTGGGCAGCTCATAATGGCCAGTATGTGAAGCCTGGAGATGGAGAGGCTGCAGGGAAGCAAGTTGTGCTTCTAGATGGCTTGATGAATATTCAGCTCCACTGAGGCTGCAGATGTTAGATGCTGAATTTAGCATCAACCGCATGAAACGGGAAAGCAACCCAGAATATTGCTCTCAATAAAGCTCTCAGTGATCATGTGCATCATGTGCAGCACTCTCCTTGCATTTTTTTTAACTCTATGGCAAATATGTGGAAAAAGGTCTTAAAATAAATTGCATTTTAGTGCAATCACAAACTGGAAAACTGAAGTTGAATGAATTTATGCATTCATCGCCTACTATTTCCATGGGGTACAAATATGAAATGACACACAGGCAGTTGGCGGCTCTTCATTATTGTCAAGATAAGAAATCAGCCTTATCAAGTATGGAAAGTGAATTGATATTTACAAATAAGGAAATGTCTACATATTGTTACAGTGAATTCCTGGTAGTAGCTGAAGTACTTAAGATTCCCTCTGAATGTTTATAACGGCTGATTTTATTAGTTCAGACACAAATTATGCCTCAATATGTATTGATAGGCAGAGTCAAGACTGTAACTGAAACTAACATCTAACTTCAACACCATGAAGCATTACACCAAAGTTTTTAATCTTCCCAAGCTGCATCATTATGTGGGTAATCTCTCCAAAAATTTGCAAATTGTCAGATTTTCTGCAAATAATTTAGTTACGTTCCACAAAAGAATCCACAAATAAGTGAATCCTGAAATATAGAACTGCAAGTAGGCAGACTTGCTTAATCTTGCCCATAGCTGCAGCTAGATCAAGTTGAAAATGACTGAAAGCTAAAAATTTTTTATGGATTTATAGATATATATATATATAATAAAAAGAGAGACAGGGAAAAAGAGAGATTGAGTGTGAGAGCGAAATCTTTCTCAATCTCTAATCTCTCTCTGAGTAGCTCTAGAAGATTTAGCTATTCAGCAACAATTACTCAAGTTGGGTTAAGTGTGATATATATGAGGGATATTTATTTTCTAAACTCTTTGACAACCTCATTACAGTGCATGGCATTGTGAATTCTAGAAAATACATAAATAAATATTTTAGAAATATGTAAGCCCTGGAAGATCATTGGACTTTTCTTTTTGTTTGGGGTGTTTTTGTTTGTTTGTTTGTTTTTACCATAGTCACAATTATCAGGATCTGCAGACTAGAAGAAATGATTGATTGATTAAATGTTCTTGATGGAGGTTTCATCCTCAAGGATGTAAATTTCAGTTAATATGACAATTAATAAACTTCTTTTATACATTTTGCATCTTAAGTAATATAGTTAAACACTTCCTGCAAGGCTAAAACTCCCTCTGGAATTTCTTTTCTTTGACGGCCTGAACGTCTGAGACATTTTTAATTGTAATGAGTCAGATGTTTTTTGTTTGTTTTTTATTTTTTTGCTTGAGCTATTTTAATTTTAAAAGGATGATCAATCTTTGACAAATCTCTGCTTTGATTAAAGATAAAGTGCACTCTCTCTCATTAATCATGCAGGTTTGCAGAATTTAAAAGCACACAGATCATTTACTTCATTAATAATGTTTAAAGTAGTTGTCCTTATCTTTAAGCTTTGCTTTTCAAACTTTTAGAAAAGTAACCAATTTTCTCTAAGTTTTAGTGACGTACAAAAGCAAAATAAAAACTCTACTGGAAAGACGAGCCTAGAATTATAATTTTTGGTCATAATTATAGAGTGAAACTAGAAAAGGCAATTCATTACTATGAAACTTATAAGAACCCACAAGTGGGATTTTTTTTATTGTGAAGTGAGGTATGAAAACAAACTATGCCACTAGAAAAAGAATAAGATGGAAACAATGTCTTCGGCTTGTACTAAAACTATAGTTATGTAAAAGTTGAGAAAAGAGCAACATCTTCAGTCGATCATTTGCTTCATTAAACCAGAATCACATATTTCTGGCCTCACTGGTTTCCCACGGCTGATCTGCCTTATTGCTCTGATTATGCGGCTTTCCTCTGAGTTTCACAGCCAGAATTAGTCAGGAGGGCTGCATTGCTACTGGGAACGAGATTGCTTTTCCTCGACTAGAGCAAAATGTATGCATTATCGCTCGTGAAGCATTAGCGCATTACAAACGGAATCACTACAGACAAGCTGCTGGAGCTTCTCGGTGTAACTATTAAATTCAATAAATAGATGTCAATATATTTCCACAGAACATTGTTACAGTCTACAAAATGCTCTAGTATTTGATGACAAAATGTTAGACACACAACTTAAAAGAGACAAAAGTTTATGGTTAGAAATCGTTTCTGAATGGTTTTTTATGGGGTTTTTGTTATCCTCGAGTTCACTAGGGTACACTGACAGTGTAGTTGACCTGGAATCTCTCTACTCTTGCACAGCTTAATTTAAATATGGTGTAAACTTAATTCAAGAAATTGGTATAATGACAAATGAATCCAGATGTTTGACACTGTGTCTACACATCTATCCAAGTGTAATTCATTGCAAATCCCAATCAAAGAGAAATTAAGATCCGAAGAAGTAATAGGAGACTCATTATTGGATATGTCCTAGTTTATTTAATTCATTATTATTTTTTAAAGTGCTATATGTGGCAGTGTGGCCAACAAATTTACTTTCAAAAGCAAAGAGTTAAAGATTTCACTACAGTGCTCCATTTGAAGTATATACAAAACCCAAATTGCTTTGGGTTTATTTAAAATGTAATGATCAAAGAAATGGAAAGAAAAGGGAGCAAGAAAGTGAGAAAGGTGAGGGAAAATGTTAAAATGGAAAGAAAAGAAGAGAGAAACAAGGATAGAGGGAAAACAGGAAAACAGAACTCTGCTTCTACACCTGCAGAAAGAAAGAAAAAACAAAACCAAGAAACCATAGCGACAAGCATATGCATATTAATAATTACTACAATATCAATAATATTTACACTGTTCAATGCAAGAATTACTTAGTGGCAACCCAACAGAGTTTATGTGAAAACACCTGATCCTAAACATTTAATCAGTGTAAATATGTTGTTCACATGTGATTTGTCTTTCTGAATGATCAACTGTCATATCTACAGGTAGAAAGAAGAGATTTCTGGGATGTGAGTTGAACACTCCCTGATCTGAGATACACAAGCAGAAACAGGAACTCATGCAATTGATCCAATGACGTGAAAAATTATCAGGCTTGATGTGCAACATTTGCATTAATATTACTGCAGATAAACAAGTCTAACGAAGAAATCACTCATCCAACACTTTACCTTCTAGTAGTCTGTTCCTCTCCATGCTGTTCAAAGAATGAATGAACTTGAGTTCAATTAACATGAGAAGCATATAACATCACCCAACACTGCAGGATTTATCTGCTTAGAGTTAACTAGAATATTCCATCTAAAATGTGCCAACTGTTTCCAAACCCAGTAAGATAAACAGCTGTATACTTCGGGCTGCACACCGTTTACTCCATATCCTACATGATTACCCTTACAAATAAATAGATGTCTCTAAAACATCTTGTTTTGAACTTCTCCATTTGAAACATCTTGTAATACTCATAAATCATTTTCTTTCCACTTTGCGTATGCAATAAGCTCCTCTTATTTTATTGCATTTGCAGTTTATTGGCTTCTGGTGTGCACAATAAATGTTGTCACACCATTAACAGTATTTAAGTGTTGCCAGTGGACCCATAACTGTAGAAACATGTATTTGCCAGTCATGATGTTGCCATGGAGCTTTGCACATTTCCACAGACATGCTATTACAGATATACTAGATATTTTTCCTGGAAAAGAACTTACATCTTCGCTCTTATGTATTCTTTGTACATGAGGCCTTCCACGTTTTAAAGTGATTGAAATCTGACTTGCAGTATTCATAACAACTTCACAGATTCTTCCATTTCATCATTTATTAAATCTACCCTCACCAAAAGCCCCAGATACATACAAAACATATGAAGGTTAGAATTTAAAAGTGCAATCTTATGTTTTTTGCACCAGTTTATAGTCCAGTTCTTTCAGGTTGTGGCTTTTGTGCAGCTGTGAGGGGGTCTCCAAACATTGACCTTTGCCCACCCAAGCTTCTTTCCCCTGTTTCGACACAGCCACAGCACATCAAGCTGTGAGCAATTAAGCTGAGCGCACTTCAGGGAGCACAAAACAGCTCATTGCTTCATCATCAGGGCTTGATTAGGGGGCCAGTGCCAGATACAGCATGATGTCTGTTCTAATCATGTTTTTTTTAATATATATATATTTTGTTGTCTATTATCCAGTATCATCCCAGCGAGTCCTGAACTGAACCACAACTCCCTGTCTATTTTTACGCTGCCAGACATTAGACCAGACTGCGGGTGTCGTCATGGTAACAAAGTCCAGAATGGCTGCATTTAGAATCGAAATGGGCAACCTGGAGTTTGATCTAATCTAGAACATGCTGCCTGTCTGCAGCAGGCGACCGACGGCATTAACCCGCGAAAGTCTGCAAAACTCATACATGGTTCAATGCACCAGAAGTTACAGTTAAAATGTATTTAATTTCACTTTTAAATAATATTCATTTATTTATTTTTAAAGCTTCATAGTGAGCCTTGGACTGAATGACATGCCTAATTGCATCTTTGTGTCCTGACATTTAGGATTCAATAGGTTCCAAGTATTGGCAAACTGTGCTCTCATAACCTTTTCAGAGTCGCTGTAAATGAATTACAGAAGGATGCAGCTGTTCCTTTTGTTCAGGGAGCGTCTTGTTGATTGAATTTATTCACACAAAGGAACAGAGACATCCTGCAGCAGGCTTTTTAAAACCTGCTGTTGCATTTGTGACCTTTTTTTTTTAACGTGACCACAAGATGGCAGCATCTCACTTGTTGTGAATAGTCCAAACAGATTCTGAATTCAAATTAAGAGTTGCAGTGTCAACAAAATGAACATCATGGGTCCTTAATTAGCAGAAATCTGAAAAAAGAACTTGATTAGGAATAAAAAAGTTATCCATTTTGCTAATTTGCTAAAGAGTTGTAGACAGACATTGTCTAAAAATGAGATTTCTGTTTTTATACTGGAAGAGTCAAAAAGATTTCTGTTTTTTTTCTGGTTTGTTAAACAATTATTTTACATTAAGAAACTCTTCCTCACCTTTTGCATTATTGAAGATTTTGACATTATAATGGCTTAATATAGACAAAAAAATTAAATATAGTAAGGACTGAAATAAAAAGTAAATGTGCATATCTTCTCAACGTTTCACTTTGTATTTACACATAAAATAACCAGAGATGCACCAATCAGCTGATCAGGGATTGGAATTGGTATATCTTCCCTTAATTAACTCTGAACTTTGGTTTCCACATCAAATCTCAAAGAATTAAAAACAATAAAAAGTAGGAAGATGTGCTTTCATTAAGAGTTGAGATTACTTTTCAATTTCTTAAGTCTTTTGATGTTTTATAAAAAGAACATTTTATTAAATTGCTTGCAACACAGTATTTTGCCTATTATGTGTTATGTGTTTTTAAAAAACAAAATGCTAAGTAGTTCAAACTGGGGATGTCAAAGCCTCAAAGAAAAGACAAAATTTGTATGCTTAAAGAAAATCCTGATTGGTGTTTAATTAAAAATTATAATCGTATAGTTTTGTTACAAATACAAGATTTCTGTCTTAATAAAGCAAGCAAATTGTCAAATTATTTACCACTATGGTGATGGAAAAGAATAATATCTTTAAATGTGTACTGCATCAAAAAGGTCGTGGGTTCAAATCCCACGAGGCCTCCCTGCATGGCTAATAGTTTACAGAAACTTGCAAAGTATGGACAACAGATGGATGAATTAATCTTTTAAAGTTCAGTGAAGTTTAGCTGAAATGCTGAAAATAAACTCCCTTAAAGGAGCACCTGAGTTATAATGTAAATACCATCAATTTTCCATTTCAGTTTAAACAACAAGACATTTTTCTCAGATAAAACATCCTGTCAAAACATGTAAAGTCATGTCAGAGTACACAGAGTCTTAATCTGCAACTACATCTTTAAAATTGCTAAGAATGAATAACGAGTTTTACAAGAAAAACAGTGAATCATTTCTTGTTTTATTTATCAGTATTTGTCGTAAAGTGGGGATGTGCAGCACATTGAAGTGACAAATAAGTGAGGTTGCTGTAAAAAAACAACAAGGATTTGTTCTAGTTTTTCAAATATAAATTAAAATGTAAGTTAAACACAGCACCACAGCATTGTGCTGCCGTCACTGTACTTGACAATTGGGACAAAGTGATAAATCATCATGCTGACACACTCTTTTGATACTTTTGTCATTGTGGCAAAAAGATAAAATAAAAAAAGCTCAATGGAGTCAGTTTTGAAGCCTCAACATTTATGGTCAATGTTCTTTAAGTTCATTAAAAAGTAAAGCTAGCTTTCAATATGAAGAGGTCAGCTTGTTGGTTTCTTTTCATGTAAACAGTGTCAGCCATTTTTTCCAACCATGGCAAGTGGTGACACACATTAGGTCTACAGTAGTCTGAAATGATGATTCTGGAATTCAGAGTCATTAATAAGACTTTGAGTGGGTTTATGTAAACTTTGGACCACAATTACACCTGCAATAATTGGATAAAAAAAAGTTAGAACATAAAATATTTATAGAAAATTACTTTTTAATGAGGTTACAGTAACTCCTCCAAAGCTTTAGCCATTACGGTGATTAAACTTGTGTGGATCTGGGTGCGGATTTTGTCTTTGTGTCAATGTGTGGGAGTGACATCCAGCAGAGGATCTTATGTAACCTTGCATCCCTGTCTGGCTCCTGATGCCTGGTGCAAAGTCAAACACAACCATAAAAACCTCCTTCCTCTGTAGCTAAACAAAAAGCTAAACACCCATAAAGGCGACGTTCTTTATTACCCTTTCGTATTGATTGAGAGGGTCCAAAAAGCGTACCAGCACTGTCCCAGGTCATATAAAAGCCCAGACCAAGAGGGTGAGGCCATGTAAATCCTTTAGTCTCTTGTAAAGAGCTTTAATACACCCGAGGCGCCAAATCACTTGACCTGCGTTAGCCCTGCCGCTTGGGGCCTTTCTGGATGACTGAACAGTGTGGAGCCAGTCCTTCTCCTCCCTTTCTCTGCCTGTCACTCCAGGTAATAGTCAAGATCTTATTAGTGACACCGTAGCACAGCAAGGCTTCAAACCTTTAAAAGCTGGATATCAACAGTAAATGGTCAAGGCTTTTTTAATCTACCCTGTAATCATCTAAGAAAAACAGTCGAAAGATGATTCAGATGCCACTAAAGGAGCTGATTTTCTTTGTTTATTACTGCAAAAGTTAAACAGCTTTTAATGTGTTGATTCACCAAAACTAACATGAGCAAACATGAGAGGGAAGGAATTTATTAGAAAAAAAAAACAATTTGCATAAACAATTTTGTTAACTTGCTGGATGGTTTTGAAGCAATGTGTTCTCTCTGTGACTCTGTAGGCCAAATTAGCTTTTCTATAGTAAAAAAAAAAATATATTCTTGTTTGTCTTACACTGCATTGGACCCCCTGTCAATTCAGTTCAGTATGCAGATTCACCTTTCCCCTAATTTTTCTGAGGAAAATTATCCTTAATTGTTTGCAAATTATTTTTGTGGAGCATATCTAAGACAGTTGAAAGAAGGTGAGGAAGATGACATAGTAGGTGCTTTGCTACCCAACACAGTATTGGATGGTGTTTGCATCCCAACCAATCCAGGAGCCCCTTTCATTTTCCTCTGAACTGATTGGCTGTATCCCAAAAATGGAGAAAGGGAAGACTGAAGATGTTATCTGCTGCAGCAAAGCCAGAATAGTTTTCGTTATGTGTGTTAATGTACAGTAAGGTATATTTGGTGCTACAACTATTAAAACAGGGAATTATAAGCGTTTCTAGAATAATAAAATTACTGAAGCAAATATATTTCACAATTATATTCAGATTTATAGAGTTGTGTGATGGTGTATTAGGGCTATAATAAGAAAATAAAATTTAGAATGATGAGAATAAAGTCAGTATTATGAGAATAAAGTTATGATATTACAAGGATAAAGTTGTAAAAGAATAAAGTTTCGTATGACTTCACAAAAACAAAGTTACAGTGCTACCAAAATAAATACATCAGACATTTATTATCGTAATTATGGCTTCATTCTCTTATTTTCATTTATTCATTTATTTTTTATTGTAGAGATACACCTGTCTGTGGTGAAAACTGATAGGAAAATCAAAATAGAAAAATGTAGCACAGAAATATTTTGTTGATAATCCCATTCTAATTAGGAAAACAAAGAAGCCCCCAGGCTACAGTGTTTCCATGTTGTTAATTCTAAATTACACTGCTGATCTTTTTCCTCCACCCACCAGCGAATAACATCAGAACCTGTCTCATAATTTAAACACCCAGTTTCCACTCAGCACAGACATTTTGCTATCTCTGCACCAGTGGAAGGTAGGTCAGTGAAAGGTATCTAAGGAACAAAAAAAATGTTTCGCTGAGCACACCTGGATCTATCATGTCTCTTTCTTTTTCTTTTCTTCTTCAAGGAAGAAAAATTTCCATTTCCCATAAAGGTTCTGTCAGTGGTGCCAGATCTCTGTTTGTGTTATTGGCCCCCGTAATCTTGGAAAGTTAGCGGCTTAGTGCGACTACAAACCAACTTTGGGAACGTCCACAGAGCATCAGTGAGTCATGTAGTTACCAGGAATTGTGAAATGGTTTGAGGTATGAGGTGTATCCAAGCCAGATTTCAGTGAGGTATGCATTATGTACACAAGTCAAGTACTCACAGAACACAGGTGTGTCTGGTTTTTATTTGGTGCACAGAGCTGCTTCCTGACAATGTGAGCCTTTTTTGAGAATGCACAATCTAAAATAAGAAGTATTTATGAACATAAACTGACTCTTGACTTAAACATTTGTGGCTGCTAGCGAGCACTTGCATTGGTCGCTGAGCATACAAGTGCCTGACGGGCTGTGGACAGCTGCCCCTGAGGGGAAAAACACTTGACAAAGCAGCATTTATCCGTAGCTGAAGCTGTGTAGGAGCTTGACCCCTGAAAATAAAGACACAGTATATTTGAAAGTACCCAAGGAAATGCTGTCACTGGCAGTTGTCCCTGTTTAGACGCACACAGCTGTTAGCCATACTGCTCCACAGTCTAGACACTGCTGTCGGCTGTGTGGCGAAGCATCAACGAACCGAACATGTACACTATCCCTGTGAAGTTACCAGAGTAGCTGAGTTTCCATTACAGTTATTGTCTATATTCTGCTAATGTCGAAAAAACACAATTTCACAGTTGCAGCGTTTCCGCTAAGTAAGGAATGACATTAAAATCACATACTGAATAAGGTTGTTTATCGGACAAGTCATTAAAAGTCAAGGCAACGACAAAAGTCAAAGTCACATGAGATATATTCATATTTCAGCCATGGCTAGCACACATTATCTATCAGTCATTAGACGTCTTTTTCGGGTGTTGGATCTACAAATTCCTTATTCTTGGCTACGTTTGCAGTGTTTTGGGGAAATTATAATCAGCGACTTTACATAAGAACTGTGGATTCAAGACGTTTCAATGACAACTTTTTATTAACTGTGCGATGCTGTGAGAGCTGTGGTGAAACCAGCTGCACATTGTCAGAAAAATACCAAAAACAAACCAGTATCCTCCTACCACTTCCTGTCATCTTATTTGTTGTTTTCGCCAGTGGTAAAATCCAACTATTGATCACATGACTCGTGTGATTGCAGTTTCACAGCTGAAAAAACACCTCAGTCTAGCACAAAAACATTTTATCAAAACGTCCCCTTTTTTTAATTGGAGAAGGTGTTTTAATTAATAATAATTTGAAAGGTGTTGAATTATTAAAAAGAGTGTGCTGAGTCAAACTGTACCATCATTATTGGTTTATTCAGGATCACCAAACTTCCAGCATGGGCTTCACCATAACAATCAGCGTCACCTGGACTACATGAGCCTGACGCATAAAAACAAGTTACATTTGGAGAGACCTTTGAAGATTGGCTTTTAGTTGCTTTGAATTTGGGGTTTTAATAAGCACAATTCATCCCTTTATAGAAGTGTGCCATTTATAAGTCAGATTATATTGCCTACACACCCATTTTGTCTGAGCTTTCCTGCATGACATGTTTCAGCATTGTTCTTGTTGCTGTTTCTGCCTCTGCAGGTGAAAGGGGAAACATAGCAGAAGGTGGGTTTGCATACCATTTTATTACAAAGCACTCATTACGGGAGTGTCTCCCAGAACCTCTACACCAGCAGAACATGTCACCTCATGCTGCCCGGCCCATTGTGAAGACCACAGCGCTCAAGCCCAACACGTCTTTGGCAAAGTGCTCCACTCGATCCATGACTCACCTGAGTGAAATGCCTCAAACATTACCGCTGCCAAATTCTGAAGTGAACAAGTTTGAAAGAGGTTTAGTTGCCTTTTCCTGTGATGTGGGGAGAGGGATGGTAATACTGCATGGAGGTGTTGCACACCTGCAACCCTATTTTTCATTAGGAAATGTTTTGCAACCATGGGACATACGCTCAAATTACTGTAAGCACAATGCAGAGAAAAAATAATGAGGCACCAAAACAGTTGATCACAGTGAGAGTAATTGCTCAACTTGATTATATAGGCTTTGTTAAATGCATTTCCACACTGATTAATCCCTATCCAGGCGGTTATCATGAAAAAATCAAAACTTCAAAATTTTTTAAAGCACAGATAAACAAGCATATGTCTGTTGAAAATAAATTACATTTACAACAACTATGTTTGAATGAGTGAATGCTCATTCTGCCTCCTCAGTCATACATTTTTACTTTATAATTACTATAAAAAAGTTCTGATACACCTATGCGTTGCATAAAGTTACAATTCTGTGATCACACTGACAAGCCAAAGTACTTGACTGCAAAACAAGAAAAAAATCAGTGTTTTACCAAGCTTACCTTTCTGTAGAAACATTTGGTATTTTTCTTACTCCAGGCTTTAAGGAATGTCTCCAGAGCAACTCCTTGAGAAGTTGTGTCTCAATCAGAGCATCCCAGCAGATCAGAGAGGGAGGTGGGCTTGTCAGCAGCTGTTTCAGGCTGTCACTTGGTGAAGAAATGCTCTGTCATTGCCTAACTAATGATAATTGTTTGGAGCAGCGAGTCCAACCGTCCTGTCTGCAGGCTGGTATCTCAGGGGTTAGAAGCCAAGACAACAGCAGTGGTAGCTGAGTGGCAGTGTGATTTATGGAATGGCTGTATTGATGGTGCGTGAAATATCTCTGTTGAAGAACATTTCTTTAATGCTCTTCGTCTGGTGTGTGTATGTAGGATAGTTCTGGTCAGAAGTTAACTATATTGGAATGAATACAGTATTGAATAATTTACAAACAAGAACTTAGTTTTCTTTGATATTTGGTTAATTTGCAGAAATATTTAAACTGTTGGTGTCCTGGTGTAGGGCTCACTGGTAACGAAACCATCATCTTCTTGCTGGGAAGTTAGTAGATTATTCATGTCTGACCATTCTCCAAAAGGAGTCAACACCATCTTAGTCCATATCAATTCTAAATGGGCTTCACTGCTTAACAATAATGCTACATTTTTACGCCTTTTACACCTGAGCTGCTTCTGAACTTCTAATCAATTTTCTTTTTCTTGAGGGTGACAGTTATCTTGGATTGAGCAGCTGTTTAGAAATGATTCTAAAATACTTTACATGACGCAACTCCTTACACCTACGCAGTTCTCCAAAAATTACTGCCATACGAATTAACTATTATTAATTATTTCATGTTGAAACTCTTTCAGTGAGATCATCTTGCAAAACTTCTGAACTTTTTATTAATCCTGTCGTGTTAGTTTCTATATTGTTTTCACATTTAAAAAAATGCTGTAAAGACTGTCAAGGGAAAAACGTAGAAGTTTAAAGCCAGCTTTGAAAATAAGGACACGCTGTTCAAACATTCATTTGAAAATGGACATAATAAGATCCAGTCTTAATGTGTGAGTGGCAAGAAGAAAGCTTTAAGTGCAAGACAGATAATAGAACTCCCATTTGGATTTCCTTATTCAGATTGTTATTATTAAAATAATTTCAAAACATATATTATTTTTGTTCAGATGTTGCATGACAAAACGTTAAACATTGAAGTGGTAAGAATACTTTTCTGAAGCAGTGTTTAATTTATTGTATAAGGAGAACAATCCTGAGTATAAAGACTTATTTAATGGGTGACATTGACATTTTGAACTAGTCCAGTGCTATTGACCTGCTCAGTGAAGATTGGTGTAGTAAGAATATGAATAACTCTGGGGAGTTCCTAAAATACAACTTTAGGCTTGGCAATCCTCTCAAATCAAAACCATATTATACAGACCTTCTGACAGCGAGAGAGGTAAAGAAAAGGGAAAGAATGGGAGACAAGTCAAGAGGGAGAAAAACTGTCAGGAGGAGAAAGCAATGGCATTTCAGACAGACTGTCTGGCTGCAGCGGGATCTCCAGCACTCAGCGTCATATGATTCTGGGGTCAGAGGTTATCCCCACTGATGAATATCGAGCCGAGCCTCGTCTTCCTCACAAAAGAGAGGGAGTTGTTTTCACTCCCCGGGTCTGGAAAGTTTATTCCAGGAGTTCATCCTGCCAGTACAGATAGTAAACTTGTCTAAAGGAAGAAGACTTCCAAGTGCACACATATTACTTTTTTAAAAGGTTTATCAGCCTGCCAAAACAGTGTTTTTTTTCTTCATTCAAATGCTTCTGTGGGTGTAATCACACACAAAAGAATGTAGCCCAAGTGTGTATTACTTGTGAAACATACAACCATGGGATTTTGACAGGATTTGGAAGATTACAGTTTGCAGACTGTGAGCTGTGTGAAAGTTAGCTGATGTTTGCTGTTTATCCTGCCGAAAACCTCGACCCCCTTACTGTTTTATTATATAGTTTCTCAAAATTGTGATGTAGTGGGATTTAGAAGATTTAGGTGACTTGAAATCCCAGGAGGTACATAAATCCCTCAATCTCAGATCGTTTTTCATGAAATTACTTTTTCTTTGCATTACAATTCTGTGAATGTTTGATCTTTTCTATTTAAAGATGATTGTGCATTTCTAATGACTATGTCTCCTAAAAACCTGTTTGAGGTATGACTACTTAGTGTGGTGGGCACATTTCCGCAAATCCTTTGATGTGCCAAAAGTGGAGCTAATTTTTCACTTAGAGCTTTTGCTAACTTTGAAAATGTTTAGCCTACTTAGCTTCTTCTAAATCAATTTTTCCCAGTTGAATTCTCAAGCGATAATTTACCTGACATATATTTTGGAAAATAAATATTTGCTTTTAATTAACAAACTACATTTAGTTTGTAACTAAGACATTTATAAATATAGGAGTGAACTTTGCAATATGAAAACTCAGTTTTTTCTCTGACAGTCTAAATAATCAAAAATATTGCTGTTTATGTTTGTTGTGTAACTTTGCAATTGAAACAGATCTGTGTTTACATATTTCCTTCCATAATTTAAATGTACAATCTATGTTTGCACCACTCCAGACATCGATGATGTCATAGTGCTACAGGTTGGTATTTATAATTTCACTAGATATGGAAATAAAACCATCAGAACCATAAAATGAAACTGTGATGCTGTGATTTCTTGACCAACAGCACTGTCTTTGTAACTGAAGAAACTCTGCTCAGTTACTTGTAGGTCTGCAATTACATGCAATGAGCCTCATCCTTCATCAAGTTGCTTCACCAGTCTTCAGACTCACTCTTATCAGGGCAGAGATTCAACTTGTCCCCCTCTATCATTATCAGACTAGCCACACCCTCAGACATGAGCTACTGGTCCAGGATAAGACCAGAAGCTCGGCAGAAGACTTCCTCCATCTCCATCACTGCTATCACTCAGGAAAAACATAATGAGGGATATTTGCCCTTATTAGTGCCAATAGTACTATTAAGGTCCAATTATGTGTTATACAGATGGGTCTGGCATGATTTTTGTAAAATCTAAGCTTTTTGCTGCTTTTGCACAAGGAGGCCTGAAAACATCTTGCAGTAGGAGACAGACTGCATTATTCATCAAATGATTCATCTGATTTTTATAAGCTCATCACAGTGTACCCCATGGTATTTAAGGTTGACCACAACCACCAACAAAAAGCTCATATAATATAAAATATTTTACAAATAATGAGCAAAGAGCTCAGTCTCCAGAGGTGTAAAGCTGGTAGAGACACATCCCAAATAACTGCAGCTATTTGCACTGAAAGTTGGCTCTACAAAGTATTAACTTAGAGACACTGAAGAGAAAAACCTCTCTTTAGACTTAGATTTGTAAAAATGGCGGATTATTAAATAAAATATAATAAGACTGCATTTGTAGCATCTGAGCAATAGTTAAAAAGGCAGAAAAATCAAGCATAAGAAAAGTCAGAGCACACATCTTCCAAATGAGAACAGCGGGTTCAGAGTTTGTCAGTGCAATTGTCCCTAATTATGACAATGATTCAAGGGAGCTCCACATTCCAGTGCCTCTTATGGTTTTGCTGCTATGTATCTTGGAGCCTGTGGAGTCATTAATACGATACCAATCTCACCAGTGGCTCCAGTTTGGGTCTCTCATGGCCTCCTGGACACAACCTGTCCAGCTCAGGGGAATCCGAACAACCTGTCTGCTAACCCCACTGTGCAATCACACACGTTTATGGTGCAGAAGGTGGGCGTCAGGACAAACAATCAATGCTAAAGACAGATTCATGTCAGACAGAAGACAATTATTGGTGTCATTAGATTCCATCATCTCCATTCCAGTTACAACGGATTATTCTCCTGCTGTCTGCTTATGTGTTAAAGCGTTGCTGTCTGAGTGAAAATCAACCAGGACCATCATTTATAATGTGCGTTCTGTGTCCTCATGTAGCTCTGTGTAATGGCCCCAGAGGATAAGCATGCCCATAGAAAGACAAGATTTAGACATGACTCTTTATATTAGGATCCATGCATGGACTGAGGGATGACAGCAAATGAACATGGCAGCTGAGGTTTAATATATAAATAGCTGAAAATAGTCACGGTCGGGTATTTAGACTATTCTCAAAAATGTTATTATTGCAAAAGGAAAACATGAAAATTCTCTGGATTGCAGAGAAAATTTTCTGACAAGCATTTAAAACAGGAATATAATGATACTTTCCTGCAGTACTTAGGTTACTAGAGTCCTGGATCTTCTCTTATGAATCTTTTCATTGGCTCAACCTAAATATTTTGTATAGGATTCATATTCCATAGAGGCTTGGTTTTATGTCTATTGACTTTGATAATTTGGTCAAGTGTTTTGGATTATCATCTTGGTGAGAAACAGAATAATTATCCATTTTCAGCTTCTCAGTAGAGTCCATCAGAGTTTATATCAAAATGTGATAATATTTATTGACAAATGACAAAATTTATGCAAAGTGAAAATAAAAAAATTAGTAAAACACAGGATTAGGCCCAAGCTGAGAATATCATAAGAACACAATTACAAGATTAAAGTCATAGTATATTGAGGATAAAATCATATAACAAGAACAAAGTCATTTTACAACTTTATTACCATATTATTACAACTTTATTCTTGTGCAACTTAATTGTCATGTTATTGTGGCTTTAATCCTGTAATTTTAACACTCAGTTGTAAAAAATTACAGAAAAGGATTTGCTGGAAGTTTTTGCCACCAATGGTGACACAACAGGGCTTATGTTTTTCACATAGGGTCGTGTTGGTCTGGATATCTTTTTCCCACTTAATTAATAAAATCATCACTGAGAAAATGCCTTTTGTCTTTAATCGGTTTATCCTGTTCTGATATTGAAATTATCTGATGATCTGAAATATGCAAGTGTGACAAAAACTGCAAAAAAACAGAAAGAAATGTGTGAGGTTGCAAATTGTTTTCCAAGGCACTGTATTTTGTAAACAGGCAAATATGGATTCCTAAAGGACAAAATCTACATGAGGTTCTCTAGGTTATAGATGAAAAAGACCATCCAGACAGTTATCAACAAACAGGCCAAAGGTCAGTGCCCATGAAAGTAATATACACTCCTGTGATAGAAGAATTAAAAGTTTCGGAGTGCCTTTATCAGGACAATATCAGTCTGAACTTAGACAGATTATAAATCCTTGTTCGTCTTTGCTTCTTCCATCTGTATATTAGTGAGCTCCAGAAAAGTGTTTCATGTTTCTATCCTTTCATAATTGTACCAGATCATAACAGATAAGTACACTGATGTTCTGTTTGGTTCTCCAGAAGCAACCTACTACATACACAATCAACACTGTAGTCAATTTACATACTTGTAGGAAGAAGACTAATTCTTCAATCCATTGCCCATTTGTGATAAAATGACCAAGAATAGCAAAACAAAAGCCACAAGATTCTTTTTAAAACTGTATATTTTTTAACGGTATCTGTGCTTTATAAACTTCCATGGCAGATCAAACATGTTTGCCTGTCTCAAAAAACAAGACAGCCTAAAGAAAAGAGTGGCAGACCAACCAGTTGTTCAGAAATGATGTGTGTTTTTGTCTGATTTCATAAAAACTTCATAAAAATGCTGAATTTTAAAAAGGGAAAAATGCAACTCTTTTTGGTTTTAAGTGTGCAAATATTTATAAAAAGGACTACTTTAGAGACTAATGGGGATCATTAAATAAACAACAAAAAATATTTCAATGTTCATCAGACCTCTGCATTTCAAGGACCAAATTCTTTCTATTATTTCTGATGCTGATAGGTAACATCTGGTGATCCATGATCATCTAAATGTCTGAATCTTGTCACAGGAACTGGGATTTGTGAAATAAAAATTATATTTGAGTGTGTGAGATAAGTATAAATCAACAAAATGTGAAAGACTTTTTCAAGTTGCAAGGGATTTCACGGGATGGTTTTCATGAAGTTTCGCAGGCTGAAATGACATCAATTTTGGTTTGTTTTCTTATTTGTTTTAGTTGCTGTTATTTCAGAATAGAATGATTATGAAGCATAAAACTGCAATTATTGAGCACATTCTAGATTATTTTTAATAGGGGGATGACAATTGTTGGAGGCCAAATGTGAAACAGATAGGATACCCAGGTTAGCAGACAACAACATGTCCAAGCCAATCCTTTCTGTCTTTCTTCTGTTTGTCAGCACTTCCAAACATGGCTACCTGCAGAGAGCCGCAGACACAGAGACTCTCTCTTAAGGATGCCAGGCTCCTGTGTATTATGTTTTTAGCATGCCTTGGATATTTTCTCAGCAGCCCAAGCAAAGTGCAGCAGCCCAAGCCCTGCTGATACCAAGGTTGATGATTACAAACCGGTTGCTATGAAACCAAGTTTCCAATTGGATGATGTGAATAAAAAAAAAACATGGCAGCTTGTTAGGATGGGTTTTAGACTACTTTTTTGTTGAGGCCATGGAGTTCAGGGAAGAACTGCACTCGTTATATTTACTGAAAACTCCTAGTCAGAAAACTTTATATGAAGGATATTTTTATAAAATCTGAAAATGAGGGAGACAAAGAAAAACTTTGGTGAGCTGAAAGATGTACAGTTCTGGTCAGAAGCCTGTACATTTAATATGCGCAATGATTGTAATTTTTACTTTCGGCTTTCTCCATCCTCACCACTCTTCTACCAACGTCCAATGATCATTTAAAAACAAGGTTGAAAAAATTAAAACTCAATAAGTGAGCACAAATGTTTGAATAAATTGAGCAGAGCAGAAGAAAGAAGACACAGTCACCATAGAAACATTTCAAAATCAAACTGATCAAACTTACGAGAGAAGGCCTTAAATGTAAAAAAAATAAATACATAAAATGAGAGAAGTGAGAGGGTCTCTATTGATGTTATGTCGCACATTTGATGTGGTGATAGATTTAATCCCTACAACTTTTGACATCGTTAGCGAGAAATAAGCACCTCAAAGTTGACACAAAAACACTGGTCCTTTCACTATAAATTCTTGGCTTAAAAATGTTGGTCTTGTTTCAGTTTACCCCTGACGTTTGGCCAGATGTTTTAAATCAGAAGCATAACGGACTGTGACCCTTCATGCAATAATGCTCAGCAATCAGAGAGACCAATAACACAATCAAACTGGTTTTGGAATGGATGAAAACAGGGTTACGTTGACCTTCTGGAACAGCTCCACATTTAACTTATTGAAAATGCGTCGACCGTGTTTAAAGTTTCTGCCTTCCCAAGGGAAACAGCTAATTTAAATTAACTTTAGCAATTCTACCACAAGGGGTGGTCAAGTGCCAAGCCAGAAGCTTTATGATGGCTACCATTTTGAGGTAACTGAAGGCAAAAAGGGGCATTTAAGCAACTATTTGTAGAGCTGTATGTATATATCTTAGTCTGTATTAACATTTCTGACAGTTTGTGACTAATAATTCTCCTTTTATTACTAATGATTGCAATAATGAATTCAATCTCATAAAGGGAAGCTATTATGAAAAATTCACATTTTGCAAATTTTTGTACTTCATTTTGCATCTCATCTGCTTAAAAAAAACAGCCCAAGCATTCAGAACAACACCAGCCATTTTTGGCAACTAGGTGATGTTTTTTTGGTGTCTGGAAAATTAGCCATTTCAAAAGCCTTCCGATAAGTCACATTCAACAAGCATTGCGGTATTATCTAGCAAAGCCCAGCCTGTTACCTACCTTCCCAAGTTGAGTTCCAGCACATTTGGTCAGGTGGTTTTGTCTCTGTGTGCTGTACAGGGGAGAAGACAAGTGATTGTTGTTGACTTACCATTCAGAAACCACTTTCTGCATTCTTGCTCGTTGTGCAGGAGGCTCTACTTCTGCTTTTTAAATATGTACGGTTGCATTCTTGCACATTGGTTTGCATCCATTTTCATGTGTGACTGTAAGCATATGAGTTGGAGAGCATGGCCAGCAGCAGCTCAATTGGATTTGAAGTGACAAGAGGCTCCAAAACAGATAATTCTGAAAGATTAAATAGGCAAACTTAAGCAGACTAAAATCTCATTATCTAAGACTAATTTTGTGCAAAAAAATTAATCAACATGTTTTTGTACAGTTCATAGTCCTATTCTAAACTGTTAATATCTCAATCACACCCATTTAATGCATAATTTTACTCTGCTCTTATGATATCTAACAGCCAATCATGAAATGTCAGTCATAAAGGTTGGCTAGCTAAAAAAATGAAGGAGCAACTTACAGATTGAGGTCATTTAATAAATATGGGAACGTTTACCCATGACTTTTACGTTTGAACTGGTTCTTCAGAGTTTTCACTTGTGTCTTTGTTTGGTATATGTGGGGTTGGGTCCCACTGGATTTCATAAACTACACACAGAAGGATTTGCGTAAAGCCGTCACCCAATGAGGCAGTCGCTAAGGTGGAGGAATCTCATAATTAAAGCCTCATTAGAGCCATACAGCCCAACTATGTTGGTTTACAGGGCAGACAGGAACCTCAAAGATTCACAATGGGGCCTTTCATAATACCTCACTTCTCTAAGGCAAAAAAGGGAAAAAGCAGTCGCTCTTAGCATTCAGGCAGATGTAATTGCAATCACTCAGCTTGTCTGATACTGATAATAGGGCAATGGGAAATTCCTGTCAGAGTCAGTGGCGCAGGGTGGTTTCACAACCACTTTGGCAAGCTCCACGTTCCACTGCAGGGCAGCGAATGTGTTACAGCATGCACACATAGCTGTCATCAAACACATTTAGGGAAAAAAACTTAAGACAATCAAAACACATAAGTGTGTGTCACTTTCTTACTCCTGGAGCAGTAAAAAGGCAAATATTATATCATCTATCATCCCCGCTCAGTTAAAGATGTTGAAAGATTCAGCTTATGAAAAAATGTAAAGTGGCTACGCTTTGACAATCCTGCTCCAATAACACACTGTAGATTTTAAAATGTACTTTAGCATCTATATATGTTCATGTCACTTTTTTTACTACTTGGTTATGTGGAAAATAAGCAGTGAAAAATAAGGCTATAGTTTAAGTGGCGCCTTAAAAACACTGGGTAGTCAGCTTATAATGAATAATAACGTTATGTTTTCTTTACAAATTATGGCTGGACCGTTTAGCAAGCAGCCTATTCCTGCCAGACAAATGCTCTACAGTAGGTGGCTGAAATAGCACGTGGGTGTGACGTTCTTTGTGGTCAGACCTCTGGTACAGTATATGACACTTGGCATCTGAGTAATGCCTCGCAAAGAAGCCGGCAGAGGCATTCATGCAATGATGCTAACAGCTTATTTTACTGGCTGTACTAATGATCAAACCATAGAATCAAAACATCGTAGTGCTTTTCGGGACCACCCATGAAACTCTGAACCAATATTAGTAGCTATTAGCAACCACAAGAACATGCATATAGGCCAAGGTTGCAACGGGGTCTGAGGGACACAGCTATCCAGTTTTAATTTAATTAGTGTAACATTTCATCCAGATGACAAGCAGAGGGATTTGTTATCTTTGATCAGTATGTACAGTTTGTAATCTGTAATTTTTACATGTAAGCAAACAGTCTCTTGTAGAATACAGAAAAAATATGTTGGGACATCAACATTACATCATGGTATCATCATAAAACACTCTGTTTCTCAAAGATTAGGCTGGTGAACTGAAAACATTTACTCAGCAGACAAGAACAGAGGTAAAAGTACAATTTAGTTGAGAATTCATTTGGTGATTTGCATACTTTAAATTATAGAGAACACATTAATTGTGTATTTACTATGGTTAAGTGGTAGTTTTCTGCTGTAAACTGAGAATACGGTCAGGGAAACGAAGAGGTTATGCAGTCTGAATCATTACAGATCATTAGGGGATGCAATTACATTACCCCTAATTTCTTCAATTTCACCTGATCTGCTCTCTGCAGCGTTAATTGTTTCAGAAGCTGACGCTTCTTCACTGGTGATCAGTTGTAGCACAAGAAGTTAAATACAGATTATCATCCTCCCAGGGCTATTATTTGCAAAAAGAGCCATCATGCAGAGATTTTGATGGTAGCTTTAAAGTTTGAAGGAGGAGGGGATTTCAAGAAAAACATACAAATTTAGCTTTGTTGCGGATGAATTTCACATAAAAGGTGGAAAAAGTTTTACGAAAAGATATCTTAACAGGTTTTTGTATACTTTTGAGACCTTCTAAAATATATTTTCTGACAATTCTAATTGATTACAAAAGGAACTTGTTTTATGTGTTAACTACAGGTTCTGTATTTAATTGTTATTGGGGTCTCCTACTGCTGTAATTTTCCTCAGGCTTTTGCTGACTTGACAGAATGGTAATTTTATTGAGTTCCTGCAGCTTGTAAAAAGTGTCTCAAAGGAATTTGTTGACTTTCTGAACAGAAATTTAGCTTAAATTAAACAAACACATAGGGTACATTTACTATTTTGTCATCACAAGTGTTATAGTGTGATTAAGCTTTATAAATCAAGATTTTATCATTACTGACCTCTTTTTATAAATAACAACAAATATAAAAAAATGGTAGATGAATGAGAGCAGCTTTATTGGCAATTTGGGTGTAATAAGACACAGTATATGAGTGCAAAGGAAACAACTGAGATTCAAGAGAATTAAAAGGTTGAATATAAAATGATGGTTTAATGAATATTATCATCAGCAATTGATGTCAATAACATTTTTGGCAAGTTTTTGCTGCTTTTTTGCTGGAAATAATTAGCAGCACACATTTTTTTGTTGCACAGAAACATAAAACGCAACATAAAACAAAGATCAACAAACACTGTTTTTTTATATCAAAGGATTTGAGTTGAAAGTTTTTACTGATTGGTCTTCAAAATTTCAGTTTTGCTTCAAGTTATTGGCATTTAATCAAAAATTATGGGGACATTGCCATGATAACACATCTACAGTACATGGCGAGGACAAAAAATCATCCAAGGCTTCTCATTCTAAAAACTGGACAATGGACATTTACAATGCAAGTTAGAATGGAGGCCAAGGCAGAAAAAAGGCTGGAAACACCAACAAAGTTATTTTTTTATCTGTGGAATAAAAGAAAATTACCCCGATATCCCACACAAAAACACCACCACCGTCTCCTTCTCTTTTCTTGAAAAAGCTGGTCTTCCACACTTGCCATTGCGAGCTGAAAGTCAGCTGAATTTGATGAGCACACGCGTAAACTTCTACATGGCCTTTTTCGTAGGAATGCCCATGCTCGTAACCAGTGTTGGCATAGTTACTTTGAAAAAGTAACTTTAATCGGACTATTGATTACTCCTTGAAAAAGTAACTTAGTTATATTACTGACTACTTGATTTGGAAAGTAACTAAGTTACATTAAAAGTAACTTTTTAGTTACTTTCAGCAGCTGCTAACAACAACGCTCCGCCTCCTGTGAAAATCACATTGAGCTTTATCAATACTTTTTTGTAAGCTATTTTATAATGGTAACATCAACAATGTGTCTCCACTGATAAGGTTGAACTGAAGAGGAGATTGTACAAAAAAATAAAAAACGTGAGTAATTTGTGTGGTCCACTGTTGTCTGGAAAACTCTAAGAAGGATTTTAAAGCCCACCCCCTTCCCCCCCCAACTCCCCCCAGCCTCCAGATTCTGCGTTACGGCCCTGCGTTTGGTCTCAAAGCTCAGCGCACAGCGCTCCTCCTGCAGCTCCACAACTCAGATGGCTGCACAGATTTGTGACACTTATCTTAATATTAATAATTATAATGGCGTTAAGTTTCCATTATAATTATTGGCAACTACGGACACGTTTATTCGTGGCTGTTTTCACGTTTATTGCGCTGTTCATATTGGTCTCGTTGTTTGCCGTTTTCTGGAGCGCAACGCGAAGCTCGACGTCATTCAGAGGTAATATATTAACTTGACATTAACAAAGACACAGCGGGACGGATCATCGGGGAAATGATGGACAGGGAGAGACTGAGTAAATCTACCTTAATGACGGACAAATTCTGGGATTTATTATGAGTCTGATTATTTCCAAACCCAAATGAGCAACTTCACGTTCAAAAACGAGCCCAAAAAGGCGCAACCCGCCGCTCATTAAATTTGCAAGCGACTTTAAAAAAATGAAGCCCAAAGCCGCTTATAATAATCGGACTTGGCGACAGAAACTGAAAATAGTTCCAGTTTTTCCACCAACAAAATCTTCCTCCATTGTTTACATTTCTGTCGCATATAAATAAAAAAAAAGAAGATAGTAACGCACAGTGATTTTGATAAGTAACTGTAGTCTGACTACTCGATTTGAAATAGCAACGCGTTATATTACTCGTTACTGAAAAAAGTGGTCCGACGTCAGTAACGCGTTACAAATTAACGCGTTACTGACATCACTGCTCGTAACCATAGCAACAAGCAATTGGAGAAAGTATTATTACCCACCAGATTATTTTTGATAATTCCTTTGCTTGAACGTCTCTGTTTTAGATCATTACTGGTAAATGGCCTCACCTCATTTGATTGTGTCTTATTCATACTGTTCACAGCAGCCCATAAACCTGTTTCATATAAAAAAAAAAAACGTGACACCATTTCAGTAGCAGTGTCTAGTTATTGCTGTTCTGTGTGTCCACCTGGAGTGGAGGACAGGACGTTTGGTGATGTACAATTAGAACCATAATTTATTTTGTATGCACAGCAGCCGTATTGGATTTTCATAATTAGTATGAAACCAATAATCATATTCATTATTCTGACATGGAACTCAGAAGTTTTGCTAACACAATAGCCCTATAAAAGTTTATTATGTTAGCATGAGTTATTATCCGCTAAATAGCCTGTCTTCTGAGGTATATTATGCACAACCTCATAATATATGGATAAGTACTAACTAATATCTTTTAGAAAATGTTGCCGGGGGGCTAACTTCATAATCCTTTCAGTAGTTTCTGAGTATTTTCTGTGATTGCAAAAGATGTATAAAAAGTCACTGCCATGGCCAAAACTACAAGGCTATGTTAAGCTAAATGGAAAAGACTGATGTGTTGCAATGGCCAATATCTGGGTTAACTGAAAATGTTAAGCATGGTAGTGGGAGTGTGATGTTTTGGGCTTTTTCTGCATGAACTAGGAACTTCGCAGATATTAATCTGACCATGAACTCTTCTCAATGCCAAAATATTTTGCAGCCAAATGTTAAACCATCTCTCTGACACATTAACATGCAAATGCTCTCAAACACAACTACAGAAGACCTGAAAAAGAAAGTGATCAAGGCATCAAAACTGCAGGGCCTTCAGGTATAAATGATTGGCCACAAAACTCAACAGACTGAAGAAATGTTATAAAGCAGAGTGGACAAAGTGGCAATACGTGAAAAAAAACTTAATTATTGCTGCTTCTAGCTTTTCAATTACAAGAAATACGGGGTTCTGCAAGCTATTGAATTATATGGGTGTACTTAGTTTTTCTCATGCCTGTATGATGCCAAATTATGAGGCCTATCCAGCATCAATCATCCAGTGTACTCACAGAGTCTATGCACTATAATATACATATATTTATATAAAATTGTGAATTTAAATCCCAAAAAAATACCATCTCACAAGTGTGTAAATGACAAATACTGTAGACAAAACAATTACATATCAATATATATTAAACAGATGACTGTGATATTTCATGTTCTTTAGCTTTTCCACCAACAACAGTGAACAAGAGTAATGTTTGGTTTACTGCAAAGGTCTTAAAAAGCCTTAAGAATATATTGACGCAAACATAATCTCCATTTCATGTTCAGGTTATTTCATAGTGAGGCAGCATGCATCCAGGTTCCCCATGGAAGTGGCAGTGCATTGTGAAAAACAAACTCAGCTTTGAAGTTCTTCACAGTGTCCTTTCACCATCTGATGGGCGGTAAAGTCAATATTAGCCATTCATCTTTCCTTCAAAAGTCCCTTGTGGTTTTTGTCTTGTGTCATGGTTTTAAGAGGCAGTTCATTCAAAGATACAAAGAACCATAAGACACCAGTGGATGGCTTGGGGATGCCCTTTTCCAGTATGAGGCTATTCACCAAGCAGTATGCCCATGAAATCCGAACCGCTTTGTATTGTAATGGAAGCACCAGCTGCGTTATCCACATATATGGAAGTGTATTGGCCAACCTGCAAAGAAGCGCATAAAAACTGGCATTAATGAAAGACTGAGCTGTTTTATCATGTGCTTGTTTGGCTTTTCTCTCACCTGTAGTTCCAGCAGACCCTGAACACTCACAGTGAATATCTTGCTGTTGCTTTCTAATCCAACAATCATTTCAAGTGAACTGTAACAAAAATAGCAAGAAGAAAACAATTTAAATGTGTCACAGTTTTAATGCTGAAGGGACATTTTTATTTATATTATTAGTGTAGATTCAAAAGGTGCTAAAGCTGAACAAATCACTCATCTATTTAAACTCATCTGTTTAAAATGTGGTCATATACTGGAAAATATTATTTGAAACAAGATCTAACATTAAGTGCCTTATAAGTGCCCCTGTAATTAAACAGTGGTACCTTCAGAGTACCCAATCAATACTGTTTAACCCCAAAAGTCCCAAGCTATATACCTTGTAATCAAACTTTAATTAAGTTACCATTTACCAAGAACCCAATCCCAAAGGTACCCCTAAGTACCTCATATGTACTCTGTAAATAAGCCCAAATGTATCATGTTCTATAAGAAATGATTCAGTCTTTTGCCAAAGACAAAAGAGAAATCCTACAACCACTAAAATCTGATGCTACTCCCCTTTGTTTGCATTTCGTTTGCTCAGTGTCTTTTTTAGAGGTGTTTGTGTCATTTCCTGCAATGGTTCTTGTTGCACCACCACAACAGGCGAGGGGGTGAACAGGTTTTTCAACTGGTTTGGATTGTTTGATGCAGGGCAGTGAGAGAAGTGAATTGGTGTACTTGGTTGTTGTATGAATCTTTATCTTCTCTAGTCAAAAGGTCAGATATTTTTTGCAGGCTTAAATGGACATGGTTATGGTGAAATTCAGAGAAGGACTTTGTGTCTGGTTTCTCCTCTCTGTTGATCATCACTATAAATAAATCTTCTGATATGTCTTCCTATTGGATGAAGTTTTCCAAAAATATCCACTTTCTGTGGCCTTTCGGTCTGTTTGTATTATCAGCTGAACATAACATAACAAAAGTTGATTTGTTAATCTTCTCCTGGCTTCTTCAGACAGATCTACAGCATGTAGAAGATAAATGCCTAGCTGCTATCACATGCATCAAAAAGCAAATTAAAGTATATAATCTTCTAAGCAAGAAATCAAATAAGCCAGTTTCTTACTTTGGCTTTGTCCTGCATAGATGGTTGAAATTAATTCTCTGTCTTTGAGCACATAGTGAAGGAACTGGCTTTTGTTAAGTGGAAAATGTGAAATTTTTATTGCGAATCAATCTTATTTGTCTTTGCTCCAACTGCCATCCCAGTGAACCTCATTTCACATTCTCCTCATTTTCATGTGTGGGAGCCGGAGACAGACTGGGATTTTGGCTCAAAAAGCAAAAGTTAAGTACTCTTTTGGGTTAAGCAACCCATCATAATAGTATTATTTATATTTTTCTCTTGTTGTACCACACTAGAAGAGTGGATGTAGAACTCTGGGGAGACATTGGGGAGTAATTCATTTCAACCTTTTTCTCTGACTTTGTATAAACAGACATTTTGAAATACGTGAAAGAACAAAGACTTGCTCTGTTTTTTTTTCCACGCCAGCCAACAGTATTTTGTTCGTCATTATCTGACTCCCAAATCCCAAATAAGGGCATTTCACTATGAGAGCTGTTGTATGTAACAGGCTCCCTAAAAGTGTCAAAGGTGAGTCTATAAACCTTAGTTTGGCGACAGGGACGACTTTTCTAAATGAGGGGACATTTCCCTTAAAGACATGCGCTGCTTTTATGCAGGAAATGCCACACTGGTCCCATGCAAAGTGTAACAGACCACACCTTTAACAGCTCATAAATTCCAGTGAAAGTTGAGGCAGCATTAAACTCTGTTTAAATTTCACCATTTTAAGGCAAAGGTAAACAAACTGTCTGAGCAAGAATGTTAAGCATGCAAAGTGCAATTATTTTGCAAGTTTTGTTAAATTGAATTATGAACTTTTGGGTTTTACTTACCATCAAATACTAACTGGATATAAAATGCAATTACACTGGGATTGTAAATTTGATTTAGATTCACAGATGAGTCTTTATAAGATTAAATGCTTTCCAGGACACCTACGTGTATCTGTGGCAAAGTGATTCGATGCAGATCAACACACGGACGTTGTCTCTGGCTTTAAGCTGACTTTTGCTCCTTTTCACCTCATTGTGATCTGCAAATAGGCAAACAGTTACCATCATACAATCATAGAAGCTTATTTACACTGATTTTCTTTTAAAACTCCCAACAAACTCTCCTCCACATATACTGGCACATCTGATCCAGATGTGCAAAATCCTTGTATTTTAAATAAATTACAAAAATATTAGAAATAAAACTATAAATGCTATATCATAAATGACAAATATTAGCAAATTTAGAAAATTATAGCTTAACTTTTATTCAGAGTGTAAAAAGAGTTCCATGTAAGGAAATTAAATGTTTTCAACAAAACCACAAGTGTTACTTTTAACACAACACAAACTCCTTTTGTATGGAATACAGATACATCTGAAAAAAAATTTAGATACCAAGAAAAAGTTAAATTTCAGGAAGTGAATCTCATATACTGCAGAAATCCATTATAAATTGAACTATTTTGAGCCTTAATTTCTTGTAATTTTTATGATTTATGGCTTACAGAGAATTTTGTGACTTTTATTATATTTTATTATAGTGAAAAATATAAATGCATATTGGAAACTCATGATGCCACACCTTCATCAGCTATCTATGTGAAAACACCAGTGAAGTTATTTTGAGTCTCCATATGATTTTTCAGTCTGGGTTTGCAGGCTACACCGTCATGAGCACAACTGCTGGCTGAACAGATGTCCAGACTTTCACCCTCCACAGGGTAGGTCATAAAAAATCAGTTCTAAAGAAGCTGGTTGTTCACGGACTACTATATCCAAGCATATTCATGGAAAGTTGAATGGAAGGAAAAAGTAAGGTTGGAAAAGGTGCACTAACATCGAGGATAACCACACATTTGAATTCCACATCCCAGTGCATCCATTTGTCAAAACAGTATTGAGTTATTTTTAACCTCACCGTCTGTGTCGACATTTTGCCCCTGTCTCCAAAACAAGCATGGGTAGTGCGCATGAGTCAGAGTTTGCGTTAGAGACCGCACATTTTCCGTCATCTGTGTGTTTTATAGATCCCAAACTTTGCGTGGAAAGTGATGTATGCAAGTTTCAGGGTTTATAAATGAGTCCCCAGATCTTTAGTTAAAATTTCTCAGTACTTCCGAAGCTTCATATTGTGATGCATAAGATTCCACCCCTGCCTATCGCCGGGGTGGTGATAGACAAACAGACCCACAGCATCACAAATATTACACCAGATTTGCATTTTAAATGTCCTGGCATTTTCACAGAAGTCCTCATGCACTTTAAATAGGTTCTCAGGCCCTATGAAGGAAATAGTATCACAAATGTCATCCATGTGTGGAGAACAGTGAGAAAGAGATACTGTTTCACATATTCATCCTTTTCTATAAGCCTGTTCCAATTTTCTTTCCTTTGTGATGGGAGCCTTTACCTGGCATGCCTCCCAAACCAAATGTTTTACCCTCAAGATTCATAAATCCTTACATTGTAACATTTATGATGCTGAAATAAATCTTAAAGCTTTTAAAACATCTTCACTTGGGAACCAAAAAAGTGCAGATGGAACTGGAGTTATGGTTCTCAGGATCTCATGTCATCTAATCTGCTTTTAACAACAGTTTGTAACAGATTCATATCCGAAATGAAAAGCAAAACAAGTGTATTTTCTCTTTTTATTTTTACCTCTGTATGTGAACAGGTAAACATAATCTGAATCAAAGCCATTGCTTGGTTGTTCTAAGCATGTGTGGATAAGGATGATGATGTTTTAACATTTTCAACAAAATCCACATAAGTGCAAGGGTGAGGTCAATGCAAACAACCGCTGTCTCCTTATAATTTGCTTGCAAGAGTCTGAACACGTATATGGGTGTATAGGGGGCTTTAAGGCTTTACTGTGTAATAAATTACATAAAGGAAAGTTACTGTGACGTACCGATGTGGACATTAGCAGAAAACTGGTATATCCCAGTGATTTGGGCTGTGAACCTCCCTGTTGACTGGTCCATTCCTTTTCCCCTGAGAAAAGCTCCTTTAGCAGGCGGCTGAAAACAAAGAAAACAACTCAACTGATATCTGGATGATTTATTATAGTGACATGCTGGTCCCTGTAGGACAACTGCCCCACTGATGACTATTCTCTCTTTATAAATCTGGAAAGAAAATACAAACTGCTTGTTTAAATGTGTCAAAGCTGAGTCTATGAAGATTACTTTGGCAACAGGGATGAGGAATATAAATCAGTTACACTGCCTAAACATAGCAATTTAAAATACTGTCTCAAAAACATTTGAAAAGTGAGAGTTTAATGAGGTTGGACTGACATTGGGATTCATGATACGACATGATCTTGACACCTTCATCCAATTGTTGAATAATCATTTTCGACCTGCCACCAAGGTTTGCAGGAACCTGGAAAGGCATAGAGTTTTCACAACAGAGGTGTGCACAGACATTTTGGGTTGCAGGTTCTCAAATGTTTAAAAATGGCACCTTGTGTGGCACTTGGAAGTGCTGGTTGCCTTAATAGTGTGAGATATTTTACAGTCCACACTGCACTGTAAAAAACAAACAAAACAACAACGATTTCAGAAGGGCAGTTTTTGTCCAGAGGAAGAAGTGCAGGTGCTTTAGCACCACCTAACTTCTGTCTGTGCTCCTCCCTGCATCACAGCATTTATCGGTGGCTGCTAATGAATCCACCTTTTTCTTGCTTTTTTGCCGTTGAAATCCTCATTTGAATTGGAGCAAGCAAGTAAAGCCTGAGTGGGGTTGGCATTTTGTTTTTTGACCTTTTCATACTTTCGCAATTTTGGTCTAATTGTTTCAAGTGTCAGGAGCTCCCTCTCACAGGAGGTCAATAATTTATGCCCACTTTGGTGATGCTTCGTCAACGTGACCTGGAGCTGACTTCAGCAGATAACAGGTGAGCTGAAGAGATCACAAAGAAGTCACTTAGCTTTATCCATTTAATTATCCTGGACTTGGAAGAGTTGGCAGACTTAGAAATCTCAGACTTAAGTCAATGGATTTGCAATCATAAGTAGTGTAGCATGCAAAGAATTGCTACTCTGCTTATGTTAACTGCTATTAGAAGTTGCAAAAGGAAGCTTAAAATTTCAAAAGATTGCTGAAGTTTGCAAAAAATCTATTTTCACTAAATTATATTTTACCAAAGCGGATTAATTCTGACCCTGCACAATTTGATCAAATGCTTTCTTTAAGTCTTCTTCTTTTGACTCTGCAAAATCCTGAACTATAACTGTCTAATGCTGTTATAACATGTTGCCTTATTATTTTATTAAACAGACTGGCATGTAATCATCCCTCCTCAAGCCACAGTATGTCAGCCCGTCCTAACAGCCCATAGTTCTTCTGCATGCTTCTTCTAACAGTCTCTATTTCTGTCCTCTCCACACATTATTCCAAGTCTGAGACAGAGACTCCTTTGTATGCTGCCCAGGGAGTGATGTGTAGGATTGAAAAAGGGGATATTTTTGACCAAGAAGGCAGTCTGAGTCTCAGAATGGCACAACATGTGTTGCCAATGCCATTTACCAGGGAGGGGGGAGGTGGGGGCTGATCCTTTCAAAATTCTCCCACATCCAAAGTAAGCAACAATTACCAAACACTCACTCTTTCACAGCTAAGACAGAAAAACAAAGCAAATAACAGTTCAGAGGAGGATTAGACACAACTCTACTTTTTCAAGTAGGGGAGCAAAGCTGCACTGATTCATAAACATTTACTTGGTTTTAAACAAACTCACTGTCTGAAAGTTCTGGAGCTCCACCAGCGTCTTCTTGTCCACCACCACAGGTCCCTTGAGCTTGCAGTGGAAAGCTTCTTGTATTCGGCGGTGGGAGGCCATTCCCTCCAGTGTCAGGAGGGCTGTAGGTTGCTGGCTGGGGCTTGTTTGCCTGTCAAGTGCTGCTGCCCTCCTTTCTGTAGCCTCTGAGAGGAATACAGCCTGGTTGTTACATTGCAAAGTCACCTCACAGCAAAACTTTAACTTTTCTGTCATGATGTTTTGTGTGCTCTAACAGAACATCATGACACCCCCCTTCCAACCTCCCCCAGTTGGTTTTTGGCAATAAGTTCATGCTTTTTGGTGTCTGGACAATGAGTAGTTTCAAAAACCTCTCAATTGTTAAGTCACAATCCACATAAACCACTTTTAGCAGCAATAACTTGAAGTTGTCACTGATTATGTTCATCACCTTTAAGGACTGAGTTTCTAGGTGCAGCCAAGGTGTTGATGGGATCCATTTCGGTTTATGCAAACTGACTTCATCAGGGTCAGTGCCTCCAAATCTGAGACCCTGGTCTTGAGCCAAAAATAAAATGGTAGAGTGCCTTCTCTGGATTGGAGGAGCCACAAATGGAGGAGCTTAAGTTTCTTGGTGTCTTGTTCATAAATGGTAAATGGAGCAGGTGATCAATGGGTGGATTGGTGCTGCATTAGTTTTTATCTGGATGCTATACAAATCAGCTGATAAAAGAATGAGATTGAAGATAAAAGTGCCCAAAATGAGTTTTCTCCATAGAGTGGGCTCTGCCTTAGAGAGGCTATGCTACTCTAAGGCATAGCCTTAGAAGGTAGCATTCTAGAAATGCTCCCTTCTGTTTCCAGGCTGCATTTCAATACAGCCTGGAAATGCCTTGGGATTCCTCCAGAGGAAATGTCTGACTGACATGGAAAGGAACCAATTGTTTGAAAATAGACTTAGAACTTTTCACAGATAGATGTGTAGCAATAATTGTTTCTGTTGGGCCATCATACATACTGTTAACATCTTGTACTAAAAGCTAGCAAATTGACAAAAATCCTACTTTACAAAGATGATCAGCACCTGACAGCTACCTTTCCTCTTAAATCCTATCAATGCAGGGTTTTCTGTGTAGTAATGTGTTAACCTTTAATCATGTCTTTGAACTCCTGCAAAAGAACTTCCTGGGTCACTTCAGCCCCTGGAAACCCAGGAGGTCCTTGAGGGCCTGGGGGACCTGGAGGACCTGGTGGTCCAGGCTATTGGAAGAGAAAAACAGTCATGCTTTGAAATGAATTATTCAGTTATTCTTTTGTATAGATAATCAGTCATAGTAAAATTTCTTTAGAGAGACTGAAAAGACAGCTTATATTTACCAGAGCTGGTCTTCGTTTGCGGCACTTTCTGGGGAGGTTTCCAACTGGACGCTTGACAAAATCCATCCATGACCCTAGTGGATCCACCCGTTGGTGATCAGAAGTCTGCAGCAAGGAAGAAGACTGTCAGTGATTAAAGCCCATAGCTAGATTTATCCATCCATTTTCTACAAATACTTCCTTCTGTTTACATCTTTGTGAGAGATTTTCACAACATGTTAATGAGTAAGAGACGAAGTTCACTCAACAGAGTATAATTAAATTGTTTCAGGACTGGCCCTCTTTTTTGGACATCAATCGTCCCACCATTGCTTAAACAGAAGTTATGCTAACACAAAATCTATGAAAAAGCTAATGTTAGCTTAATTTCTGCTGTAGCAATATGTTGTTATGTTGTGGCTTAGGTATTTTGTTAACCATGTGAACTGGGATTTGATTCAGAACCTCCTAATGAGGCAGTAGTACTATCTAGTAAGCAACTATAGTGCTTCAATACGGAAATAATAAGGATCTAAAGGCACGATCAAGAAAAAATCTGCAACTTCTGTCTTATGTTTCTCATTGATGCAAATGTATTTGAAACCTTTTTTTTCTTTAAAGCCTAATAAGTTTTTTAAAGAAAAAATATCTAAAATGTTTTCAACAAACTAATCATTCATTTTACAGTAAAGTAATTCTACCCAGTGGAATGTAATGCAAAAGAGCCACAAAGATTAGTACAAAGTCATTATTGTTTCTTTTAAAACCACTTTTGGAAAAGCTCATGCTAAGACACAATTAAATGGTGCCAGACAGCAGGGAATGGTCAAACAAGGAAACCTCCCCCTCTCTTCCTCTCATAACTCATCAGCATCAAGGCTTTTCACACTGGCATTAGTCACTGTCCTCCTCATGTGCTTTTTTTCTTCTTAATTAATTCACACAGGAGTCCCGTTTTATACTGCCAATCATGAAAATGTAATTACGCCTCAAATGTTTTTATGTTTTGTCACTCTGTAACCCCAAACTTTTATGTATTTTACCAGAAATGAAAACAAGTTGTGCAGAATGGTGAAGTAAAATGAAAATAGCTTCTGAATTTATTGCAAATAGCGATCTGAATAGTCTATTGGACATTTGTTTTCAGGCCCCTTTTTTCAGATACCCACAAAACATATCTTTCAGAGTTCACATAATTTAAGATTAACAAATTATAGATGGTTATTTGCCTTCAAACAGGACAGTATCAATAAACATACAAGCAGAAAAATGGTTTGGATGAAATCACATTCAGTTGTTCAGTCAGTCTAGATCTATGTCAACATAAAATCTGTTGCAAGACATGGAAACTGTACTCCAATCTCCATCTATCCTGTTTTACAAACAGGAATGTACAAATATGTCAGTCTGAAAATGTCTATCGATAATTGCAGGGAAGAGGTTATGCTAAATCAAAATGCACTGCAACCTTTTCAGATTTCAATTAGTTAAAAAAATTGTTCAAAACAACATTTCATTTTCCTTCCACTTCACAATGAAACACTACTTGGCATTTACTCTATCACATAAAACTCCTGGAAAAGGTCAAGGAAAATGACTGTACATGCAAAATAGCCAAGGAGGATTAATGCAAATATACATCGTAAAGTTTGTGGAGTTTTTCCACATAAAAATTTCAATAAGCACCCTGCTGCTCTATGTGATCTCTATGTGTACACAACAGACTTCATTTACTGTAGTTTTTGATAAGGAAAAAAACATTTCTCAATGTTTCTTTCCTTCTTCTGAGTCAGAACAGTGGTTTTCTTTTTTAAGTTTTGATTTCAAGCCCTACGAAAATAACTGAGCTATAACAAGAAAGATGGCAAATATATGCAGAACGTGGATAAGTTAAACAGTCAGTTTTTTATTACTCTGGAATACCTCATTTATTATCAATTACAGCGGCAAACAGACTACGATCTGTTGGAGAGATAAGGAAGCACAAAGGCCTCTGGAAGCAATGTTTTTTTATGTCCAGTGGTGCAACTGGTTTATTTTCATTTGGGTAAAATGAGAGGCTGAATGAATTCCAATTAAATGGAGCTTGAATGTTACCCCAACTTTTCCCCCAACATCCAGGAGCCTTCAGTTGAGATAGAAGAGGAGATACAGACGAGGCTTGGAGGTGAACTGTCTGAAATGGAATTTGTTTAGGTTTGGCAGCAGAACACGGATCACTTATCTACTAAACCAACATGCTCCCTTCTGCTCTGCTGAATACATGCCTCTTGTTGCACTGCAACAAAGTAACTCCTTGTTTGTCTTTGTAATATGCTGCAGGAAAAATCTTCCCTTTTTTATGTTTTGGGATTTGTAGCACTTGCTCCTTGTCTCTCACTGACAGCAGACAAAATAAACAGATTCTGCGCCGGCTGCCGGCAGATTGTTGTACATGCTATTTGATGTTGTTTTCAGGTTTGGAAATAGATAAAAACTAAAAGCAATCAAGTGTCAATAAAATTTAATATTGGGGTACAGTTGGGTAGAAAGCCCCTGAATTTTATAGTTTAGAAAAATCAAGCATTGAATTAGTTTTTCAGTGTTTGCAAAAATCAGATGTTAAGAAATACAAATTTTATATTAATTAAGAATTTTCTTTATATTTTTGAAAGGTTTTTATGACACTTGTTACTATTCAAGGGTAGCTTGGTAGCAAGAAGGGCAACAAGAGAAGGCAAAGACAGAGCACACAACAAACAGCCCTGGTTCAGGACAGCTGGGTTGAAAACGATGTGGTGTGCCTGCTTAGTCAGGTGCCAAGTGGCAGCCACCAAAACCCACAGTGACAGTTAAGCCAACTTCTGTTTCAGCACACATTTCATTAAGTTAACTTCCCATTTTAGCATAGCTTTCATTTTAGCATAAATTTCGATAAGCTAACGTTCAGTTTTAGCATAAATTTCTTTAAGCATAGCTTCCATTCTAGCGTTAAGCTAAAACTAGGGTTTTAGTATAACTTCCGTTGAGGTATTTATGGTTGTGTTGTGGCTTTCACATTTCTTTTACCATTCTGAGCCCTTTGTATGATTTTCTGTCATGTGTAACGAACAAATTCAACTGTTTCCTTAATGGAACCTGGGGTGTCATGAAGCTAATAGAGCTACAAAGTTATAGATCCAGGGAAAGTTCTGACTAGGTTCCCAAGGCATTTGGAGGGGAAACAGGTTGACAGTACCACAGATCCTTCACCTTACCCAACATTTGCCATGTGGTGCTTTGCAGTATGGTAGTTGAAAAGTTTACTCTTACAATTTTAGAAATTAGCAAATAGAAGTCAGTTCTTTTCTGGAACCATTCCTTGGCTAAAAAAAATCAATATGCCTCAGTTAAATTACATGGTTCCTGTTTTGAAGCGTATTAAAGAGAGAAGCAGAAGTCTACGCAATAATTTCTTAATGTTCCTAAAATTTTACTGCCATGTTACTATAATATTGCAATAAAAACTATTTCAAGGCTATTGGTTCAATCAGCAAAACATTATGGGGTGCACTTTATGAAAAAGTCCTGTTAGATATTTTCTTCTGCTCCTATAATAAAATATGGCATGCTTAGACTGATTGTTGCTTTTTCCAATTGTGTCATCAGACAAGTCAGTCACCATGTGTTTGCAATGGCCCCTAGACATTAAAAATAAACCGAGAGCTCCCAGACTAAATTATATGTGAACATTTTTCTGCCAATCTCTAGACTCTGAAATGAGCCTTGAAAAAGCTTATATTAACAATTCCTATAATAATTTACCACAGAGTTCTTTAACTCTCAATAAAAATAGCCTTTTTGACATCCAGAAAGCTCTATCTACTCATTTTATTTATTGAAGCACCGTGAAATCGCACTGTTCCTTTTGAGTTTCAACACTTTGAGAGTTGCCCCACACGTGCTACATTAGAAAAAAGGAGAATCCTTGCCAAGATATCAGTCATTCTCTTCAAATGTATAAAACGCAACATTGTAATTAAACCATTAAACTATTCCCCTCAGGGATTTTCTGTGCTCAGAGAAGAAAGGCTATAACTAAGGTAATTATTACCTTCATTTTTGAGCTATGGAATAACAGCAAATCATTGCATAAATAATTGAATCATCAAATGAAGGAATGCTCAGTTTTTTCCATTAAACACACCATGTTCCTGTCTCTTTTTTTTGTGTGTGTGTGTGTTTTGGTCTTGTTTCTCCATACTATCAAAGAAATATAAGCTGTAGTGATGGCTGGGATCACACATACAGCATCCAAAAAAAAAAAAAAGCCTGATTTATTGTATGCAAGTGGGAGTAAGAACTTCAAAGAGTGTGCACATGCATATCCAAAAAAAAGAAGAAAAAAAACCTTTCTACTGCTTGCTGTCAGATGCTTTCCATCTCTCACGGGCTGCTTTTGACTAGGGTGTGAAGTGAACCACGGATTCCCCGACATTTCTTTGCATCTGCTCGAGCAAGCCCTGAACAAGTGAGGGAGCGAACGCAGGTATGAGAGCTCAGAGCTGATGAAGAACAGAGGTGCTCTGTCTTTGATCAGCATTGATGTGTGAGGGCCTTAAACTTGTCTCATCTATCAGCAGTTTCAAGCACACGCCCTCCCAGCACGGTGCGTGAGAATGTGTCCGTTATCATGTGTAAAGGTGAGAAATGTCAAGTCCTCCAGACAGTTGTTATCCTTGTTGAGGGGGTTGCTAAAGAATGGGGAGCACTGTGTTCTCTGGTGGGACAGTAGTCTTACTTTTACCTGACAAAAAGCCTGAGTTCAACAATTCTGCCATAATCCTCTTTTATAGAAGGAATCCTGGTGAAAGATCCTTGATGGCACTTTTCATCTTGTTTGATAAAATGTTAAATCCAGCAAGCATTTAGCAAAAGGTGAAGACGAAGTTTGACAAAAGTGAACAGGAAATATACAATATTTTAAAATTGGCATAAAAAGTGTCTTTTCATGATAAGTTATAAGTTAACCAATCCTGAATTTTATTATTTTAATTTCTCTAATGGAATGGATAACCTTTGAACAGAAGACTATATGATTAAATATGAACACCACATCTAAGAAAATCTAAATGTATTTCATTTACTCTAGAAATGCTTGCAGCAACTGTGCCTTAAAATACATTAACTAATTGTTTAACTATGTTGTTGTCAAGACACCTTTGAGAGCTTTGATCTTAAGGAGTTTTATTCTGGTTAAATAAAGATTGAAGAAAAAAATATGTACAGTTTAAACCATCTTAGTGCTAACACAGAAATTAATATTTACTCTCATGGGGGTAAATATTCAGTGGCAAGGAAAACAAATTAGTGATGTCTTGATCAGGTTTTTCTGCTCCTGAGTCAGAGTCTAAGCCATTTCATTTTGATTTGAGAATGGGTTGATATTGAATGCCAATCCAATAAGTCAAAAATACATTTTAAAAAATAAAGAAGTCGCTATATAACGCCATCACTGTGTGATCCAGACAGTATGGAAATAAATATCAGTACTACAAGGCAAAGTCTATTCCAATACTGGAATAAACATAACTAACCTTAGTGTAAAATTGAGAAGAGAAATTAAAAGCTTTTTCACAGATTCAGACTGATAATGTTACAATATTTTTTGTTTGGAGTTTCGGATAAAAAAAACAAACCCAAAAGCTGTGTTTTTCTTTTCCTTTTCTTTTCCATGTTCTGCAAAATGTTAAAAACAACTGTTGTACTTCATGAACTTTTGGATCTTTTCTGTAAAATCTTAATCATAGATATTTCTGGCAGTCAAATAAATCAAGAGACAATGCAACAATGCTGCATCCTTGATGTTTCCACATAAGCAGGCTTTGTTTTTCCACTGGTGACTGTTCTGGTAATCATAGCGGACAATAAAACATATTTTTATTGTTTTATTTTTCATACTTCTCTCTGGCCGGGTGGTTTAGAGGTTTTGGATTATTTGGTGAAACAGTTGTAATCATGATAGATTGTTCACACTGGGCCATGAGATTTTATTACCCGGAGAAAAAAACTCTTCTGTGTTCACTGCTTTTAATGTGTTTTTCATGTAGTTTGGAGAAAATTAGGTAGAATTTATTTGAAGCAATAAAACAGGAAATATTTCCCTGGGGCACTGTGCCACCTAAAACACAAACACAACTGTTAAAACATGTCTCTCGGGCTGCAACCAGATACTGCAATTCTACTCCTCTACATGCAGCTCCTGAATTCCTCCAGCTTAACTTATCTTGTTTTCACGTCAGCGTTATGTGTTTTCCTATTTGTATTTACACACGAGACGACATGAAACATTTAGCTGCTGATAAAGAATGTTGCACACGGAGGTTTAAGGTTGAGTGGGATGATGGAAAGTCTTTCATAATCTCTTGTTTTTACATCGCTGCTCTGTTCCCTGTGCAGTCATCCATGCATGAGTTGGAAGGGCCCAATGTGTGGCTGCTGCCACCCCAGCAGGCAGGGATCCCCAGGCTTTCCGGAATGAGTTTATCCTGTTAACCTGCGTGCATCCCCGCCATCATACATCCACCTCCGTGTTCCCCATCACTACTCTTCAAAGAGTCAGATTACCTTGTGGGTTTGTTGCGGGAGAGCTAAATAAGGATAGGCATGCAATGTTGACTCTGTGCTGTTTTCACTATTCTGTTGCACAATGTGAAAGCATTCTCTGCAGAACATAATCACCCTGACACACATTGAAGTTTCTGTCAGTGGTTTCATAAACATTTCAGGAACACATTAGAATGTTTGGGTGAAATGTGGTCCGACTGTGTTATTGAGAATATTGGTGAGAGATTAAATAAATTTACAAACAGTAGCTTGCTAAACTATTGACCATCCATGAACACATTCCATTTCAGCACTTTGAACCTTTATGTATTAGGATTTTATGGACTGCTAACAGTGTTTAAAAAACACATAGGTATGAGAAATTTTTATATAAAGAAGGCAAAGAGGACAAGGAGATTTTTTACTGCAATTACTAAAGTTGGTTTCACAAATTATTTAGTGAGGGCAATCACAAACAAATTAACAAATAAAATACAATTAAGTTTATGGTTGTAACATTAAAAACTGTGAAGATTCAAGACTATGAATACTATTGAAAGACACTGTATATTTGCCTGATCACCAGAGAAAATCTTGGCCTTACCCTTCTAAAAAAGCCAATATAAGATTAAAAGAAACATGATTGCAGGCTAACATCTGTTGTCTGTACAAATTACAGCTCTATTGCCGGAGTGAGTGCCCATTTTCCCTGTGGTAGGTAAAATGAGAAGTTGAAACGCAGTAGGATCCCGATCCAGCCCAGAAACAGAGTTTACTCTGTGATTTGACTGTAGGCAGAACATCCATCTAAGCTCATCAGGGGCTCTGAATTGAGTTTGAAAGCATTTTCCTTTTTCACTTTCTTGCAGCTTTCTCTGATGGATGGGCTGAGTCGTAAGAGCTTGATGGATGCAAACAGGGCCTACAGCGCGTTAAATTTCCCAAAGCAACGCTAAAAGGGATCTATTGGCAAGAAATACAGAGCAAAATTTCAAGCTATTTGTTTTTAATTTAGGATTGGGAAAATAAAGATTTTAATTGTGATAATTATGCTGGTTGCTGGATGTGCCATAATATATCCATAAACAACAGATGTCTTTCTTCTGTACCACTTTAAAGCAAGCCTTTCTTGCTTAACATTTAATGACTATCATAACCAATTGGATATCATAAAATCTACTGTGAAATTTACAGAATGCAAAAATATTTTTCCTTTTTAAATTTACAAATTCTTGCCTACAGAAAGAATCCTGGCCAATCTTCTAATATTCTACCAACAATGTTGCTAACAATAACTTAGCACACAGAAAAAATATTTTTGAAGGTCTCACTATTTTTTCCCGTACATATGCAAAATCTGCTAGTTTTGTTTATGCATTCCTCTATTCCTCCTCAATTATTAGTTTTTGATTATCAACCACTACTCATAAATCACCCTCTCATCTTTACAACACCACATACCTGACTTAATCTCGAATGCACATTTTCTGAACAACAAAATGTCTAAATGCACATTCAATGTATGTGCAGGATAAAGTTGAAATGTAGCTCTGTCTTTTTTTCAGATACATGTGAACATCTATTAATCTAAAAAACAAATCTTGGTGCAGTGACTGATGCATGAGCAGAATCAGGAAAGATTAAGAGATTTCCATAAATCTGACATCAATCCAAACAGAACGACTGCACTGTGTCTGCAGGGGAAAGACAAAACCTTTTGGTTTATTTTGCTTGCAAATCCCAGATGTGGTGACAAAAAGACTGTTTACGACTTGTTTCTTTTGCAGATGACTTCATGGGGTCATTTTCTCAGCGTTTAATAAGTGTCACCTTGGTTGTTTTCTGACACGCCAACACAATGCCATGCAGACTGGGGACAGTTCCTGTTAGGCCTAGAATAAGAGGAGCACGTGCTCGCCCAGTGGTCTTGCTTCCTGTGGGACTTGGCCCTGTCTCCTATGTGTGGGCTGATTCTGAAGGTTCCACACGGTGCGGCATTAATCATCACCAGGGATGAGAGAAAGGAAACAAAAACCTTTGCTTCAGGCTAAACCCTGCTATTACTCAACACGCCAGGCGTGATGTTTGACTTGAGTCTCTCCATTACAGCTTTCATAGATCCCTCGCTGCTCTGAAGCAGTGACAGATTCTCCTCATCTTAAGGGAGGATCTCTATAAGGCCTAAATATTTGACATTGTGCTCTAAAACTGTAGAATACGACAAGTTACTGAGGTCAGGCTTGTCTGAAATGTTCATTCTCTGCACAAAAGAATCCCTCTTGTTACAAAGACGACTGCTGGGATTTGTTTCAAACGAAAAATCTTCAGAAGAATGCTGGATCCAACTGGACGCTGCTAGCAGCCCACACACAGGATTGGTCAGATAGACATGCAATCATTAGAACGGTTTCCATTGGCCACAAAGGGGAAAAAATGTAAATGCAGGTGTAAATATTCGACTGGTCAGAGAACACAACACGCCGCAACTGGATGAGCTTTTACTCTGAGACCTAACAGAAGTAGGAGAGTATAAACATACAAACTACCATTAACAAAAAAGTTTGTCATATTTCAATAAAGTGTGCGAGAATTTATTTCACCAAAATAATACTATTGCATGGTACTTAATTTTTATATTCCTTCATAAATAACAACGCATCCTTGCTGACATTCAGCCACTGTACAACCACAAATTTCATTTTGGTGAGTAGGATTTTAAAAGATAGATTGGCACAAAGTGATCTGTAAATGTGAATTGGGAGAAAATAAATGCATGCTTTCTCTGGAGGAGCTGCAGAGACCCACATATCTGGTGGGAAATTCTGACAGGAGAGTTACTGCATTTAAAGTTTGCTTTTGATATACTGGATACTATAAATGTGGGAAAAGATGCTTTCATGCACACATGAATCAAATGGGTTATTACCAAATGCCTTTAGAGCCAGGCAACATGCTAATAACTCAAACAAAAGAATATTTAACTCTTAAAATGGCCCAGTGAAAGTTTAAACCTTCATCCAGTTGAGAATCTATGCTAAGGCTCTAAAATATGAGTTCAGAGATGCTGTCTGTTTAATTTTACTGATCTTTAGCTATTTTGCAAAGAAGAATCCATGTCAGTCTCTTGATCTGCAGAGTCCAAACTGTTTGCAACAAGGACCAGAATCACAAAGTTGAAAGGAGCCACATTGTTTTTCCGACTCGAAATGCAAAATAATTTGGTATTGACTCAGGTTTCAGCAATAAGTCAAACATGCAACATTTTAATGAATCAAAGTAGAATTATTTTTGTCTCAATAAAAGGCAGACAGTTTCCCTACTTCTTTGGAAAAAAGTGGGGATTAACCAAGTTTAATAGAAGAATTAATGTGCTCATATTATTTTGTTTTTCAGTAAAAAGTAAGTGTTTATAGACCTATTTACTATTAAATTCAAATAAAAAAACATGTCTATTAAAAGAATAATGCTCTAAAGAAAGAAAAGTGTTGTTCTGTTTATATTTTGTTGGTAATTTTTATTACTTTATGTCTTTTATTTATTTCCTGAGAATCAGACACTTCCAAAAATGTTCCCCTCGAAGCTTGTCAAAGAGAAAATGAAATGTTTGTCACATTGATTCATAACACAACATGGAGATTTTAAAACCAAAATTTCTCATCCTCACTAGACTTGACCTTTTTAAAGATTATTGGGATTTGAATAAACCTGAACCTATCTGAATTGAACTGGAAGAAGAATTAAATTTATCATTCAAATTTTTATGCTAAAAATTAACAGAAGTGCTCACTTGAACAGCAGTCGAGTCGGGCCCCACAAAATTGTTCCAAGGGCCACTCTTTGGACACCAATGCACTTTTGATTTTTACTTGTAAATAATTTAAAGTAAATAAGTTATTTACGTTTTGCTTTGGTCTGTCTCATAAAATTCTGATAAAATACATTCTGGTAGAGGTTCTCTAACAACAAAATATTAAAAAATGTCTGAAAACTATTTCAAGGTGCTGTCAGTTTGCCCAGAGAGTGATTATGTCATTAACGTCTGATTGTGGAAAATGAGATGAAAAGAAAAGGGGGAGGCACCCTGGCCTAATCCTCACTGAGGTGTTCCCTTTCAGGGCCCTTTCTACAGGGCTTTGTGAGGGGCTTACATGGCATGCTGCCCGACTTTTCAGGACCACGCCGCTCCTATCAGATGTCCCAGACACAGTGGAGGCAGACTGGGTCCATGCATGACAGAATCGATGTGCTGGGAACAACATCGCCCCAGGTCTTTCAAAGGTGACCTATTGTGCTTCCTTGATCAGGTTAGGATAAGTCTATGAGCTATGCAAAACATGTTGATGACATTTTTGCACAAAATCAAGCTAATGAGATTTAAGTTTGCTCTGTTCTGTCTATTTTGAGTGCCTTTCAGAACAAGCTGTTTAAGGGTGTCTTGTCACTTCAAACTCAATAAACTGCTGCTGGCCAAGGCCCCCCAGCACACTTGAAATGGCTGCAAACAAATGTGCCATTATACAACCATACATCTTTGAAAAGCAGAAGTAGAGCATCCTGCACAATCAACAAGAATGCAGCAAGAGCTTTCTGAATGGTAGGTCATCAACAAAACACTTGTCTTTTCCAGCAGCAATTGTACAGCAGTACAATATTGCAACTCCCAACTCTTACAACCCAAAATTGGGTCGTAAGATTTGTTGTTACATTTACTTGAATAACTTTTTGGGAGAAGTGTACTTTTAGGTGTATATTTATTATGCTGTACATTTTAATTTTGTTTGAGTAATTTGTCTATGAAGCATCACTACTCTTCGGTGAGTAAAATTTCTGGATACTCCATCCACTAAGTATTTTCACTAAATGAAGAACACCATTGTTTTCACCAAGCATTCACCAGTTTCATGGGAAAGTTTTAGAAGTTTGAAAGATGTTTCTTTTGTTATTTTGTAATTATGTTAGTAATATGAATTATTTTCTTTTTGGTCTATAAAATACCAATACCAAAATACCAAAATGTTATACTCTGGTCTGTGTGATGATACCTTTTTGTTCTTACTTGAGTAATCTTGGATGACTACTTTTTATTTTTTCTTGAGTAAAAATATGTTGAAGTAGTTCTACTGTTACTTGAGTACAGTACTTTTGGGTACTCTAACTTCACAAAATGAAAAACAAGCTTGTTTTAAAAAAAAACATACAACTGACAAACTGTGCTTGAGTTCCATTTAGGTTGCTAGGTGATGGGCTGGGCTTTCCCAGGGTTGCTAGTTGAGGGGTAGAGCATGTTGATTTTGATGTTATACTTGGAAGGTTTTTTCCAGACACCAAAAAATATTAACTTAGTAACAAAAAGCAACTGGGTGGGTTTTGCAAGTGCTTGAGCTGTTTTTAGAAGTAGCAGAGACCCAAATGGAAGTCCAAAAGCATTCAAAATGTGAATTTTTAATAATAAAAAAAAAAAAAAAAAACTAGCTTTTCCAAGCCTTGCCACATCCTGTGAGGCACCATGGTGATAGGGGGGGTTTGCAAAGACACCACGCAGGACGTAGCACAGAGGTGAGACATCGCGGAGGCTCAATCTTCAACAGGCTGCAGGGTCTGACATAAGGTCATCCTTCATAGCTGCTGCTTTTACAGGGCTAACCAAGTCAAATAAACAGGGGCAAGCCACAGCCACCTACAAAGTGTTCTTAAAGATACAAAGGAGACCTGACTATGTGGTTTCAGGACGGGAGGAGGGGTTACCACGAGACGTGACGACTGGTATATAGGGCAGTGAGAGCTACATGAGAATGCCAACATAATGGGTGGGCTGAAAGCAAAATAAATACCACGCTGGAAACCACCAGAAATATGCAACACCAACAAGAAAAACAAGAAAAACAAAAATATATAGTCGGGGGGCAACCGTTGCTCCTCTTTTTTCACTGAAGTGAGTGTTGAGTTCATTTTTTCACTCAGGTTACAACCACAAACTTCAATGGATTTTAATGGATTTTTTGTGCAAAAGATCAACAAAATGTAAAACAAAACTGCTTTCTGTTTTCTTTTATTTTACAATTAAATATTTGAAAAGTACTGAGTACATTCACATTCTGCCTTTCGCAGTAATTACAAGACACTCCTAAAATGTCTTGTAATTTCAGAAATTAGTCAAAGAACTGTCTTCTTTAATTCTTGCCTACTATGCTTTGAAAATAGCTCAAGCTCAATCAGAATGGAAGGTGCCTGAAAACTTACATTTAAGTTTATAAACATGCTTTGACCTAAATCATTCCAGTATTTTCTAGATACATTTTCTGGGTTATTTTGTTACTAAAAAGTGAATTTCTGCCAAAGTCTCAAAACTTTCACAGCCTCCAATGGGTTTTTCTGTGGGATTGTGCTGCATTAAGCTCCATCCATTTTCCCTTTTACTCTGACTGGCTTCCAAGTTCTTGAAGAAAAGCTTTTCCACACCCTGATGCTGCCCTCACCTCCATGTTTGGAACGGTTGTCCAGTCAACAGATTCTCCCACCTGAGCTGTACATCTTTGCAGTTCATCCCGACTTATCCATGTTTTAGTAAGTTTGGAGTTATGCCATTCTATTTCTATCTTTGAATGACTCAACAAATCATTGAATAGTTTCTATTAAAATAAGGGTGCTATAATATTTTTCCACGACTTTACCTCTGACGTCTGACCTGTGCTACTCGGCCTTCACGATGCTGTATGTTCACTAATGTTCTCTAATAAACCTAAGAGACTTTACAGAACAGCTGGATTTAAACTGAGTTTAAATTACACAAAGTTAGACTCTACTTAGGGAACTTTTTAAAGGCATTTGGTGAAAGTGAAATTTATTTTTGTGGGGACTAGATAAAAGGAGAATTTGAGTACAAACTTGTTCATTTTATAAAATCCCAATGAAATACATAGTTTGTAGCGCTGGTGTTCCTTTGGTAGTTCCTGTATCTAATGAAAAAAATAGCTACTTTTAATCCCTCATTCTAATGCATAAATTATCTGCAAGTAATAGCACCTTTATTTGTTTACTTGGGCTGGAAAATTGGACGAAGACACCCACAGCGTGTACTAATTGATGCAAGATCAGCCTTTGGATGTCCACATTCCTAGCATGCCTACGGTAGTCATCCATTCAGGGATTCACACGTTTTTTTCGTCTGTCACACATCCTGAAGCTTGACCTGTAGGGGCACACCTGTCCTGTGATGCTTCAGCCTTTTGTCGCACTTTACTTCCTCCAAACAGAACTTCACATCTGTGGATTAACCTTAGACTCTCATTTGAATTAGAGCAGGGGTGTCCAAGGTGATTTTATTCAGGAGCAGGGACTGAATTCAAGTACAACCCAAACTTTTCATAGGTTCTTGGTAAAAAAAATAATTTAAAGAAAAGAAAAAAAATTGTAAACATGGGTTTTTCTGTTTCACATCACAAATATCTGCAACTTTCTGTCGGTGAATCAAATACACTGCAAAAACACAAAATCGTACCAAGTACTTTTGAACTAGTTTCTAGTGCAAATACCTTGGTAGAAATAAAACATAACTAAATTACAAGGGTCTTTTCAGCAAGAAAAATGATCTTATTTTGAGACAATAATTTCCTAATATTGATTAAAAAGTACTAATTCCATTGTCAGATATTTTCCCCTTGTTGTACGTGAAATAATCTGCCAGTGGAACTTGTACTTTTTCATCCACATAAAAAAGATATTGACTTAAAACAAACCATATCTTGTTGAAAAGTCACTTGTATATTGGTTTTTAATTATTTTAAATCCACTAAGATATTTGCACCAGAAACTAGACCAAAAATACTTGAGATTTTGTGTTATGCAATGTACCATCCAAATAAAATGTTTTACAGTGTGCAGATTTAAGACTAGCAGTGTGAAACTCTGCTCCCTACCTTGATGCCTCCGCTGACCTCCTCACTGTTGGACAGAGTCACATTGTACGATTCTGTGTGTTGCGGCGCAGCCTCCTTTGGCCTCTTTCGCTCCTTCCTGGCTTCCACCCCGTCCAGAAGAATGCACTGAGTCCAAAACACGGCAGCCACCACTGCCAGAGGGCCACATCCACACCTCATCTTTACACTTCAAATCAGCACCAAGGCACCTGAGGGAAATCTTGCAGAGAAGTTGAGGACCAGAAGTGTTTTTTGACAGAAGGTGAAAATGCTAAAGGCTAAAAAAAAACACGTGAGGAATTAAGTTTCTGAATGTCCTTGTCCACAAAGTTCTCAGACTGAGTGGTGCTGCTGTGTTTCCTCCCCTCTTGATGAGCTCCAAGCCAGCACAGCCTTTGCAGGGGCACGCTAAGTCAAGCCAGACAGTCGAGGAGGCTTACTCAACTATGAAATGTGTGAAGCAGAATGGTCCAGGGGAATGACAGAGAGGCACAGAACTGACAGCAAATAAAGCCATTAGTGAGATTTTTCACGCTTTCTGCTCTGTTGGGGGGGAGGTGAGGTGATTGAGGGAGGGCACAGGGGGCAAAAGAGGAGAAGAAAGTGAGAAAGAGAAAGAGAGAGGAGGGGTGTCCAAAGCAGAGAGGGTGGGCTGTGCGAGCCGCTGGAGATGGATGGTTAAGTTCTCTTTTTTCCCTCCTGCTGGTTTTTACACTGAGAAGAAGTTCCAGGATGCAACAAAGTGGTGCAAGATCCAAAGAAATCAGTTTCCTTAAAAAAAATGTTTCAAAAAGCTGCAAGGACAGCACTTAAATCAATTAGTCTAAGGTCCAGAACTGCTCTTTTGATGCTTCTCCTTGAAGAATTAGTCTCTCCTGTCTGCTTCCACAATAAACTCAACAGGTAGCAGATGCCTGACGCCGCTCAGGTGCTGCTCACTGCTCCAACTAGTCAATGTGCAGAGTCTGCTGGGCTGCTTTCTGCCTGTTCCACTGCCCTTTTTTTCAGTCTGATCTGAGTCGCTCCTTTGCTCTGAGCCTGCAGGAGGGCTCACTGTGGCGTTTTATTATCTCCCTTTCTCCCTCCCACCCCCCTACCCAGTCTCTCTCTCTCTCTCTCTCTCTTTTTGCTTTGCCTCTCTCTGTTGGCAACCATATAAGCTTATTCTGCTTTACTCTGTTTTATCTCATAGATGAAATGGTTGAGATGAGAAGGCTCTTTGGCAGACAATAAAGTTATGTGTGTTGCTTGCATGAATTATTGTATCTGTCATTTTGGCTCAGAAATAGCTTTCTCTTTCAAACTCTTGTGTTTAGATCTGGGATGGAAATAGAAACAAACATAAAGTTTTAAGTCACCACAAGTTCAGAAAAACTTCCAGAGATCCACATGGGAGCATATTCCATCCTGAGCCCTTATTTTTAATCCCTAATGATGCTCATTGACCTTTCTCTAGAAAATACACACATCTTATAAATTTCCCTGAATACAATTCTAATCTTAGGAAATTATGTGTGTTTTTCAGATACAATAATCTTTTATTTTTGCGTAAATGGAAGTTTCTGGAATAATTAGTGTATTGGTTTTCACTTTCTAACTTGCAATTTCAGACAGCTTGGTCTGTTTGCTCCTATGGCATTAAATTTGAAAATAGGGACATCTAGAGGAAGCCAAAGGAAGTACACACTATGCGTCATCTCAACCTGTATTCGCTGGCACAGCTGGGTAAACGTAGTAGGAAGCTGTAAGGTACAATTTCAAGTTTCGCCTATGCAACAGAAATCCGGAAGTAGTTTTACATTATAAAACAAGAGTACTAAAAAAAATTCAGTCTTTCACTTTTACTGAAAAAAAAAAAACATGAATTGGACAAAGTGCATTTTCTACAGAGGAACAGAGAACGAAAATGTAGATTTCAAAGATGCTTAAATTTGATACTTACTTTCATTCATTTTATGATTCATTAACAAAATACATGGATATTATTTTCATTATTTAAAAAAATTGAAATAGGGTTGGACGATATGACAATATTTTGTTGAACTATTTATGATAAAAATAATTAAAAAAAAAAACAACATCAGTTGCACCAGTCACATGAATAAGTGTGAATTGTATCACTTAACTGCACAAACTAACTGTATTTTACCATATTTTTGAATTTATTGATATTTATTTATGCTTTCATGTAACAAACATAGAATAACTCCAACAATGCTGCCAGTTTGTTTTGTCTTTTTTAAAATCTCAATAATTTGAATTTGTCGTGAGAACGACAAATTAAAATTCTTACTAGTCGACAAAACTGAAAACTTTAAATACCCACCATAAGTTGAGGCCAGATGACCGTTGTCTGCCTCCTGGGCCCGTAAACAACCATGTGAGGCAAAACTATCATAAAATCTTTACGTAAAGGATGTCTCGCAATCTTTTTTCATTGGCACATAATTAGTTTTTATTATATTAGCATTTATAATACCATTTACAAATTGTTGAACTTAAACTTACCATTAATTTTGTTTTGAAATGCTGTTCCGGAAGTGGTAGCTCCGAATACGAGTGGTTACATAATTCATTAGAACAGTGTTAGCCGCTAACCAGTTCAACTGAGCGACCTGGGAAATTATCGGGAAATCGACACCATTTTTCATCCTTCCTCTTGTGTTTCTTTTCTGTTGACGTAGACAGAACTGCACTACACTTTTTAGAGGGTTTGTGTCGGACGATCACTTAACTCCGGAATCGCAGAGTGACATCTTGACTGGCTTACCGCAGGTCTGTGGAACTATCAAACATCAACGCTAGCTAGCTGCTGATGTGTTTCCAGTCTTCCGTAGAGTCGTTGAAAGTCACTTTTACTATAATTGGAAATGGCATTTTAGTGCCAGGTGGATATTTGAGGCTATTTGCTGACAGAGAAGGCGCTAATGTAGCTAGTGACCACGATTGTACTTCACTTACGGTTGAAAGTAATTCGAACTGCGTGCCACAAAAATTGTTTTGCTTTTTGTGCTTGTTTATTACTGCAGTAGTACTATATAAACAGTTGGAGGATCAGTTTAAGTTTTGACCTTGTGAATTGGGCTGAAAACCCATCACATATGGAATGTTCAAAATCAATTATTGATTGTAAATTAGATCACAAACAAGACATTAAAGGCGTCTTTACTTAGTTTACTTAGCTGAGATTTTCTTGTGCCTTTAATAAAAAACTGAGAAAAATAAAGCCTTTCGTCAACTACTTTAGTAGTGTTCAAGTAGGATCAGGGTTGAGATAGCTTTGCAGTCTGCTTGGGTAGGGAAGAATTAAGTTCCGTTCAAACACTGTTGAAACAATAGTATTATCGGACGGAGTATTTAGGTTTTAAAATTTGTTTTTTTTTTTTCTTTTTTGTTGTTGTTTGTTTAAGTTTTTTCCTGTCACACAAAGACAGTCTGAATAAGGGTTCACAAGTGGGATTTTTCAGTGGGCGTGTTGAGGTACAGAAAACTCCGAATAGACGTGAATGCGGCATTAAAGTTAAGGCAACAGTTTGATCAATGATGAATGTACAATCTACAAAAATTAAATTGCATAAATAACAATTTTATGAAAAGCTGAACTCTAATTGTGTAAATCACCAGAAGAATAGTAATAATAATATATTGCTGTCATGAACAACATAAATGACTATAAGATTTAAGGATATCAAAAAGAAAACTTTAATTTTTTTTGCACCTATAGTTTTTTGAATGTATTAAAGCATTTTCAGTTTACAGTCGTAGATTTTGAATTGAATTAGATATGAATTCTTTTCCACCTTTTTGAAGGAAAATAATAATAAAGAAAACTAAAAACTTTGGAGAAACTGAATAAATACAATTTCAATGTCTATCTGCATCTAGACAGAGACATTTTAGAAATAATAACCTGTCCTACCCCTATTCCTGAACTTTTTTATGTTGTCAATGACTGTGAAAATTAATTGATTTAGCTGTTTGATGTTTAAATTTTGGAAAAATTGGTGTCCGCAGTTAAGAGTGATGTCAGCCCGCCTAGATTCTACCATCTTGTTTCACAATTTACTTGGACTCTGAATTCACACCAACTCACAGGAGGAGAGGTTTTGAAATAAAAGCAATTTTATACATATGTGTGTGTGTGGGTGTGGGTGTGTGTGTGTTTTAAATATTAATCTGGAATAAAAGGGATATTTATTTTAGGGCTGCCACTAATGATTAGTTTAGTTATTGAGTATTCTGACAATTAACCAGATAAATGCAGATGTGGAGCCTTCCAATGTTTGAAATACATAAAAGCATGCAAATAAACAAAAATGTTTTTAAGTAAGAAAATGAACATTTTATTGCCTAAAATGCAATCACAGCTTTACTTTACAGTTGCATCCTTTACAGATGTATCTTTTGTAACAAAGGATACAGCTGTAGCAAAAAAAAAAAATAATAATACTTCTAACATGTGAAAATATAAGCTCCTTATTTGTTTGCCTTAATAATAGAGTTCAAGGCTGATCTGTTGACTATTTTTGGATTAATAATTGGATAGCAATTATTAATTACTGTTTTGAGTTCTTTTTTTTTTTTGTTTTGTTTTCTTTTTCAGCGTTTGAAGGTGGTGAACCTGAAACCTGTCCACTTTAGGAGTTCTAGTTAGAACATATTAAGATACTTTTCTGGTAAAAGCAGCAAATCTTTATATTTTTGTCCAGTTTTGGCCTAACTGCTGCTCTGAGTATGATGCTCTTTCAGCATATGGCCCCTTTTTGAGTCTGTATGCTCCAATTTACAATTATTCGGTTACTAAATTAGTTGACAATTATTTCAGTAATTGATTAGTCACAATTATTCTGTTTAACCCATAGTTTATTTAAATTTCTGAGGCATATCTAGAGATGATTCTATTTTATTTCTAAAAACTGTATATATTTTTTGTTCAATTTCTCAAAGCTGATCTGGTTAAGCTTTTGCCTTCATGTTTTTCCAGGAGCTATCATGGCTCGTTGCCGAGATCTGTGGTCCAGGAACCTCCTGGCTCTCTCTCTGCTCTTCTACTTCCTGCTAACTTTAGATGTACACGCGCGTCCAGCCAACATGTCATCCTCCAAGGATAAGTCTCTGGCCTCTAAGGATGAGAACGAGATCCTTCCACCGGACCACCTGAATGGGTTAAAGATGGAAATGGATGGCCACCTTAACAAGGACTTCCACCAGGAAGTGTTCCTGGGGAAAGAGATGGACAACTTTGAAGAGGATTCAGAGCCAAAGCGGAACAGAAAGAAGCTCATTGAGATTTTTACCAAGTAAGAAATGTATTTCTGGCACTCTAGTCAGCTTGGAGTTTCTGTATTTCTGAGCTAGGCGCGATAAGATCAGTTTGCTGTAACACTGAAGGTCACGGCTGAAATTGCTAAACATTTCAATACTGAAACGAAAGAGTATCCTTTACTGTTCTTCATGAGGGGAATCAGCGATGGAAGCTGAAAGATAACCAATAAGATAAAAACAGCAGAAAGGTCAGTTATACAACATAAAAACTGTAATACAGCCAAAGTTAAAGCCAAGGAATCTAGTTAGGGGTGTGTTGCAATATTGGAATACTGCAGAAATACTGTGGTTTTGTAAATGCAGAGTCACAGTTCTGCTTGCTTCAGACCTCATTTATGTTGCACAGAAGATGATGGTGGAGGAAAATTTAAAGGGCCAGCTCAGTAACCACACACGTACGTCTGTATTCCAGGTAAATCTGTTGTGTTGGTTCACCTTTAATTAACGTGACAACTTAGAAACAAAAATGTTTTTAACTTTCTCTTAAATTCAGCCGAAATCAGTCTAGCAAAGAGAAAAAAAACGCATTTTTGAAACGTGATGACCTGATGACCTAAATGGATTCCATGGATTTCTTACAAATGACGCCGTTAAATGAAATTTGTGCAATTTTTTCTGAAGAAAGAATTGTTTTGTCAGAGTCCAAGAACAACCTGCAGAGTAAACAAAGTAATGTATCACTTCTAATAACTAGTCGCATTTCAGACCTCTACAGTGTCAGTTGTCTTGTTTTCTTAGTGTTTGTTACACCTTTGCAAAAGTGACAGTTATGACAGTTAAGTGATGAAATCTTGAACCACAGAAACTTCAGTTTAGAGCCTGTATTCTCAAAAATACTAAAAGTAGCTTCTACTGGCCTCTTTTAAGGACAGTTATTTGAATTTCCCAAATTGTAATAATTTAAATTTAACTATTCATAGGGATTGTGATGATGGCATTTGACAAAATGCAATGTTTTTTGTGTGTCTCATAATTGCTTGTGTTTCGTTTTTATCATGTAAAGCCCTCTGAACTGCCTTGTTGATGAAATGTGCTGAACAAATAAACTTGACAAATTTTCTTGGAGTTTTACCTCGGTAAGATCAAATTTATTCACAAAGCATCTTAGGCTTTAAGAGAAATCCTAATATGACAAAATGTTTGGAGTTGTGAGGAGAAACTTTAGTGAATTTAAGAGTGTCTTAAACAGGGAAGATGGTGGAACGACCAACAGAAAGACGAGATATAAAATAGATAGGCACTGCTCCTCTGTCTTGCTTGGTTTTCATGTGCTATATTTAAAATTTTTATATTGGCCATTTCGACAGATTAAACAGGTTTTTACAAGCAGGCAAACACAGTTAATTGCCGACAGTGGAGCGTCCACATTAACGTCAAATATTTGAGGTAGTAAAATGATCAGCATGGCAAGAAACGGCGACAAATTGGAGTAATGATGGTGATGTAAAAAGGTGCAATCAAGCGAGGGCGGCAACTAATTTGATTTTATTCTGATGATTAAAGCATACGAACCCTGCAAAGTTTTATTCATCTGACTACGACTGGATAATAAATCAATAACAATAGATGTTGATATAGGCATATGAAAGCCACACAGCATTCTGGGAGATGTAGGCAGAGGAAAACTTTAATAGCTCAATCTCTAATGGCCAGGTTAGCGGCATTAACTAACTCACTTACTCACTCTTTGGTTACCTACCAGCTCACTCACTCTTTGGTTACTTAGCAACAACCTTTTGAGTAACTGGCACAGCAGCAGTTTAAGGTTTTGCCACTGTGCCTCAATGCTACTTAAAAATAAACAGTGTGGAGTGAAAAATGTGGATAAAACAGCAAAGGTCATGCCACCAGTTTGGCAGTATTTCAGATATGATCGATACAGACTGAGACTCTTATACCTCTGAACCAGGAAGGGCATCCTAGTTGACCTTTTCTGTTCCCATTGTTGCTATTTTTGTTTTATAAGCTTGAGAAAAAGTTAAGACTTAAGATTTTTCTTTTGTGACTTCTCTCGTTCCAGAGTTGATGTCAACAAGGATCGGAGTGTGAGTGCCAAGGAGATGCAGCACTGGATCATGGAGAAGACGAAGGAGCACTTCAAGGAGGCCGTGGAGGAGAACAAGAACAGTTTCCGGGCCGTTGATCCAGATGGGGACGGTGAGATTCTCAGATTGATAAATATTTAAAATGTACTCATGAGCTAAATAGTTGTTTGTTTTTGCTATTTTTAGGTTACGTAACATGGAATGAGTACAAAGTCAAGTTTCTCGCCAGCAAAGGTTTTAATGAAACAGAGGTTACTGATAAAATAAAGAAGAAGGAAGAGCTGAAACTGGACGAGGAAAGTAAGTAGTTTTAATGGTTTGGTGTTAAATGACGAAAGGCTTTATATCTTTGTTATAAACCGTTTTTCTTGTTTTTATCCCTGCAGCTCAGGAGGTGTTGGAGAGCCTAAAGGACCGCTGGTTTCAAGCCGATAATCCTCCTGCTGACAAGCGGCTGGATGAAGAGGAGTTTCTCTCCTTCCTCCACCCTGAGCACAGCAAAGGCATGCTCAGATACATGGTGAAGGAAATAGTGCGAGACTTGGGTATGCTAACATTTTCTAAATCTTTGTTACATAAACCTGCTGTAAGTCTTCATTGGAGCTAACACAGATGGGGAAATTAAATGTAAAAGGCTGTTTTGTTTTGGTATCAAGGAACCAGACTTGCTGCAATCTTTAAAAATGCTAATTTTTAATGTTTCTAGATGTTTTATTTTTTTACAATAGCTGCTGATTGGCTGTGGTGCTGCAATTTAACCTCGAACCACTGGTAAAGGTCTAGCTGGTTCAGTTTCTATAAATAAATGACGTTGAAATATTAGATGTTAAAATGCTCTCTGGTTTTAATAATTACTGTATAACGAAGGATAATTTAAGCTAGAGATTCACCAATCAGATATTAATATCTGGATCGGTACCAATATCGGAAAAAAATCCAGCTCAGATGTCAGTGACAATGTGCAGAAGTATTCAAGCTAATTCTATGAGTTATGCTCTGAGCAATGTGTTTTATTAGATATTTTACATTATATTTAAAATTCCTATTTGCCCTTTCTGAACCATTTGAAAGGTTTGTTGCAATTTATTTTTTACTTGTTTGACCAAGATAGTCAATTCATTTTTTTTTCGTTTTTGTCAATTCAACTTTTTTTTGGGTATCGGATCGGTATCGGCCGATACTAAGCCTTAGATATTGGTATCAAAAGTGAACCAAGTGAATCAGTGCATCCCTGATTTAAGCTATGCTGAGTGTAATTTAAAGGTGTCCTGTGTTTCTTCTTCAGACCAGGACAGAGACTGGAAGCTGACCCTGTCGGAGTTCATCTCTCTACCTGTGGGCACCGTGGAGAACCAGCAGGGACAGGACATCGACGACGACTGGGTCAAAGAGAGAAAGAAGGAGTTTGAGGAAGTCATTGACTCGGACCGCGATGGCATCGTAACCATGAATGAGCTGGAGGTGAGTCACAGAAGGTCACTTTAACATTATCTTCCACTGATTACTATGTTGCTATAGCACTTTAGTATTGGTGCAATTAATGTTTATTACTAATGTTTCAGGTTTAGCATAACTATAATTTTAGGTCATGGTGGTCACCACTGACAATGCTTTCAAAATTTCTTTTCTATAATTTTGCTCAAATGGCTCAAATTTTAAAAAGGGTGTTCTAAATGTTCCCGTCTCTGTCTCCCAGGCGTACATGGACCCGATGAACGAGCACAACGCTCTGAACGAGGCCAAGCAGATGATTGCTGTTGCAGACGAGAACCAGAACCACCGTTTGGAGCTGGAAGAAATCCTGAGGTACAGCGAATACTTCACCGGCAGCAAGCTCATGGATTACGCCAAAAACGTGCATGAAGAATTCTGAGCACAAAACCTTCCCTCCTCCACACACACACACACGCGCACACGCACACACACACACACAAACCTCCTAAATTTGATTCAGGGACAAGTCAGGATCTGTTGTTTGTTTTATCCCATCACTGGCTTTTTTCCCCCAAACATTGAAAGTTAACACGATGTACTTTCTGTGCAACATCAAACGGTAATTTGGGGATTTTGTCTTCTCCAAATAAATTTCTTAAATTGTGAAATGTGTGTATATGATGAATTTTAGCCCAGATGGTACTGTTTGTGTTGGGTGGTGCAGCCATTTCACCAGCATGTCTATATACTGTGTAAATATTGACATTTGTTGCATAGCCATGTTTGTTGGAGAGAACAGAGCTAATTGGATGTAATATGGACAGTTAGTCTCATTTATAAGTCATTGCTTTGAGTTTTTTCTAAAATTAATTTCTGATGCTCTTCTGTGTCACAGTAGGAATAATTGGATTGATTAAAAACCTGTTAATGTTCCTAAAAGCTGCATCAGTAATATAGATATATATATATATATATATATATATATATATATATATATATATATATATATATATATATATATATATATATAGATAGATATAGATATCACATAGATATTCATTCAAACTAGCTAATTATAAAAAATAATTAAGAAAGAAATTAATATATTACCAGTGGTTGTTACTTTGATGAACAGAAAAATAAATTGCATCTGTATGCAACATGTCTATTTTCTTTTATAATGATTAAAGCTCTGACTTTTCCAACAGGAGCTTAACTTCTTTATACTTTTATTCATGTGGATGAAGATGGATTTTATTTATTGACTTGTTTAATTTTGAATGTTTTAATGCCTTGCACTTATTTACTTTGGGTGTCCTTGTGTTGGTTCCTCATAATTATTCAGGTTTCTGTGAAATTCTCTGTTTTGTTTATTTTTTAAGTGCATGAAGAAAAAAATTAAGTCCACATGAAGCGTTGGAGTCCATATGCTGCTGGTTGTGCTGTCCTCAGTTGTGCTGCCCTCGATTCGATTGTAAAATAAGATTTATAATAACAGAATGTTTTGGCTTTTTAAAATGTACAACAAATAAACATTTATCAACCAAAACACAACTCAATATTTTTAATGGCTTTATTTTCTGTGTAAAGAAGCAAACTGCTAAAAGAAGCTTTAGAAATCTGTATTAATCCTGTAGTTAACATATTAAGTTAAAAATTAGTGCATTTTTTTCAATGAAATCTGAATCTTTTATTCTATTATAAAACTGACAACATTCTAGATTTACTGTCTACACTGATACACGTTTCTACTTATATATTAAATACAAGTTTAAATGTATTCTTTTTTTCTACCATTAACTGACTTCTCCCAAAAACAATCGTAACAATTTAAATTGTAAATCAGTGAAACCATATTTGTAAACTCATTGTTAAATGTATTAATTTTTTAAAGTGCGGCTATATTGTAGTTGTTTAATACTTCTTTTTACATACTTTCATCAATGCCCTTTTGAAATCACTGTTGATTTTTGCCATAAGTTTCTGTTCAAACAAATTTCCAAGTTTTTTTCTAGAACATTTAAGATCAACACTTCTATTTTTGGAGGAAATGTACTTTTTAAAAAATATCCAATGCCCCTAATATGCATTGTACAGATTCATACTTACTCCACATTCACATAAAATTCTTTATAGAAACAAAATGCACAAACTTCCCAGTCTTCAATTCAGTATGGAAATTAACTACCAATTGCAGAGAAAAATGTTTAACTTGTTAAACTTTACAGAAATGTTTAGAAAAATACACCAGTGCAGATGATCTGCAGCAGTTACATCTTAGTGGCTAAAGATGACAGCGACAGGTAAGATATCTTTGGCTTATAACAATCCGCAGAACCTCGCTTTAGAAAGAAATGTTGAACTGTTCCTTTAAAATCACAGAGGCAGATTTATATTTTTGAGATTTTATTGCATACATACAGGTCCAGGATCACTGTGTTTCTCTCTAATGTTGCACATTAATGTACAGACAGCCATCACATTAACAAACTGATGCTTCGCTTTGAAACAGCAGCATCTGAACATTAATTTATCTTTTAGTTAATTCTCATTGTCAGGTTTGCGTCAAATCAAATGCAGTAATTTTTTTTCCCTACAGACTTCTACCTGATTAAGACGTTTGGACAGTTTACTTCACAGACACCACTTCACAAAACAAAAACAAACATTCTTCCAAAAAAATGAACACGTGTGTTGTATAAATTTCAAATCTGACTGAAGAACCGGTTACAAACTTCTGCTGAGATCTACTCCCATAACGTGGCCTCTACGGGATGTTTAAGTCCTGAATTCATCCATAACACACGGCGTCTTTCAATACAATTAACCTTTGACCCCAAAGGTTGTATTCAGTCACATATAAAACACCGACACATCAGTACACAGCACGGTATGTTAACTTTTTTTGTTTTTGATTAAAAGTTAAAATACATACACACTACATTCATTACTGGAACATCTTAAAATAAAGCCTTCTGTCTGGTGCTTTGGTTACAATTATCCCTTTTTTTATAGACAATTTTGTTTACAGCAACTTCATAATCCTTTTTACTTGTTGCTTCTGTCGTTTTATTTATTTGGGGTATTTAAAATGTCTTCCAGTTATGGTGTTAAAATTTCTTTCAAAATTAAAGTTTATTGCTCTTTGAGAGGTTGTGCTTGCGTTATCATTGCACGTCTTGAAAATGGTCTTAAAACAAGCATGCTGTTTATTGCAGTACCTTCTGGGACAATTTATCATCTACCAACTGTGTTATTATGACAGGCCTATTTCTTAATTAGCCTAATTCAATTTTATTTAGGGGTTTTAAAGAACCAATGGATGGCATTTTTTCCTTTTTAAGATTATGCACTATCTTGTGCTGAGGATCACATAGAATCTCCCCAAAAAATTAACTTAACATGACAAAGCTTGAGGGTTGTGTATATTTTTGTAATTATGATGATGGTTTTGAAATCGCTGCTACCTGACTGAGGTTAAGAGGTTGAGCTCTGCTGGATGCTGCGCGCTGATGGCGATCGGTGCTGGAATCTCCTGATCGGCATGACGACTGAGCCGACGCCCTCTTGGACTTAGCAGAAGCTCCGACTGCAGGATCTGTTGGTGCAGAGCCAGAGAGGAAGCTGAGAGGCTGGGCAATAAGGCTTAGAATAAAATCTTTTTTATACCAGATCCGATTTAATCAATTAAATTAAATCAAAGATATTTTCAAAATTGTCTTTCATTTCAATCATCCTTTGTGTGAGTTTTAAGATAGAGTACAGAGACGAGGTTGTTTATCTATGACAACATAGACACAATATTAGCAGAAAAAGGCAGGATTTGACGTGACTACATCAGTTTGTGTGAAATAGACTCAGTTGTTTGCATAATCATTTCAAAGTCCTTCTACACATAATAATTTGATATTAAATATTATCTAGAAAACTTATAACAGAGTAACATTTTAGTTTTTTGTTATATTTTGTGTTGTTAATAAAAAAGACTTTCTATATTTTCCACATATTACAACTTTATTCTCATATTTGAATTAAATAAATCTGATACTTTGTCATGAAGTTGACCTAAAAAAATAGTATGTGCAAAAAGATGAGAAAAAAAATCCTGAATTTCCAAAAATCAAAAAATTTGATTCATTGATCAAATCTATGTGTCACCCAGCCTTAAGCTGATGCAAGCAGTATCTAGAAGATTTTTTTTTAAAAAGGGTGTATTCTTAATAAATAACAGGGTGAACTGGACCTGGGGCTGCTGCTGGCTTGGTGATTGCGCTCTCAGCAGGCTGAGGCTTCACAGAGGGCATGACGACGGCCAGAGACTTGGAGGGCTGGGAGTTGGTCTCAGGGCTCAGCGGGCTGCTGGTGCTGGAAGAGTCGGAGTCGTGGGAGTCGTGCACCGTCACACAGCTGATCACGTTTGTTCTCTGGCTCGTTCCGGAGCTGCAAGAGTGAAGCACCATTTACAGGATTTGTATGTTTTTCTCACAGGTGAACTCGAGCACTTTTCAAGCATTTTGAAGATAAGTTTTCTAACTTTTCCAGCACCAACACTTTGGATATTAAAACAATAAAAATTAACCAAAGAAGACAGTTTTAATTCACTATTACACAACATAATTTGTTAATGTTATTAATTATGTCTTATGATTGTATTTGAGATTCTACAGCAGAATAAACTAAAACATTACAAAATTGTATGTTTTGAAAAATCTCTCTCACACTCAGATTATACACCTGACTGGTCCGACGACAAAACACATTTCAAATTCCCCAATTTCAGTAACTTTGCTTAAAGTTTAAAGTATAAAACAAACTTTATTTTAATTACACAGATCAGTAGGTTATTATGAATAATAAATATTCCTTTCATTGAAACAATCCAAACCAATCATGCTAAGTTAAATTAGCTTCTTTCTCAAATGTACGTTTAAACACAATATGCACAGAAAGTCAAAGGAAAAAATTGTCTAGAAGTACATTTTGGCAAAAAACAGAAATTTTGAAATTAATCTCAGAAATTTTCTAGAAATAAAACAAGGACATTTCTGAAATAGAAAAAAAACTCAGTTTTTTGCCAGAAATGTACTCCTTATTTTCTATCAACAATGGTCACAATATGCCATTGTAGATAATACGATGAATGTGATAATACCTGGTTTCAATCGTAAATAACACTTTCCAATTCCCTGCATTTACTTTTCATATCATTTGGCTTTGGAGTCCTAAACACAAAGTAAACAAAACTGTCTCTGGATATTTGAGGGTTGATGTAAAACAAGGATCTTGAAAAGCATATTTGTGAAGGTTACGTCTCAAGTTCAGCTCACCAGGCAGCCATGACCTTCGTCTCGCCCTCGTCCTCCGAGTCGCTGTGGATGGTGATGATGCTGACGGCGGGACTCGGCGTGTCAGAGATAACGATGGGCTGAGACTGGTCACCGGGGAAAGAAGCGCTGTGGACGACTGTGGAAGCTGAATGCAGCCTGAAGGGGAGGATAAAGAGCATTGTCAACAAGAAAACTTTTCAGATACAAGGACTAAAGCTGTTCTTATTATCCACAATGCAGTTGTTCTGTCCCTGCGACCTCTTTGATATTTTCTTGAAAAATCAGTTGCCTGCATATGTTACACTTTCTAGAAAAAATTATATTTTCGGACTGTGGGAGCCATAAAATCTTAAAGCCTCAACAATATTAGGAAAACTTTCTGATTGTTTTGTTTAAAGCACTAAATTAATGGGTAAAGCACACTTCTACAGATTTTACATAAATCATGATTGAAAACATGAATACTTAGTTGCAAATTTGCTCCAAATTATTTATTAAAATTACATTTTTAAAAATACTTTATTCTAAAAGGCATTTAAATGTCATTGTATTGTGACTGCGTTCCAATGAACCTTATTTGTCAGATTAAGAGAACCTTTCAGAATAATTATTAAGCAAGTCTGAAATCCACTTCTATTTTCAAAATAGGTGTGGGCATTTATCATACCGTTTATCATTTATCATGATAATTTCCATATGGCAAGAATTTTGATTTATAGTCATTATCATAAATTCCAATTAATGATTAACAAAAACAAAAACTGTTCGGATTGTTATTTTTACTATTTTCTCCACTGTTTGTTCAATAAGATTATCAATAAATACCAACATATTTGAATATATAATTACTGCTATATTGCTGTGTGCAGTTTAGTAATTCAAGTCACACTTCTTTATGAGACTTGTGTATGATTGTTGTTTCACGCAGTCACAACCATAGTTACCTAAAAAGGTAATAAAGTGATCTTATCATCGCTTTTGTCGCCATGACAATAGCAGCACAAAATATTGTGATAAAACTTTAAACCCACATCATAAACCACCACTATTGGTTTCATGTAATATTCTTATAGGTTTTCTTTTTATCTGTAAACAGAAAATCCTCATGATTAAGAATTGAAAACAACCATCTGTGTGTAATTAATCTATATCTACTGATCAATAATATTCTGATTTATTGGTATGGTCTGTATATATTTGTGAGTTTAAATCCAGTAATATTCTCATTCTACTCAGACACCTGGCTCTGCTGTCTGCATGTCGGCCCTTCGACCTCTTGCCCTGCTGAGATCTGGCGTGAGCAGCCCCTGAGCTGTGGTTCTGCATGCTGGCATGACGGTTAACGCCAGAGTCCTGCTGGCTGACGCCGTCGTACTGGTTACCATGACGACCCCTGGGGGGAAGGATTAAAAAAAACTTCTATAAACAACTTATAAACAACTTTATTATTGACAAGCTGTATATTATTGTTTAGATCTGGAAAATTTGCTGCATGCGCACAACGCTGGAAGGCTAAAAGACGATTATTTCACTTTCCATTTTACTGTTTTACTACTGCGCTGCTGCAGTAGAACATTAACAAAAAGAAAAGTGGAGCTGTAAGAATTGCAATTAGAAGCAAAGCACTGCATCCCTTTATCTTTTCGATATCACGCATGCATTTAAGATTTAGCATGTTATGTTGACAGTCATTGTCGGCGAGAAGTTTTTTTGCGGGACTTTGTGCACGTGACGTCACATTGCAACGTGTCTATAAGTGCTCATACATCGCGGAGTCGTGAGCTGAACCTACCTCCACCCAGCAGCCTGTTGGCCATCAGGCACTGGAGCCCCTACGGGCGAGTCGGGCACCACGGCCTGGCCCGGGTTGTGGATGGACATGGCAGGCATCTGCTGCCAGGTAGAAGGGATGAGGATCTGCTGAGTCCCTGCCGGCCAGCCCTGCTGTTCATTCACATAAACAAAAAAACAAAACAAAAAAAAACATTTAGTTAAACACAGAAGTTCACATCGGTTCTGGAAGGCAGGGTGACTCACCTGTGTCAGCATGCTGGGCTGGAGGTGGAGAGACTGGGAGGACTGGTTCTGAGCGACCAATGGTACTGAGCTGTCCATTCTTACTGGGTAACCAGAAGGCTTATTGGTGGTTTGGAGACCTAGGTGGAGAAAACAAGCATATCCCAAAAGAAATTATTTCTGAACTAGAGAGCATTGGAGAAGAAAAATATTTTAATCTTCTTCAAAACCCAAACATTCTCTCACCCTGGATGGTTGGAGGGCAGACGATGAGTGTCTGCTGGAACGGTTCTGTTTGGGCGCAGAGCTGGGTGGGTCGGGTCTGCAGAGGAACACTCTGCTGGGTCAGACCCGGGATGTTGATGGTGGCCTGCTGGTAGAGACCCGGCTGATAGTTAAGCAGCGGGACGTTGCTGCTGAGGGACAGAGACTGTCCCCCTGTGGACGCCATCTGAGAGACACGACAGAAAAATGTTCTCAAACATCAGCTGGCACTGCACAGCAACACAAAAAATAAAATCAATACTTCAAAATAAAAATGGGTGGAAAATAAAATCAAAACTTCAAAATAAAAAAAGGGTGGAAAATAAAAACAATACTTCAAAATAAAAATGGCTGAAAAATAAAATCAATACATCAAAATAAAAAAAGGGTGGAAAATAAAATCAATACATCAAAATAAAATATTGCTGGAAAACACACCTTTAAGCATGTTGATTTTGAAAAACATAATTACAAAATAATAAACAAAATCATGTATGGCTGGTTAGCTCAGTTGGTTGCAGCGTGATACTCATGAAGCCAAGGTTATGGGTTCAATCCCCACACTGGCCAATTGAAACATAAAGTCTTTCACTAAATCAACTCTTCAAAGTAGAAGGAAGCTTCAAATTAAACCATAATTCATGTTCATTTTGAAAAACTTTAGAAGTTCACTGCTTTTGTCAAGATCATGTAAGTTTTTCTTACATTGATGATAACTCAGCATCACGTGTGGCTGGTTAGCTCAGCTGGTCAGAGTCGGGTACTTATGATGCCAAGGTTGTGGGTTCAATCCCTACACTAGCCAACTGAAATATAAAGTCTTCAGGAAATCAATTCTTCATAATAGCAGGAGGCTGTATATTAAACCATTATGCACATTGATTTTGAAAAACAATAGAATATGAGCTCTTTACTCAAATCTTCATTGTGGTAAGATCATGTAAGTTTTCTTAAATCCATGGAAATACAACATTATGAGTTACCATGTATTTAAGAAAACCCTGCAGATAAAAAATTTGGACGTTCCCACCTGATTGTGTTGGTTAAGCTGACTGCTGAATGTGACAGTTAGGTTGGCGGCTGCGCTCGGAGTGCTGCTGCTGGCAAACATGTTCTTCCCGTTCTCAAATGCGCTACATCTGCGTTTGCATATGTCCATGTTTTGGAAACAAGACTTCACACTGGTAGATGAAAAGAAAAAAAAAGTTGTATAAATTGGCAAGCAAAATAAGTTTATAACATATCTAGATTGATAGATCTGTTTACTGTGAGCTGTGGGGGAAGTGCAGCAGGTGTGTCATGGTAACAAAAGGATGATTCAGCGTCTTCATGGGTGTGATCCTCTTGTCTGCGTCGAGAGTAAGCATCTTTTTCAGCAGGTCAATGAACTCCCGTCTGTCGGCCTTCTCCGCCAGGATGTCCGTGCCCTCCAGGCTGGTCATGTTTACCTGCAGGAGAGTCAATATTTGTAAAATATCCCACAGCAATCCTGGCAACCCAAAACTCAATGACCATATCATAAATTTACATTTATACCTGCATCATATCATCCAGGCAATTGAAAATGTATTTTCTTGCCTCCTTAGATTTGATGCCCATCTCTGCCTCATGCTCAGCAGGTGTCTGCAGGGGAAGAAGAAGAACTCCTTAATATTGTAGATAAATCTAAACTGTGCCAAAAAAAACAAAAAAACAGTGGAAGCACTGACTTTGAGTCTCCAGAGAGGGTAGCTCGAATCGGGGCCTCGGTTGAAAAAACGACTCGTCTTGGTTCCTGCACTCAGCAGGTACTCTGCTGGGAGACCCTGTGTCTGGGAAATATACCGGATCTGGGGAGAGAGCAGTGCAAGGAAGCTTTACACACATGCAGCCTCATTTTTTTTCCTTTAAAACACCAAGACTTACAAGGTATTTTTGGGAATACAGTTAAAGTTGGTTAACAGCATAAAACAATATGCTAGCATAGTCAAGGGCAGTACTATTCGGTAGCTCAGGGGCATTGAATACAAATGCATGCAACAAAATGATTATAGAAACACATTACAAGTTTTCCCCCATATCAATTATACTCATGCAAAAACACCCCAAGTGCATAAAATGTGAAAAGCTTCCCAGGATGGAAATATTTCCAGACATAGTACATTTTTACACTGTGCAACTGACCCATTCAGATCTGTAGAACAAACAGTAAAGCTCAACCCACAGGTTTAAAGGAGACTTATTATGCAAAATTCTAATTTTGCATGTTGTTATACTTCTAGTTGGGTCTCAACTGCTTCTAAAAACAGGCCAATCAATTTTTTGATGTTTTTTTGTGTCTGGAAAATAAGCCCTTTCAAAAACCTCCCAATTCATAGGTCACAATTGACGGGCACTGAACTGTTACCTAGCAACCCATGCTGAGCTCCAGGACATTTGGTCAGCTGGTTTTTCCACTGTATGTCATGGAAAAGACTATTGATGATTTATCATCCAGAAACCACTTGCTGCATTCTTGTTGGTTGTGTAGGAAGCTCTACTTCTGCTTTTCAACTATGCAAATTTGTACAATTGTGCCTCTGTTTGCAGAGAAAGTTATTTGGATTTAAAGTGACAAGTACCCCTAAGTCAGAGTCAACTTAACCTGTTCAAGGAAGCATAATAGGTCATCTTTAATACAATTCCCTCTGTCAACAAAAAACATCTATGAAGACCAATTTTTTTCTGTTGATTATAAATAGATTTGGCCCAATGTTCCTCAGCCTGAAAGAATATGTAACCTGAATGATCTGAATGGGTCAGGAAGCACATGAAAACTCCTTTACAGTACATAGCATGTGCAGGTGGTGCAGACGACCTGGTCGTACTCTGATGCACCGGGATAAAGGGGCCATCCCAGAAACAGCTCAGCAATGACGCACCCCAAAGACCACATGTCGATCGCTTCGCAGAAAGGGAGACCTAGGATAATCTCTGGAGCTCTGCATATACACAATTACACCAAGTTATTCACATATGAACTGAATTAACTTAGAAATTAAAGAAACCTTTGGTGTGGATCAGATTCCTGACCTGTAATATCTGGACTGGAGGTAGGTGGAGCACACTGCTTTGGAAACATGGCTGGCAGAGCCAAAATCGATCACCTTCACCCTGTACGGCTGCCTCAGAGGGTCAACCAGCATGATGTTCTCTGGTTTTAGGTCGGCGTGGATCAGCCCCAGGCTCTTCAGCTTCATCAGCGCCGTGGCGACCTGCTGCAGGATGGGCCGAATGCACTTCAGCATCAGAGGGCTGAACTTGCTGTGCTTCAGGAAGTCGTAAAGGTTCTGCTCCAACATCTCGAACACCAGGCACGTGTGGTTCTTGTGTTGGAAACACTCGTACGAGCGGACAAAGTTGAACTCATCTGCGTTCTCTGTGCTCAGTCTGCTAAGGATGCTCACCTGTCCGTGGAGGAAAGACGGGGATAAGCGATTCATAGAAGGTCTCAACTACAAAATAATTACTAGGACCAGGCTGTGAGAAGTTTAGTTTAATTATGAGACTATAGTCATGATATTAGCTTAAAAAGTCTAAAGATCAAGAGAAAAAAGTTGTTTTAATAAGAAAAAAAGCTCATGTCAAGATCTGACAAGTCTGTGTGGTTCTTTCTTCAAAATGGACAGTTGTCTGTTTCTATTTATTATCAGTTATGAAAGTATTGTCAGTTTGTTCAAATTATTTCCATACTTTCCATGCCAATGTGTAAAAGACTAAGTATTTCTATTAAGTATTATCTGTAAAACTTATACCAAAGCACAATGCTCAGCAATCCTCATTTAAATTACTTGCTATATTCCATGCCGTAGTCCTCATAAAATTACTACTTCTTGCATAATTTAGATTATTTTCTATTACTTTATTCTCATAACTAAAATTAAAAAATCATAGCCTGTACTTAATATAGAGTTGACCTGAATTAAAAGTCCAAATAAATAGAAGGTTTAAAACATGCTTGTGATGTTTTAATGCTGCCCTTAGTGGGCTGACATCACTCAGCTATGAAAATACAATGAGCAGTGGTGGAAAAATCTAAATTTTCCAAAAATTAAATCTTCAAATATTTGATCAACCGATCTATCAACACTGCTAAATTTGAAATATTCAGCACAACAAACTCACCTCTATTTGCCCCTGTCGTGCATAAGACGGGTGGTTCTTCAGTATTTTAATGGCCACTATCTCATTGGTGCCCCGCTTCCAGCATTTTGCCACCTGCCCAAAGGTGCCCCGCCCCAGAAACTCAAGCACCTCATAGCTGTTGGACATGGAGCACAGGATCTCATGTTGGACCAACTGGTAATCGCCCTCGCTGTGGGAGTTGCTACTTTTGGTGGTGGAGGTGGAGTGAGCAATGGACTGAGCTGTGGTGGTTCCCCCGCCGCCGCCGGCACGGTTCGACGCCACAGGTGCCGAAAGCTCCTCTAGTATCTGTACGCTGTCGCTGCTGTCCACCTCCTCGCTCTTCCTCTTCAAGCTGTACTGTTTTTGGTAAAGCTCGCAGTGTTGGGAGGAGGAGCCTGCATCCTTAATGTGCCGGCTGGAAGAGGTGGAAGAGGAGGAGGAGGAAGCAGGTCCTCGAACGCTTCCTGTGCTGTCTGCAGCTCGCACCACCGTCTGCTCCCTCGAGCCGGCTGTAGGGGGATGGACCTGGTTGGAATTGTACACCAGGTCAAAGTTAGAGCCAGAAGTGGAGGGGGCAGCTGCCTGCGAAGGGCTCTGCTGATAGTAGCCACTGTCCGCCAACCGGTTGGAGACATCCCAATTGGGGTTCTCCACTTTGAGCCTCTTTGGCCGAGAGTAGGCACTGGAGGAAACAGAGGGGGAGGAGAACACCTGGAGCTGCGAGGACATTTCTGCAGATGGGATTGAGACAAAGTGGATACTTTTGAACAAATTCGGTTTAAATGTCAGAAAAAGGCCTGAATTATTCTATTTTTAATTAACTACAAGCACGTTTAAAATACAGCTAGCTACAAGATAGCTATTGGCACAGGGGCTTAGGAGTTTGCCCAGGATTTGTATATTTTTCTCACAGTAAAATTCAAGTAATTGCAACCTTTTATCAAATGTTTCCAGCAGCACACTTTGAAGATAAAACCAATACAAATGAACTAAAGGAGACAGTAATAATATCTTGTTATACTATTCTATGTAGTAGGGACAAAGAAAAACAAAATATTAGAAAATTTAAAGTTTTAAGTATTATACTAATTTTATGCTAATCCTGCATAATACTTAATGTTCACTATTGAAAGTAAACATTCTTATGTTAACATATTAGAATTTAAGTGAATGAGAGAACGAACTCCTTATAGCATATAGTTTCCAATTATTATTGTTAGTGTAATAAACACTAATAAATGGAGTAGTAATTCCTATTAGTAGCACTTTCGCTATTGATAGCATAGCCTAACTTTAGCCTAGTCCTGAACAGCCCTGAGTTTTTTTTAGTCTAAAATATTTAGACTTTCAGCATTGCAGACAGTGTTAGGTACTATTATCTAATATGCTTACATTATAAAGTTAACATTTCAAACTTATTACAATAAACTTTGAATACCTCTAGTGCTGTGCTGAACAATATATAAAGTGTTTTGTCACCCAAATGAAATCAAATCTAAAGGTGTAGTATAATTTGTAATAGAAACAAATGACTGTTGTAGATTTAGCAAATGTCTGCACAGAATACCTGTTGAAATATTACTGCTGAAATCTTGAGATGATGTGGCTGATGAAAAGATCTCAGCTGAGGCCCACGGAGTTAAAATTAGAAATAAGTCCTAAAATGCTATATATTATCGGTTTACTACGTTTTGGTTTTCTAAGGTGTTGAACATAATGTTTATTCAATTAAATGTACACAGTGACCAAATTGTCTCACTCTCCCCACCCCCATCTTTCATTTGGTGTTTATGTAAATCATTCCTCTCCTAATTGCAAGATCAGGTTATGGTGATTTTTTTTTTCTGTTAATAGTTGTGAACTAACCAGAATAAAACTTTTGATTTACTACTGCAGCTCTAATTTCCACGTTCTGGTAAACTGATTAACGTTTCCATTTTAGTATGTCGTTACTGTGCGTTTGTGTTTGTACACATAAAATGAAGTAGCCCAAGTATCCCTTTTAGACCTTATCATGCAGGGAATCTCCAGTTTTTTATGCTAACTTCCTGGGTGTATGTTTTAATAAGCTATAAGACATTTATATCAAAAGACGCAAGAGTGATGCTCTGCAACCCTCTGCATTTTTGCCCCAGTAACCCACAAGGGACAAACCAAAAATATTAAATTACTTATGTTATTGCTATTCAACAGTAATGCACATAAATAAATATAAAAAATAAACTAAATGTTGCTATGCTCAAAGCAAATGTAAGTGTAGATGAAAAGGTACTTACAAAGAAAAGAGCTGCACACCAATACATTATGTCAAGTTCAACCAATATCACATGAACCTACACAAATTTCCGTCTCCAGTGTCTACTGAGCCAGAATAAAATAAAGCACCAACAGAGGATGACATTACCTGGATTTGTTGAACGAGCACACCGTCGCCAATCTGACATCTAAGGCCTCAACATATTCCAGCCGGACTCTGTGCGCCGCTGCAGCGAATCAGCTGAGCCCTGCGCAGCGAGCGAAGCAGGGACTAGCTAAGCTAATAACAGCCGGCTACGAGTCATATCTGACCCGAGTCCACAGGCGCATCGTGCATCCAACGAGCAAAACCTCCACTGTGACAGTGAAGATGTCACATATTTTTACGATAAGCAGCGGAGCCTGGACCGAGCACCATCTTCACGGATCGTCGGCCTGCTTCCTGCCTTGCGGACGAAACCAACTGCAAGTCATACTGGAAGTAACCAAAGATTGTCTATTTTAGCCATATCAGTCACTTCTTAGCGCTTGAACTTCATCGCAAACTCATGGTAGTAAAACTGCCAAAGATCGTCTATTGCGACCACATATCTTCCTCATCTCTTCTTCAATCAAATCACACATACAGTCGAATATTGTTCGCGTATGATTCTCGTAATTTTCTTTTTTTTTCTTTTTTTCTTAGTTTGGCCTATCCGTCGTAATCATTTAGGCGAAAGCGTTGTAATTTTCACAAGGCTTTTGTCCATTACATTATTTAAAACAAAAATTCAACTTTTTGCTTAAATTAATAATTTTTGAAATATGAAATTCAAATATTTTTTGTATCAATATCACCCTATTTTTCCGGAGACTTGAAAAATAATCAGACCAAATTCTACCTCTCCTAAGACCTTTTAGGACTGTAATGTAAACACTTGGCACTCATTTTGTTCCAATTTAATAAAGAATAAATTAATTAATTTAAATTTAAGAAATTATTACAGAATTGATTAATTTTTTAACTTCCATTTGAATTATCCAATTGATTTAACAAATGTAATAAAGTTTGTTTTGTTTTATTTATTTATTTTGAGATTTTTTATGGTATCTACTGGCCTTGTTATGCAATAAAGGAGCAGGAAATAAGAGAGAGAGCGAAGGGGAATACATGCATACAGAATTTTGGGTTTCTTTTCAAAATGTGCAACCCATAATCATCAAAATAATTAATTAAACAAAATAACATCAGCTTCACTTTCTGAAACGAGTGGCAAAAAATAATCTTCCACTTTTTTGAACCACGCAAGTAGTCTTTCACACTGTGAAATGATAGACTTTGGATTTACCAGAAATAATCATGTAAAGTTTAAACCATCTGAAACCAATAATTTATTCTTGAAGTTCATTATTAATGTATTTGTATCTTGACATTGAGGCGAGCTGCTGCAGATAAACACACAAAAGGTTCAGATAGTTATTGACATCTGTAAAATGTTCTTGAAACCCATCCATCCATCTATCCATCCATCCATCTATCCATCCATCCATCCATCCATCTATCCATCCATCCATCCATCTATCCATCCATCCATCCATCCATCTATCCATCATCCATCCATCCATCTATCCATCCATCCATCTATCCATCTATCCATCCATCCATCCATCTATCCATCCATCCATCCATCCATCCATCCATCTATCCATCCATCCATCCATCCATCCATTTTATGTACACCCTTGTCCATAGTGGGATCAGGAGGGGTGCTGGTGCCTATCTCCAGCGAACGTTTTGGGCGAGAGGCGGGGTGTTCTTGAAACAATAATTCAAAATCTGTTGAATCTATGTTGTAGTAATGACCAATATGACCACTGAAGGGCACTGCTGTTCACCAAATAAGAAAACGCACAAGAATGTGAAAGAAAAGTTTTTATTTGCACTCGTCTCTCATTCAAGATATATTAACATTTTATTTTGCTTCTCCAGCATGCTTACAGGACAAAAAGACCTCATCTCATAGTGGTAAAGCAAGTTACATTCAAACAAAAATTTTACAAGGACTAGACCAGCGTAGTCAATGCAAAATAGAAGACATTTATCATCAAAATAGACGGCAGATTAAATAACACTGGAAGAATATGATAATAATGATGGCTAATGTAACACTTCCTAGCTGTATTTGAAAGTTTAAGTATGAAATGTAATGCATGCATGTAGAAAAATAAGGTAATAATGAGATTCCTTCAATGATCCAGACAGAATAAATTGGTAAATATATACCATTACAGGCAAAACAAGTAATTATCAAACTTTTTGAAGGAATAATAATGTTTTTATAGTCATATTGAAAAGGAGAAGACCAGCAAATCCTCAAAAAACAAAAAACATTGTCCTACCAAAAAAGTCTTTTCTGAGACATAATTAAGCACATTTTTAAGGCGGGATAGGAAGTGGCACACTATGATGAATGATGAATAGCTTCAGATTCTTCCTCCAGGTCACTTGTTATTGAATCTCAAGTATGAAGGGGAGGCAGCCTTCCTCTCCAGATATTCAGAGGACTACCTGAAGGAGTGTCGGAAATGCAAACTCCTACGCTTCAGCTTCTCCGGGTTGTGGGAGGCCATATGGGAAAACTCTCTGAAGATGTCAATGTATGTTGTGTCTCCTAGTAGGACACAAACAACAAAGAAACATCAATGAAAAATTATCTCATGAGACCAGGATCTTTTTTATATATCTTTGAATGGCCACAAAATAAAATACAAGGGGGAAAAGAAGAGAAAACACAGAAAAGAAGGTTTTGAGGCACCCTGAAGCTTTCCCTCATTCAGCTTCCCAAATACTGGGCATTCATCCCTCTCGTTGCTACGGTAACCATTGAATACATACACACAACAAAAGCAGCCGTGCCTGTGTCTGAAAAAGCTTCCAGGAGTTGCAATGTGAAAGGGAAACAAACTTTAAACTTTTATCAAGTTTCAAACTTGGTGCTCAGAAGAAAAGCATTTGCAATTTTACTATTACTACTTTTTTGCCACTCCCTATTTTTAACACACATTATCCGTTTCTTTTAAATTTTCCCTCACTTTGGATGCTTAACCTCAGCTCCTCAAAGCTTCACTCTTCCACCCATTTCTTTCTTATTTTTACTCAAACTTTTATCTTAAAGTACAAAAAAAATCACGTGTTTGATTTAACTTTATTCAAAGCTGATCAAAGTTGTATAATTAATGCTTTTTTCCATACTAAGTTATTGTTTTAGGTTCCCGTTTGGATTGCAGAAAGTATATTAAAAGCAGCAAGCTTGTAATGAAAAGTTTATATGATGTTTGCCTATGTTACAGTATGTTACAGGATTGCTGTAACTAAGTATGCTGGTTTTGAAACACTTGCAAAATGGTGTAATATAAATAACTTGAATTAAGCTGAATTGACAGAGTCAATATTCTTCTACCCTGGAACTTCATATTTTCCTACCAGACATTCACAAACTTCAAACTATTTCATTAGAATTTTCTTGTGATTGAGAAAAAGAGCAGAGCACTTTTGTAAAATGGTAGGAAGATGTGACATGGTTTTCAACTTATATTTACGAATTAAATCTGAAAAGTGTGGCATACAATTGTTCTTTGATCTGATGTCTCGAAATAAAATCCAGTGCCACTCATCATTGTGCTAAGGCATCATATCATAGGTCGGATTTTTCCTGCAGACACAGGGAGGCTGATGTTTTATGATGATCTGTCACATAAAATCACAATATAAGACATGCTTGTAGTTTTAATTAAAATGACAACATGTGGAAAACTACAAGGAAAATTATTACTTTATCAAGGCTCTATGACTTTCTCGTGGAGGTTTTGACAGATAGGTTTTATGTCAATTGTGCATAGTAATTAGGTCATGCACTTGAAGATAGTTCTTCAACTTTTAGCAAAGAAATAGTAATAAGGTTAGTCACAACACAAAGAGGTTAGTGTTTAGACACACATTGTTTATTTTCAGTATCATTTCAAAGAAAACAGAAGGAATACATATATAGAGTTAATAAGCACAAGTACAGAATATTTAGAGAAACATTTATTGCACTATTCAAATAAGTTTTACAGATAACAGACAAAAAGTAAAAAAAAAACATATATGAGGAAGTTAGAAAAAGAGATGCCAAAAGAAAGATGTGTTAATAGAAATTAGTATTCACTACAGTCACTGTACACACACCACAATGTATACAACACATAATCGTTCATTGGCTTATTGGAAATGACTGTTAGTCACAACATTTTTCACTTGAAAACTAGGAATTTTGTTGTGAGATACCGCCAACAAATTAGAAAAAGGCTGCATGAAAAAGTGCTTCTGGTCTATCAATAATGAGAAAGAAGAGAAAATGAGAGGGCTGCTCCTCTCGTCCCCACAAACGCCTGCAAAAATATTTAGTGGTGGTAAATACAAACTAGCGACTGTGCAAAAAAATATGGATGTGGTTTAGAAAAATATATATTCTCCATCTCGAACCGAAAGTAAGAAGAAATGTCAGTCGAATAAAAAGTAGATCTTTCCTCAATTTTTCACAGTTTTGAACTTTACTTTTGACAGCTAGCAAACTATGTAAACCAAGACTGAAAGACTAGCAATGGGAGCGTTGTGGATCTAGGTTGATTCTTCATAAGAAAATGGCATTTTTCTAATGTGCACTAAAAAAAAGCGAAGCTCACTGGAAAATATAAATTGTCTTTAAAGCTAAAAAGTGAAAATCAGCACATCTGTGAGCTTTGTATGTAACATAAACATATTAGCATTAGCTTGATTATCCTAACTATTAGCAAGATTCCAGCTAGTGAACTATTTAACTTTAAACAAAATGCCAAACATTATATGATCATTGTACAATGCGACAGACTAAAGGCAGGATATTAGCTCTAAAGCTGATGAAACAACTTTAGTGTTCGTTTTTGATGTGAAACTTAAAACAGAGACAATAGGTAATCCAATATAAAGCAACAATGGAGTGTTGAAACAGTTCCATCTTAAAGTTCCAGTGATCTATTTTATAATAGCAAAACCAAAACATGCATTTCAGTTTCCATATGTGCAAATTTTGCACCTCAGTTATGATTGTACCAATATGTCATGAAACATGGAATCAATAAATGTAGCATAACTCCAAATTGTAGCCCCCATCCAATTTATGTACAGTTAAAAAAAAAAAACACATTCATGTCTTACTAGAAATAAGGAAAAGGTGTTTGAAAACTGCTGGCTTTTCTCTTTCTTTGGTCAAAACTAAACCCAAATAACTTACTATCCAGGCAGCAATAGCAGGAAAAAGAATCCTAAATGGAACAAATATTTAAAACATGCTCCACTATATTTTGGCAAAAAAATGTAAATGCCAACATTATTTAGCAATACTAAATGCAGTAACTGAGAATCAATGAGAATTTGGAGGACAGAGTCAACATCTTCTCATGCATTGGAAATAAGAACAACTGCACTTGTTGTATAGTTGTAATAAAACATTTAAACAAACATTTTACAGATTAACTTTTATACAATGGATTTTCTCTAAAATCCATTTAATGTTTTAAAAATCCCATCTTCCAGTGCAGCTTAACAAGCAAAAATAAATCCACCAACAAGTGAATAAATTAAACTATAAAAATGTTCTAATGAAAACAGAATACTGTCTGTGTCTGTATACAAAAGGTACTAAAAAAGTTATTGCACCATTGCTCAGAACGTTTTGACAAGAATAAAATTAGAGAAAATGAAATCCCCGTTTGTCACAAAAGTGCATCATAAAAGCTTCACTTGATCAGTTTGCTGATCAATACATAGAAACAACTCTGATAATCATTTGGTCACAGTTAGGATCAGGTTTTATATGTCTTGTCACTGCAAGGATGACAAAGTTTTACTTAAAAACAGCATGAAAGAAAAACTAACATCTTCACATGAACTCACAACTTCAAGGAGGTTCATTCAGCCTGAGATTGGTTGAATGAACCTGACATTTGTTGACTGATTAAAAGCATTAGTGAATTTCTGCGGCAACTTAAGGACTAAAATCTGTGAACTTGAACAGAATCTATTTGTGCTCAAAAATCATCTGCGTTGAAATCTTTATTTTTTCAATTAGTTGGTCAAGATTGACATCAATGTTGGAGATCAACACAAAGTTCGAGCTGAAGTGTGAGAGAGGAAATGACTGCGGAACGGTTTAAGGTATAGAAATTCCTCAGACACAGCATGGCAAGGATATTCTGGTGAGTATAGAAAACCCTAAATGCCAAATGACCCTGACTGAACCTGATTAGCAGTCTGCTATATGGATGCAGATAAACTCCTGAATGCACTTCTTATACTGCTGCTCGGTGGGGCTGCTGATCGGGTATTGACCTGGCTGTCCGAAGGGCCCCTCTGACTCCCGCATTTCATCATTCATCCTGGCCAGTCGCAGTCTGAGAAAAACCCAAAAAACAACAGGATCAGACTCTGAATTTTATACCAAAACTGGATCTGAAGTGTTTTAGTCCATTAACATACAGCGTGACTATATCTGCATTGGCTTGCTGCACGGCTATGCTCAAAGGGTCCTGGCCGTCTTCATCTCCATCATTCTGTGCAGCTCCTCTTTTGAGGAACAAACAAACCTGCCTGGAAATACACAAAAAACTGGAGTCAAAAACAGCAAACGATAACTGAGCGAATAAGACTACGGTAAGTAAAAACTCTCAAATCAAAGCTATGTAGAACATGCAGATAGTAATTAAAGGTATCCTGAGAAGGGAGCCTAGGGGAACCCCCTATGTGATTTTTCTTCATTTAGAAGCTTATTGGTAATTTACACAAAGTAGCCCAACAGTCTCCCAATAAACACATGAATCAGTTGAGAGGACCTCATCAGAATCCCTCCTGCTTTTTCAGTTCATCAATCAAGTAGCTTTTGGTGCAAAGTGGAGTACTCAGAACTTGTAACTAAATCAAAATGATCAAAACATCACTTTGATTTTCAATTAATTATACTTTATGTTATCATCTATATAAACAACATCTCTTAAAGCTGTTTTGATATTAAAATGCTAAGGAGTCACATTATTTAAATCATGTATAAACTGTGTTAAGACTAGTTATAAACTTGTCCACACACATTTTAGAGCAGAAATGGGAAATGGTATATTTTGACTCACCCTGTGTGTCCCAGATAAGTAGCGTGGTACAAGGGCCCCCTCCCTCTTGCATCTCTTTGGTTCACATCAGCAGCGTTCTGCAACAGGAACTCACAGGCAACCAGAGAACCCTAAAACAAAGTTAGAAGTTAAACAATTTATTGCTAAAAACAATAGAGCAAAAATAGCTGAACATATTTACAGTTAGGGATAATTTCAGTCACATTTTAAAATAAATTATCACCATTAAGAGTTGAACATTATAGGAACAGTTTGTCTAGACTAACTCACCCCAGTAACAGCTTGTATAAGAGGCGTCTTTCCTTCGTCCTCGTCGTTGACCAAATTAACGTCGGCGCCATGTGCTAGAGCTTCCGCCATGATGGGCAGGTTGCGAGCTTTAGAGGCTTTATAGAGCAGCGTTCCAGGATCCATCTCCCTCGTGTCTTCCGGGTCTGAAGTCTCAGCCTCAGTCTCACCGCTCGACTCTTCAGACACTTCGCGCTCTGCAGATCATATAAGTATATGGAGCTGCTCACCAAACCCCGTAGCTGTCACATCAACCTTCTCAAATGAGACCTACCCTCCTCTGTGACGCTGTCCACCACCGAGCCAAACACCAGGATGTCCGTACTTCCGTCTGTGCTGCCTCCCAAGCCACTGTCGCTACTCAAACCTGCAGAAAGAAAGTTAATTTAATGCATCTGCTTTCTCAAGATTTCTGGTTATTCTCACAATGTTCCCATATGGGTCTGTGATTGAATGTTGGAGTATAAAAAGCAACAAACTCACTTCGAGGACCAGATCCATTATCAAAGTAAGAGAAGAGAGAATCCAGCTCATCAGGACAAAACAAAGATTCTCGTCTGAATTTGGCTGCTGCTGTGATAGAGACAAATGAACAACGCAAGTTAAGTGTTATACATCCCAATGATTCTGTGGTCCATTCTCTACAATACAGTAAAAACAAAGTACACCCTCTTTTAGAATACAAACCGCTTTGATTTCCTCGCAATGGTGCAAATTCAGCAGCATCAGGAATAAAGGTTAATACAATAATCGGTCTTAAAGTGTATAAAGATTAACAATAACAACAATAATAGTAAT